>NW_024582398.1:1778595-2009396 GCF_018398535.1 Haplochromis burtoni
GTGTGTGTGTGTGTGTGTGTGTGTGTGTGTGTCCATGGTCATTTTGTGCGCATGCACGTGTTTTTGTTTAGCTGTGTCTAAATATATGTGTGTATATCTGTTTGTGCTCTGAACCGCTGACTGTAAACTTACCATAAGTCACCCTAGACACAGTAATAGTTTCAGCACAATCCATGCAGTGGAAATGTAAATATGTTTCCTTATGCAAAGACAGTGTAGAGGCATTAATTGTCACAAAGTGTTCCTGTCTGAAAGAATAAATGTGCATCACCCAAAGAGTTGAGCGAGGAGAACTTACGGAAGGACTAGCAAACTGCAGGGTTTCTAGAAAACAATGGCTTGGCCAGGCATCTCACAAAGACCCTCAAGGAAAGTAGATTTTTTTTAAACACACCAAAAGCTGCCTACTTACGTTACTTACATCATTTATTTATTTTCCCACAAGAAAGTAATTAATCTTCAGTTGTGTATTCTAAAGTTTGAATCCAATAATTTTTTACATGCTAGACTTACTGATTGTTATGTTGTAAAATCTGTTTCCAGCACCAAAAACTTTTTTGTTTTCTTTCTTTTCAATATGATATATAATATATAGTATAGTGTAGTTAGTTAATATACAGCAATTGCATAACTTCCACTTGTAAAATGTAAATCACCTCAAATCACCAAAGCTCGCACATACCAAGGAAGAAAATCCAAGGACAAAAACAAAAGTGTTCAGTATGTCGTGAATTTCTAACATCATTACCATGCAATAATGCAATAAGAACATTTTAGCAGCTGTATAAAAAAGAATTTAAGAATCTAACTCTCTATCTCTTTTTCTTTTTAGTTTAATTTAGTTTTCACGTTTAGTTTTGATGCCACGTGCTGCAAAAGTATTGAGGTTTCATATTATCTCTGCAGCCCTGGCAGGCTGAGAAATCTAAGTTTCTGGTGGGACAGAAATCTTTTTGGGACAGTTTGAAGGGGTTGATCCCCGGTTCAGCTTGAATTCTCTTCTCTTCATCTGTTAACTGATCCCTTTCTCTCTCCCTCTCTCTCTTTCTTTTACTCTCCCTGAAACTTCTTTTTCAGTCCTATAGAAGCTTACATCAACCGACTGATTCATTACATGTAACATGCATTTTGTCAGATTTACAGTGCAGGCGGCAGGACACTTTCAGGCAAAAAAAAGGGGTAAGCTCATTTTGATTTTATACGTTTTTATACTTTTCTAAATTATTGCTGTACAAGTGATTAGATTACTTAAAGGTCTGTTAACCTTTAAATAGATTTAGGAATACTTGGGTTCTAAATAGGAAGAAGAAAATCCAAATATGGTACAGCTAAAAAAGAGGCAGGTCTTTCCCATCAAAAGTCTCATATATCTTTTAGAAATGTGATTTAAAATCCAGCCTACAACATGAGGGCTGCTATGATGTGCAGTCAATATATGGGTGGCACTCCCCATAAAGGCCTTGGCCTTCTTTCTGTGTTTTGATTTATTGTCACTGTAACTCAGCTCAGACGGACTCGTGAAACAGTCAGTCAGTCCGCTGTTGACACTGTTTTTCTTATTTGTAGCACAAATTTTTTAGTCTTTTTGTTTCTTTTGTCTATTTATCATCCATTGTTTTCTGTACAACCCTGCCGCCTCTACTGCTAAATATTACAGTCCAATATTTTGAAACATAAGCCAGTAGAGAAGAGTCATAAAAGCTGTATTAATACCTTTGTTATGGATCTATTAGTTTATTATAATTCCTATTACTAATGCAGTAATTCTTGGTTCTATGATTGAAAAGGAATTACCAAATAATTACTTACTAGTTTTTTATGATAGTGAACATTATAAAGACCAGTTTTAGTTGTAGTCGGGCTTTGATATATACTACTAGAAATAATTTAGTACTTAATAATAGAGAGGTGGACATGAAGTTCTTTTTATTTTAGATGTTTAATATCCTTATTTACAGTCTTTTTATAAACACTTGTAGCAGATTTTTGTTCCACTTGTCAAAATTTTTAAGATTTAAGCATAGCACAGGTAACAATTGAAATTACATTTTGTTGGGAATTACCTCTGTTCAGTGTTTAGTTAACCTTGTGTTTTTTAAATTATTAGCATTTTTAATGACGGAGAAGACTGACCTTTACCAAAATCCCCCTTGTAATTTGAGCTCAGTGTTGCTTAGGACGAATTAAGTGCAAGTTAATGATTAAGCTATGAATCTATCAGATATTCAGCATGGGAAAGTTTTAGGGAGGAATGGCTTGGCTTGGCTCAACAATCATTAAAACGTGCTGACAGCGATGAGAGAACAAGTTCCCACTTTGATCCGATGACAGACCCGAGCTTAGCCTAACGTCATCCTTCTACTCTGGCTCTGCTCTCTCACTCTGAGTTTCACCTAGAAAAGCAGTCCACTTGAAAAGTGAAAACACTTCAAATATTCATGTGAAAAGAAATATGAGAATTAAGGACCGTAATCCACAAAGAGTGAAGTATCTGCATGGAAGGTGGTGTCATTTGAGTTTTCTTCTGCAAACTAGCAAAACAGAAATTACAGACAAAGAGACAGGTTTTGGTTGTATCATCAAAAAATATTCGTTTTTACATCTTATTAGGATGCTTATTGATTTTTTATTCAACTGAGACAAGCTAATTGTAACTTTTACATTTATTGAATGCATGAGGTTTGATTGATTAATAGATTTTTTTTGTATAAACACATAATACTAAATATATTGCCAGTAAATAATCCATTACTGATAATTATGACAAAGTAATATTCAAAGCTAGCTTAGCTATATGTGAACTCAAAGACAAACACCATTGATCTAAATTTGTGGCTTTTGTGTTTGCGAGAGTAAACTTTTTTTCGTTTCTTTTGAGAAGATTTATCAGCAGCCTGAATCATGTCCTTACTTGAGCCTCAGCAGTAGGTGACAGCAGTGTAAGTCAGTGCTAAGCAGCTGAATTGCTGTGGAAACCAAGGTCTTCTGCTGCCCCCCAGGGGCTTGTACAAGAGATCACAGACAGCTCTATGTTTCATAAAACACTCATTTGATGTGGTACAGCTTTAACATATGTGTCCAATCATGCCGATAGCACAGCTCTCATAAAGTGTTGTGGATATTGTGTGCTTGTAGAAATTTTGCTCAAAACGATGTAAAATGTTAATACATAAAATATAAATAAGGCATTAATTAATGCTTTCTGTTTCTATAATTTACTTTTTATTTTTTAGTTAAATAGCAGATATTTTATTACTGGGTAATCTTATCTTCTTGAATCTTGAAAAACATTCATAAAGGCAACCTACTGGATTGCTATATGGAACGTGCCTGAAAAAAAAATGAAATAGTGAAATGCATTAAGACACAGAAATGCTCATAACATCTGTTTCCTCTGTGTTACAAAGGATATTGCTTTGTAGCAAGCAATATGTGCCATCAGTGACTGGTGGAATAATATTTGTGTTCCCCCCTCAAACAGACACACTGTCAGAGAAGCACTTGTCTACATTTTGTAGTTTCTTGAGGAAAATAATTGCCTTATCTGCAACTGTCAAAATGATGAATGCCCTGGAGAGCACAGAGAATTGACTGATGGAATTGGGGGAAAATCTAATCCCTGATCTGAACACTTTGTATAATACATTAACCCCTCTGGTACAATAGGCTGCACAAAAACAGATTTGTATAGACTTGTAGAAATAAATTCAACAGAGGCTGAAGGATCGATAAACATCAGGAGTTATGGCATTGTCGGTACTGAGTCAAAGGGAGCGTTGCGAAAACATGAAGTGAGATGTATGCAGGAGTTGCAAAAAATATAAAACCATGCCAAACATATTGGCATTATCTAAATCATATAACATTTCAAATGATATAAAGCATAGCTGTGGTGTTACAGCATCCATGTAGCATACTAGTAGTACATTAGAAAGATAATATATGATACCCAAAATTAAATTAATTAAACATAGCAGGTAATATGTAGGTAAAATAAAAAAGTAAGTTAATGATTAAAAATTGGGCTCTTCCCCAATATATATTAAATATACAAACAATGTATTCTAATCATTGTTACTAAATTTTAACATTTAGTTTTACACATTTTTAACTGCATTAATCTGCAATCAATATATTTTGCAGTTCTGTGCTTGCAGCATGCAGAGCACATGTGCACAATTTTATTATTTTATTGAGAACAAGACATAAAACGAAAAGCCCAATAAGATGCAATGAATGTAAGCATCACGTAAACATAGTTTAATGTTCAGTGCAATGAGTTGCGGTCCGACATAATGTATAGCAGCTGACAAATCTCCTTTTAGTTGTTTATGTTTTAATTACCATATGGTTGGAGTCAATGCAGTTTGGTAAAACAATATGTTCAAATTATTGTGATACAGTTATCACTTAGCCATTGTGTCCTGCACAATAAATACCATTTTCATTAATAAGCAATAAAAAAGCAAAATGTTCTGCTCCAAAGCAAAGAAGAGCAGATGGATTGTCATTCTATTATCGTATATTTTTATCATATATTTATTTATTTTTTAACCAAGTTGTTTGAATGCAATCTTATCAAAGTTGAATATTTAGGCTCGGCTGCAAAGAACATATTAAGTATAAGAATTCAGTGTTATAAATGAGCATACGTTGATATGCACAGGAGGATAATGAAATTATCCTGTGCTCTTCCTCTATCAGTCCACAAGCAGCAGAGTGTAAAATCTCACCCAGATATGAAGGGATTTGTCTCCTAATTAAAAACGATATTAACTTTTCATAACCTAATGTTCTGAAATGAAGTTTTCTAAAAAAACGAATGCTCAGAACCTACCTTTGAACGAGCTTTCCCTCTTTTTTGTCACACTTGGGTGGAATACATTATCCCCAATATTAGGAGAGAACATACCTGTAACAGGTTAATGACCTCACACTTTCCACACCATTTCACTTAGCGGGCCATAGCCAGGAAAAGCTAAATGCTTCACTCCCAGTTCACTGAATTATGAATCACCTAAAAGGTGAAGTGATTAAAGATTCAGCATTTTGTGGATTGGCCAATAGATGGTCTCTTTGCTGAGCTCTGGTGGGTTCCCTTCTAACATTAGCTGAAAAGTGTCTTGATATCCATTAGGGAGGACATAAATATTGGAAGAGGAGTACAAATAATCCAGAAATAACCAATCAAACTGTCAGAGAGAAATTACGATGTGACGTATACTTAAAATCAACATCACAATCTCATCTGTAGCCATTAATAAATAAATAACACATTGGAAAACATTGAATCATGGGGATATTAGATTACCTTTTAATGAAATTATTTCTTTTTCACATTATTCAGTCTGATCTTATTATTATTATAATACATTTAAAGATTATTTTCACAGAAAGAATCCTGAATTTATCAAACGTAGTCTAAAACATAGGCATTTTCAAACCAGCCGGTGCATACAGTGGCCTAGACGTGTCAGATTACTTCAGCCTTATCCGTCCTGTAACGAGCACTGACAGGTCACATGGCACAAACTGAGATGTCTGAATAATTTGAACAAATGCTAAATCATTGCAAAGCAGCCAGAGAGATCAGCGATGTGAGAGTGAAGTGTTTGCACTTCCCCAAGGCTCAGTGGCATCTGTTCTACATGTGTGCAGTAAAAACATCCATGTTTCACTATATTAATCCCAATTAACTGCTCTAGTATTAGAGTAAATATTCAAATTTGAAGTGCTAAACTATTAATTGCCGTTGTTCTTTGCAAGAAATTAGCATTGCAGTGTAATGGGGGGATATTTGATGAGAATTCCTTTTGTTGGTGTCATCAAAACTTTCTAACATTTCAAAAACGCAGTCATCCTGTTTTGGAAAGCTCAGATTCAGTGTCATTATTGCTCAGTGTGTTTGCCATGAGCAAACAAAATGAGCAAACAAATGAGCAAAATAAAGACTGGCTGAAGTCCGTTCTTGATTGTGTAAACCGGAGAGGTTTGAGTCTAATTACTGTCCTTTGGTTCAGCTTGAGGCCACCAGGGAGAGCTGTGCCTCAGCGTCACTGGAACAAGCCACTCCAGCAGCCTCAGCCTTACTGTAACAGTAATGATCACCCACTCCTTCAGATTTTTCTTTGCACTATCCCTCCACATGTGACCCTGAACTTTAGCACTTTAGCAGGAGAAGATAGAGATTTTGGCATTGAAATTGTCCCCTAAAACAATTTTGCATGACCCTAATGTGCTTTCATAAGGTGGGACTCAGGTTGTTTTTTTTTTTAAACCTGGCAGGGGAATTAAGTGCAAAAAACCTCTGCAGGCTGTGAGGTTGTCGGGGTCTGTTGCCTCTACTGGCCATTAACTGGGGATTAGTGCTGGTGGGTCACACATCTCTTTGAAGAGGTAATTCCTCACACTTCCTTGCTATAGAAAATCAGGAAGCAATCATAGAAAAAAAAAACATGCAGATGGTCCAGACAGGGAAGCCCGGGACCATTTTTATTCAATCACAATTAAGACTTGGAGTAGCTGCTGCCTTTGTGCGAACTTAGCACATCAGAAAATTACAGCGGACATCAGGATAAGCAGGAAATCCTCAGAGTCCAGTTAAAAACTGAAGGGGGGGGGGAAAGGGTAGCAGTAAGATCAAATGTTTCTCTTTTTTCTTTGTTTATGAGCTTGTGGAGTCAAAGTAACTCAGCATAGTTGCTTCACAGTTTCTCATATATCTGTCAACACAATATATAAGGGAATATAAGGCTGTAAATTGAACTATAAAAGTAGTTAGAGAGGGAATCATCATGATGTCACATAGAGAGGCTTAGAGAACTGAAAAATATGTTAGTGGGCATGAATTGTTCTTCTGCTGCCGGAAAACAGTTTTAGTTATTGTGGAATATATTTGAACATGCTGACCTCTGCAGGGACAGAAGGTTAATTTTCCCACAGGAAATAAAGGCTTTCTTTTATTATGTTTAATCCTTGTAAATTTAAAATACTTAACATGTTTTGTCTGTGGCGACCACATAAAAAAAGCAGATTTCTCTCTCTGGTTTGCTCTGGTGGTCTCTCTGGTAAACTGTTAGCATGTCGTCCAAGCCAACCTTACGGTGTTGTATATAGCACTGAGGCTTTGTTCACCTTCTCTGAGCTGTTTTCTGTATTTTTGTTTTTAAATCACTGACTTTGTAAAAACCAGGGGCAGCCTAAATTGAAGGTTGAAGATTTCACTTGTATTTAAAGTTTGCACATAAACTGAGAGTCTTGAGGCATTTTTAAGGGCTGCAGTTGTGCTGTGGTGCTTGCAACGGGTGTTTACTCATTTTAGGTTTACGTGCAGCCGAAACACAAACATATGAATTATCTCTTTTATGAGGTGCAGCCATGCCCTTGCAGCCCAGTAAGGAGTCTGTAAAGAGATTCAGTTGGGCTGTGTTATGTTTTATCTTTGTTTTGATTACTCACTTTTAAAAATTCTGCTTTATATCACATCATGTGTAAAACAGTATCATCAATACTTCAGCAGTATATCCAGCTTCTGGTGCTTTTGCAGCTGCGGGCTGGGAAAAGAAAAACTAAGAGCCAATAAACTAACTTTAAAAGAGATGTTGCTAAGGAAACGGCTGCAAAGCAAACAATAAAATAAATGTTTAAATGCTAAAGCAAAAAAGCAGATTCACACTTTTAGTGTCTATTTATTTTTATTGATGTTAGCCCATGGACCATATATTATATTATATTATATTATATTATATTATATTATATTATAAATATATGAACTATATTTGTAGTGTGAAGACATGTAAATTGTTATTTATAATATTTAGAAGTTTATTTTTTTATGTACATATTTATTTTATTTTTTATGTCTATTGTCTACCTTTAATGGTTTCATGAGTTAGTTCAACTTCACTGATATTGTGAGTTGTTGTATATTTGCACAACTGTATTTGTAACATCAGTGAATATAATTTAGTGTATACACTTAAATATCCTGTTAGTTTGAGTACATAAACTATGAGGTATGTTAAACTGCAAACTGACAAAACAGATTTTTGATAAATAAATGGTGATGTGAATTTGGCTTAAAAAAAGCAATACTTCAACAACTCCATATAAAACTTGTAATGTTTGTTTCCTTTAGCCAGACACTAACTATGTGACTCCACTGGAGAGACCTCGTTGCCACAGTTACAGCTTCTACTGTTTAAACCTATTTCTGTCGGATTATCAGCCGTAAGGTAACATGTCAGTCTGCCAGAGATTAGCAGCATCTGTGAAAGACGAAAGTCAGGGGTGAGCATGGGTGCTGACTTATCTGCCTGTGAGAAACTGGTCATTTTCATGCCATCTGGGAGGTCAGTGTGTCCAGAGTTAGAGCTTTGTTTAGTTTTCTTATGATGTAATTTAACCACACATCTCCTAAATTACTGTATGAGATATATTCATTATTGCCACTGCAAAAAACCCAAAAAAAACCAAAACAAAAACACATTAAAATACAGTTTGTTTATAATTTATTATCAATCAGAGTCTCCTTTGTACATTTAGAAAGATTTTGTGAACCTTGGATCTAAACTAAACTGTTTTACTATCAAGATCAACTGTGACAAATTACTTAGAAAGAGTAACAAGGGGTTCCATCATCTTAAGCTCAGCTTCTGCCATTGGAAAAGTAAAGAGAGGTGTGTGTTTTCCCTCAGAGAGGCCTCTTTCCTGCACAAACTTACCAAGTAAATAGGAAAAAGCAACTCTTGAACTTTCTGTGGCCAAAGGACCACAGATATGAAGGTAGGAATGGCTGTTGGTCAGGTAGAAAAGAGAGTGAATTAGTGACTTGATTCCTAATCTCTAATTTAGGAACCGAGAATCAGGTTCCTAAATTGTTAAAGTGTACACAATAAATCACTTCCGAAGAGTGCTTGTTTAAAATTCCCATTTATCAATGCTCTGGTAGCTCATGAATTTAGAACCTTTAAAGTGAGCATTTTTTTAATGGTTTACATAATGTAACAAAAAACCCTGCACTGTCTGTCATCTCAAGAGGCTAATCACACTGGTGCTTATCTGTCATCAGGCATTAATGAAGGGTTCTAGCCTTACCACCTGTTCTGCATATTCTATTGCTGCGCAGATGTTTTTGTATTTCAAGGGGCATTGCTTTGCCCAGTATGTGTAGCACTTGTCCAGTTTGCTAATAATCAATGTAACAATAAGAGACTTATGTGTTTAAAAGTGTGCACACCTGATTCTGTCCTTGCAGGGACATTTATGTGCACCACAGCAAACACCTGCCTTTTATACTTCTCTACAACAGAGGTAGAGAGGTGCTTCCAAGTGGACTGGCAAACTGCATGTCATATAGTTTATGATGTTCAGTGCTTTTATTTTCATGACTTTGTGGGTTTATTATTTTATCCCCAAGAGAATTAACAGCATAGGACCCACGTACGTATTGCATATAAAATTCTGATAATTCAGACAATGACAAATGCACTTTCTAAATTTTCTTTCAGCTCTCTATTTTACATATTATAATATAGTGTTAAACATACAGTAGTATAATCCATTACACTTTGCTATGGTATCATAACTTAAAATTATGAAATTCATTTTTAAAGAGTTTTAAGACAAAAATGAATCAAACATGTTTTAAATTACTTCAGAAAAATACATTTCAAATATGAAATGTCAGTCAAACTCAGACGATTTGAACACCAGAGGCCAATTTGGCAGCAATCGACTGCTTTAGTTAAGAGCTCTTTAGCTTGGAAAAAACTTCATGATTCAAAGTAGCAACAACCTTTTTAAGCTGCAGAATAATTAACTGAACCAAGTATGTAATTTTATCAAAAATAATGTTTTCATTCATAAATAACAGCCAAGGAATGGTCACTAACTAAATTTAGTTTTAGCTGTTGCAAGTGCTAAGTGCCTATATATAGTTAAGAAAGGGTCTTTGTTATTTTATGAGTGGTGCCACCTTACTGACTGAGAACAACCATGCAGCACTAGCAATGGTGTCACATTATTTAAAGTTAGCATAGAGTATGGCTGCTGTTGACTGGCACTGTATGAAAACATATCTTTTGTCCATTTTTTACTAACTCTTGCCCTTTGTAAAGGATAGTGTAGCGTATACATGCAGCGCAGCAGTTCTGCTGCACTATTGTTACTGTAAACCACTTTGGCTTATGTAAGGCAAGCTTACTTCTTGCGGTGGGAATAATGTCAGTAAATCTTTCCAATGTCCTGTTCACAGAGCACTTCAATTTTTTGATAAGAATCTTTCAATAAAAGAAGGTAAATGTTGGCTCACTCAAAGCACTGGCTCTCCCTATATATAGCATGTTTTTCTCAAGTGGGTATTTTACCCAGCTTTATCGTCACCGACATACCATATAAGACCACAGTCCTTTGCACTAGAAATAGGGTGGCTTTGTGTGTGAAAAGTGGCAGAGGGAAAGGTATGAAAATGTTCTTTTCCTGCTCCTGCAATCAGTGAGTAACCACTTTGTATAAGGCTGGCTTGTTTTCTCCCGTGTTGAGTCCTCAAACAGTTTAAGAGAGGGTATATTTAGAGGGACAGAGATAGAACAGGACAAAAGATGGCTGTCTGTCTGCAATAAAGCTTCCTTTGCAATTTTATTGTTTGGATTTTATTTGATTGGATGTCCTGAAATTACCTGTCGTGATTGCAGGTGGTTTGCTTTCTTGCCATAAATACACAGAATTTTGAATATAAAACCTTTTAGACTTCATTCTTATTCCAAAGTTTCACATTTTCTAGTAGTGAGAATGTATAGTCCCTTTCTGGCCCTTGTGGTTATTTTGGTCTGTTGGGCAAACTTCTAAGGAAACCATGCAGTAGAATCACATGGGTCTTGCACACATGACGTGTGGTTTGTCAAAACATACCTGTCTTTGCACTGCTGAAGCTGGAGATTAATCTGTACGTGGTAAATGCATCAGCACCACTTCTTATAGGAAATGAGGAGATTCGGGGATGCATAATGTTTCTCATTAGCCACCCCTGCTCCTTATAAAACCTCAACTGTAATGCCTATTTTATTGTGACTAGTAGTGGCAGTAGAAAGGCACTTTGTGTTTGGAGCAAAGCCAGCAGAGTGGGACAAATGGAGTGACCCATTCAGTAGCTCTAAATTCTTTTTAAAGACCTCCTCGTTCTAGCTTGGTGCAGGCACAAAAGGAGGTATTGATGTAAGGAAAGACTGAAGCTTTGTGGCATAGGAAGCCATTCTTTCGCAAACATGAATTCAAAATGCAAATGGTAGCACTTACAGTGGGTGCATTTTACTTTAGCTCTGCTGCGTTTCAAGAACAAAAAGTAGAGACTTGTAAGAAATAACAGTGTTTTTTGTGATTTTTGATGTTGATTGATCTAGTGAATGATTAAATTCTGCTCCTGTTGGCAGTTCTCATAGTTTAACTATTATGTTATGTTAATGTCCCTCACACAGTCCTGTTTTCCAACAGTGTTTATGGCGTAAACTTATCCTCTGTGAAGCCTAAAGAAACAAAGTATATTGAAGGAAGGAAGAGTGAACACTCGGTGTTTTTCACATGTTTTCCACAAGTTAGTTTTGTGGTTTTAAATTATATTTAAAAGCCAAGTTTCATAGTAAGTGCAACAAAAAAAAATGCACAAGTATTAGCATGATACTTACTCACAGAAAAACCAAAGCATAGCTTTGTCAGCTTCTTTTCTTTGCACCACCTGCAGACCTCACCCCAAGTATTTGCTTTAAATCTCCCTTCACCCACAAACCCATTGTTTGTGTTGCAGGGGCCCAACTGAAAGTAAATGCCACACTAGTTTGACATATCCATGAAATGTTTAAGCTGTTCTAAACTAGAATGGATATCTAAATTTGGAATGAGAGCCATGTTTTATGTTTTCCTATGGGAACGGGTAAGGGTTGGCAGTACTGTGCATAAATACTGAGGTCACAATTAAATGATAAAGGGTGTTCCAGTGAAAACAAATGCAAATAAAAGAAAACTAAATGAGGGAGTCAAAGATTGTACTGTATTTGGAAAGAAAACCCCTGGTGTTCATCACCTGTCACATTGCCTATAACAAATGTAACCAAATGTTTTGGCAGCCAAGGGGTCATTCAACCAAAAACAAAAAAAAAACACAACCAAGCATAAAAAAATGTATTAGTCAAAACACCAAAACACAACCCAAAGTTGTCTTCTGCTTTGATTTTTTTATGAATTCATTTGTTGTCAGAGTATTTTTACATTTATGAAAACACATCAGAGAAAGAAACTAGACACTTTACTGTTTTGAAAACTGGGTACTGCATTTTTTAAGCTGCCACAATTCATCACAATTATTGTAATTTTCTGCCTTTATACATTCTGTTGACCATAATGGTCAGACAGTGCGAGCTCATGCCCACATCTCTCAGTCACTTTTCACATGTTTTGTAGAGTCTAAATCCAGAGAAAATGGGCATTAATTTCCGTTCTGTCAAAGGCTTTTATGTTGTGGTCAGCCACAATGGAGTTCCTGAAAAACAAACTAAAAAAAAAAAAAGCTGAAAAATGTTATGTCACGCAGAAATTTGAAAATGTTGCTCAGTAGTTCAGTACATTGTGATTTCTTCCAAGTCTTCCATGACACGGCTTGATAAAGCATTTCCTACCATCT
Source organism: Haplochromis burtoni (assembly GCF_018398535.1). Classification (NCBI taxonomy): domain Eukaryota; kingdom Metazoa; phylum Chordata; class Actinopteri; order Cichliformes; family Cichlidae; genus Haplochromis; species Haplochromis burtoni. The sequence goes on from NW_024582398.1 coordinate 1,791,269, forward strand.
TACTGGAAGATCAATGGACACGTACATAGATGCAAGTGAAAAAAATGTGTAATGTATGTATGTAAGTGAGAGAAAAAGGTCTTTCTTTTCATTTTGACATTGCTTTTAGAAACATTGTTAACAGCAGACACACCAGTGCAGCTGTGGTGCAACCACAGATCTCTGATGTCTGTCCCTGGCTGTATGTTGTGGAAAAAAAAGAAATGAAAGCAGTCATAAATCCCCAGGTTAGCGCACAAAATAGGAAAATGTCTGGCTTTGGAGTGTCAATAAATGACAGATAAACCTTCCAGCTTTGCTCTTAACAGCTAGTAAGTTGTGTACTGGATGAGTTCTTGAGTGAAATTCTGCTCTCACTTCACGTAGTCACTCATTATCACATGCAACAACCTGAGTTTTATGAATTGCATTCCTCAGTGTGAGATAATTTGCTGTGTATTTAGATTTATGTCTCCTGCTAAACCATCATTATCGCCTACAGCAGTTTTATATGTCGCTCTGAGACATGTCTGAATTACCTCAATTTTGTGTCTGTTTGTCGCAGATCGTACAACACACTATCATTCGGATCAACGGCGCAGGGTTGTTTTGCATATTTCAAACCCCTCATGGTTGATGTGGCAAAGCACCATATAACAGAGTGCGAGGGTGTGGTTACCTAAATGCCCTTATTTAACTGCTGAGGAGGGGGGCTGAGAAGGCTTTAATTCACTGGAAAGTGGTTATTCTATATTTGCCCCAACCATACAGTGACTCCACCCTCCACACATCCCACATAAAGTCACTCCACTAAAAGAGTTTATGAATACTGAACCCATTAGGTTTGGACTCAGATGCTGCAGACCTGGCAGCTCTTTATTACTCAAATAGAACGACCAAAATAACCAGATAATGACCTGTTAATATGAGTGAATGCACTTGCATTGAGGTGGCTTAGCTCAACAGTAGAGGAGGAATGGATAATGAATGATCCTTTTTTATAAAATCTCTCTATTTAATATAAAAAGCTAGATAGAGAGTCTTTATAAACTTTCTCTCTGCATTTCTGTAAGAGGGTGTGGTCAGGTGGACAAAAATGACTTGGACCACATTATATGTAAAGTTCGGGTAATTACTAGGTTGAAAGACTTAAATAGCTGGGCCCACAGTGGTAAACACACTGGAAGTCAAGGCAGCTGTCACTGCAGTATCCTTCCTCCTTGCCTCCTTAAAGACAAACATAATGTACCAAAAGCTTAAATATTTAGATATGACAACAAAGCAATGGTCACTTTAGATAACCACTCAAACGGGAAATAAGTGAGTGGTCATGTTTCACAACTAAAACAATGAAATTAACTGTGAATGTTTACTGACTGTTTTTTTTTCTCTGTGAATTACTTTCATGTACAGATTTCTAATTTTTTAAAAAAGCTTTCCAAACTCAAAAGAAAAGGAGCATTGGAAGGCAATTGTTAGAAGTGCTGTGAGGAATTCAAGCAACACCCTGCCAAAGTACCACTGGAAGAAATAAAAGGTGAAAGAATGAAGCCAAATTAACTTGAATCTGCTCACTGAGATATAGCACAGTATCATTTATAAGTCACTCTTTCTTGGTTCTTATTTATATCTCAAGTGCTGATTGTTTCAGAGATAAAAAGGCCAGACATAAACAACAACAATAAAAACTGGGTTGAGACTGAAATGAGACAAAGGCATTTTCAACTAGAAAAACTTGCATTTCCTGCGAAAATGCAGTGTGGATGCTGTGTAGTGGAATCTGCTGAAAACAGCTGAAGAACTATCTGCTGAAAAGAGGTGAAGAAGCTGAAATCTGTGCTGACAAGAGGTGAAAAAGCTGAATTTTCTGCTGAAAAGAGGTGAAGAAGCTGAAATTTTTGGTTGAAAAGAGTTTAAAAAATTAACCTGTCTACTGGAAAAAATGTTGCCATGAGTGGGATTCGAACACAGCTTACCCTGGCAAGCTAAATCAGCAAACACACTTGTAATGTGGTCCTATTCATCTAAATGGGTCAAACACGGCATAAAAAGCTTACTATTTATAGTGTCGTATAGTATAAAAGTTACTAGCACCAACAAATATAGGAGGCATTAGCAGAAAGAGCAGAACAGTTTAAAATTTGAATGGTGAAAATCGGATGAAAACTGGGGGAGTAGTTAACCAGCAAAGAACTGAGCAACTAGAATAATAAGGTAGAAGGTAGAAGATAGAATAAAGAGAAACAGGATCTCAATAGTGTGAATGCTTCATGGTTAAAAAAGGATACATTTTTATTTCATTTTCATATTTTTATCTATTGGTATGACTTGTTCTGTCCCTTATATCCACAGATATCTGTACCATATATGCACTTGACATTGAACCTGACATTGGGTGGCACCATCGTGATAAATGCTTTGATTTTTCATTTAGCCCCAACATCTGGTCAAAGTTTCAATCAGTCCAACTGTGCCCACTGTACCCACACAAAGTCTCTTCAGATGTTAGAGTATTGTCGGAAACCATCTGGAAAACACCGATTTCACTGTGATCTTTTTCTAAAGACTGCAAAGAATCTTTCAGTGTCCACTTGTGTCCATCCTTCATCACTCTTTGCTAAATTAATGTTGCTACATAAGCAAATACAGGATGTAGCTACAAGCAAACCCCCGCTAACACTGATTGAAGTGGGATTCTACAGGAGAGCTGTTTACTGTGTTTGTTTTATTTTACGCCATCTGTGTTGTTTTATTTTACACCATCTGTGTATGTATGGCTGTGATGTGCCATATTTGCTTCCTGTTATACTGTCATTGTTTAGCCTCTTTTTAAAAAATATCTGACAAAGATGACAAAATGGGATGTGCTCATGCTCAATATGCTCCTGTCAGCAGAATGTAAAATTTTTTCAGACAATTTATTGAATTTGAACACTCCTGGATGGAGTGCTTTCATGTGAAAAATATGTCCTCTTCAGAAATAAAGCGTTTTTCAACTGTAAAGATTTATTGCAACAAGCTTTTTCTTTTCAAAAATAAAAAAAAAGAACAGGTTCTGTGTCAACAAATTGCCTGACAGGCCAGAGCGTCAAGGCCTGTTACCACCAGCCAAGAGGCTTGTTTCAAAAGACAGAGACCTCCTGACAAACTTTGCACGATTCTGCAAACCAGCTGCAGTTGGAATGTTAACATAAAGTAGCACTGTTACAGTCTGTTTTACAGGATGGGTGCTTATATTCCTGAACACATTTTCATGTACAAAAAACTACAGCATACATGTGCAAAAACACCCCTGCATAGTGGGGGTAGAACCTGTGGGGCACATTCAGACACTTTGTCATAATGACTGTTTAGCAAATGGAAAAAATAAATAAATCATCATGGGACATTACCTGTAAATGACGAAAGTGAAGTTGCCTGGCAAGACACTGGTATTTCCTCTCACGTATATGAGCATTGCTATACAAAGCGGTTTCTGCAAGGTTCTTTGGCATAAGAGCAGCATATGTTGCTAAGGAGTGACTTTACAAAAATAACTAATTGAGGTTCCTGGAAATGTTTGAAACAGCTCATTGTTGCTCAAAAGCTCTCCCTAATAACTTTCTATATTTGCTAAGGAACAAATATGGGAGTGGTTTGCAGGACGAGCTGAAAGCACCATTTGTGTAAGACAGGAAAAGAAATTGTGCAGAGTGCAAAAACAAAGATGTGCTCTATGTGAAGATTTTATCAAAACTCCAGACTGTTGCTTTCATAGTTAAACGTTTCATGTGTATTTTCTGCTCAACAGTCTATTCTTTGTCAAATTGTTTTAAATAGTAAAAAAAACTTTAAATAGGACATTATCAGAAAATATATCACTCTGTATCAGGATCTTCATAAAAATAATTTATCACAGAGGCTTTAGAAAGGTTGAAATTTTCTGCATCAAGTGTTGGAGTTAACATTTTTTAAAATCTATAAAAAGCTGAACACTTTGTCCTCAATGAGACTGATAGATTTATCTGTTAGCATTTCCTCACTGCTCACAAATTTGTACCCAAAAAGCTTCATTGTTGGTCCACAAACTCTCTGTACCACTTGGGCTATCTTGAATGGAAGCTTGAACCTCCATTTCTCCACTTGTTCAGATGAGTTTTTCTGTGTAGAGTAAACTCCGCTTGTCTCCTTCGAGGCCTGGGTGTTCTTCAGAATCCAGGATTTCACTTGTGGAGTGAATGGGATTCCAGTAAACTTGTACATCTCGGTTGCTTTCTTCATGGGGAACCGAGCAATGTCCTCATACCGCACCAGCATGTATCGCCTGCGCAGCCAAAATGGCTGTCTGAGGCCGAACTCGGCAGACATTTTGATATTGTCGCAATTTCCTTTTAACTTCCTCACCTCGTCATCGTCAATAGGAACATTTCCACCCATGGCCCACTCCTTCCAGTTCTTGTATTTGGCTGCAAAGGCCACCATACGTGATGCCAAGATAGCCCGGGGATCGCGAACCAGCTGGATGAATTTTACATCAAGACGTGTGTCCTCAGCCAAAGGACGCAGAGTCTCGAGCTGGCGCACTCGTACCGACTTGATGGCAATGTGCTCTTTCTTAAGGCAGGATTCAGACGCCATTGTCAGGTTCAGGGGACCACAGCGTCTGGTCTTACAGTGATATCGTTCAAAAACCCCTTTGACAACAGGGCTGCAGACAGACTTCGCACACAGAGAGCTGCTGGACTCCCTGCGAAACAGGGCTGGGGTGATGTGGTCCACGGGAAGGGGGTCGATGAAGGTTTCTAGCAAAGAAAAGTCACATAGGAAGAGTTTTTGGAGCACATCACGGTATGCTTTGGCTGCCGCTGTAGCATTGGTGCCTCCAGTGTCCAAAGTCAACATCTTTTCCACGTGCCACAGAGGCTCAAACAGGTAAAACATGTTTTCTCCCTGCTGGTTGAAAAACTCGCCCACAAATGAAGAGCCTGTCCTAGTCGTGGTTAGCAGGAGAATGTGTTTTCTACCCCTTCTCAATGCCCCTCGGTGCTCGCTGTAGTCCTCCACCCGCGGCTTCATCAGCGTGACATTCCTCTTGCTGATTGACAGACGGAAACTACTGTGCTTCAGCAGTACGTTGGACAAACTGCTGGGTTGTTGAGAGGTTTGAGGGGTCTGCTTTAGCTTATCTGACACCCTGAAAGCATGAGAGAAACCAAACGCATGTTACATTTCAGGTTAACATAGAGTCAGAGCCTTGACGTCTAAAGCATTTTTTTAATATCTAATATCTCGCTCAGAAAAGAATTCAATCCTCCTTTCGTGATTGAAATTGACTTACCTTGAGATAATGTTGTTTTCTTTCTCAATGATAACAAGTGCCATAAAAAAGACAATGGGTAGAGTGTATTTGATCTTCATTCTTGGATGTGGCTGAGCCTGGATATGCTTTTACAGACTGCTTCTTAATAGCTTCTGCCAATCTCGCCAAGTCACCAGTTGCGTTCTTAAAGAGCCATCCAGTTATTTGTGTTCCCTGTTGTAGCAAATGTTTTATCCTGCAAATGAAATGAACATCAAACTGTCAGCTACAAATTTTACACATTTGAGCAAGGCTGTGGTAGAACACTATTTTTGTAAATGGGGAACCTAATAATGCACTGTGATGCTGAGTCACAGAGGTTCCGCTCTTCTTTTATTTCTGAATTTGTTAGTTGCATACAGCACCACTGTGTTCTGCAAAACTATGATGAGAGTCACTTACTAAAGAAAAAACCCACCTATAATAAGATGCTAAAAATACAAAAAGGTATAACACATTGTTTCCCATTGGAATTTAAGCTAGTCCTTGCCATGAGGAAGTACTTGTTATCTTTAAGTGCAGCAGTGCGTTTCAGGTACATGCCCACCCACCACTGCAAGTCTGAGGGATGGTGCAAACTGTATTTATGAGTTAGTCTTTGTAGAAGTTGCTTTCAAAAACGAGTGGATAAACAACTATTAGGGCACAAAGAAATGTGGGTACAGACTGCAATCAAGGACAATTTTGTCAATTAAACTCCAATCCCACAGCTGTCAAGCTGCTTGCCAAAAAAACTCCAGAGTTGTCTGGCTTGGAGTGAGATCCTTTACCTCCCACTGATGTAGATAACAGAACAGTCCAAATTGCCAGCTACTCCTCCTCAACACCAGGAGGATATCTTACACAAGGACTAATAGAAGTCCAAATGCTAACAGGACTGCAGAGTCGTGGAATTGAAAGGGGAAATCCTGCTTGTCACTGAACCATAAATTGCCGTGCTCTGAGCCTGGAGGCCATTCAGTTGTTTTATAAGTCTGGAGAGGGCAAGTGGTGGGTAATCAAATGAAGATAAGGGTGGATTTAATGGGGACTATTTGTGAATGTCTTGCACATTCTTGAAAGATTAATATTGGTTCACTTTTAAGATAATGGCAGCTTGACTCAGATCCCTGACTAATCTTGAGAATTAAGCATAATCCTGCTTACCTTGTCTGCTAGTGTTGGGTCAATACCACAGCAAGAGCAAATGAGGCAGCCTCCACCTGGAGGATATTTGCAAAGCATCATCAAACTGCTGTTTTTTGGGAGGTTGTGGGGTGGAGGTGGGGGTTAAGATCCATAAGTAACAGGCCAACCTTTTCATTTAACTGCATCAGGTTACGATAAGATGCCAAATCCTGTTGGAAACCCAGTTGGATGACCACTGTTTTCTCAATTCTTTAATGTCTTTGCCTTTCTGTGTTTCACACCTGGAGGTCCGCTTCTCACATCCTGTTACAACTTCTGTCCAGGGCCATGTTTGAGAACAGAAGCCAGTTCAGATGACTGCAGTCTAAACACGGGGAATGGTTAGACACTCCCTGTGAAATTCTCTGAGTGGGAATGGGAAGTTTACAGCTCCAATAGAGCACTGTTGACGTGGAACGGCACGTAATGAAAAGGTGAACAGCCTGTGTACTAAGACACGTTTTCACTGGAAGGAAAACTCAGCGCTGTCTTGCACCACCTTGCCGCATGCCACAACCACAAAGGCCTCTTTACACATGGAGTGAGTTTAAACCTTCCTTTGGGTAGAGATTGCAGAACATAAACTTTCAGGTCATTCAGACGTCACAGGGTCAGTGACTAAGCTCGTGGATGTTCCAAGTCATCTAGAACTGGTCAGATAAGACAACTGCACCAAATTAAATGAGTGAGTCTTCAAACCCATGGGAGTTTTTAAAGTGAGCAAATGAATTTCCAATGTCTGACCAAGCCAACAGATATTTAGCACATGGAAAGATAGAGTACAGCTGTTGTGCACTCTGTGTAATACTGTTGTGCATTAACAAATTACGACATATAGCAAAAATGATTTAGCTTAATAAATAAGACACAAGAGGATGATTAGCAACAAAAATGTCTCTTTCTGTAACACTTACAGTTCTATGGGATTGAGTGTGTAGTTCTCCTCATATATGATTCAAAATAAACAAAAATATTCAACATCAACCATTCATCAAGAAAATAAGTAGTCTGATGTTTTGTCATTTATATGGTAAATTAGATGTACACCAATTATCTCAGCCTATTGCATCTGCTGGGTAACGCAGAAAAAAAGAAGCTGACATTCTTGAATATTCACAAACCACTGAGGCATATGACACGTTTGATCATCTGCTCATAACAAAACTGCCACTGCACCATTTATCATCTTGTTACAAATGCTTTTAATAGCTGCCTCTTATTTAATGTAAATCTTATGTGGAGACAAATTAAACACCAGCCAACCAAACCCATCTTGCTCGAGATTGCATTGCAAATGTGCACTGCAGTGTCCAACACATTTTTCTGATAGATAAAAAAAGATAAAGGGATTACAGTGGGAAAATTTTTTTGTATATATTTAGTTGCATTAAGTCATTATGGGAAGATTTTTATAAGCATCGGAGGAAATATTGTACTCTAAGTTATTTACTCAGTCACTAAAAACTTTTCCAATAGTTTATTGAATTAATAGTGAATGAGTTTGGGCTACAAACCTGTAGAAACTGCTAAAATCATTCGAGTTGTATGGACGCAGCCCTAATTGGTTTTAGTTTAAGGGTAAAGATCTGAGTAAAATAGACATAGAATAGACAAGAATGAAACAACCCATTTTCCCCACGATATGACCTATACCCCATTAATTAAGATTATGCTGGGGGATATGCATGTGTGTTTAGTCATTGTGGTTATTTCAGAGCAGCTGTGGGGGTCATGCAACACATCTGTTCGCCATAAACACATGCATGCAGTTGTTTATGCAGAGGGCAGGTTTTTACTGTAAATAAATTGTGCTAATTTTCCGGCAACTTTATCTGTTAGTTTATAAAGATGCCACACTAAAAGACAGAAGGGCAAAGGGGGGAGTAAGTCAGACTGAAGCAGCAGTCTCTCTGGAGATCATGTGCCGCATTAAAGGGTCACAAGGACAAACCGAAATCATGCTTTCTTAATAAAAAAAAGAAAAAAAAACTGAATGAAAAGTCACGAGTCACTTGGAGTAATGTCGTTGTAGCCAAGTGTTATTAATGACGTGTTAGTTTTTCTTTATTCATTTCTAAAATATCATGCGAATATGTAAAGAACAGCTTGTCCGCTCTCTGTACCCACCATTATAAATGAACTGCGGTCTCTGAAGGCGTCCCGCTTTTCATCCACTTGATCAGCCTTCCCTCAAAGAGCGACTCCGGAGAGAAATTAATTCCATTACTTTGCCAAGACTGCTTCACTTGTATGACAGAAAACAATCGAATTCAAAAGGAGAGGCTGGCCTAGTTTCAGTGAGCAAAACTCGTAGATGAGATGAAATCATGTTTGAGGGGGCTGCAGGTCAGGCTGCTCGCTGATCTGAATGACAAATCTATCCAACAGTTGCGAGTCACTGAATCACACGGGAAACTTTGGTCCAAAGGAGCGGAGCTTCAGGGAGCACTGGCGCACTGCCACGGCCCCTCACGGACCATTTCTTTAAAGTAAAAAGCTAACTTTGCACACATAAACGACATGGTAAACAATATAGGTTAAATATAGCGGTGCTACCTAAATAATAGCCTATGTGTTCCTTTTGGGGGTCAGTTTTAGGTTTTACTTTTTAGTTTTTAATGTCGTCGCAAAAAAAAAGGGCGAGCACTCCACCTAGTGGAGAAAAGTATAACATAGAGGTTACAGAGAGAACAAGGTGGGCTGCAAATAAACATGGTTTTCTTTTACATGATATGATATCATGATAGCGTCGTTAAAGATAGGCTGGGTCAATCTTACTTTACATTTTTACTTTAGAGTAACCTAAAGAGCAATTTTGAATGGCTTCTTTGCAGGATGATATTGTTTTTGCATACATGGATAACGTAATAATTCAACATATGACCTTTTAAAAGTGGTTTGAGTACACAACAGTATGGAAGTGTCAATTTAATGTCAGTTTTATTTATATGACACATTTCATTACATTTAAACTTAACATGGTTAATATCAAGATAAAAAACTTAAAATGTACAGTAACATTAAAGTAAAAACAAAAAACCCCAGAGGAATATAAGTTTACAAAAAATAAACGTAAACACGCACACACAGTTATGTGTATCATCATCATCATCATTGGATATTTTATTCTTCTTTATTTATTATTCTTTATGATAGGGCCAAGAGAGAGCAGGAAGATTCGAGAGTAATGGACCAAGAACAGACATTTGAGGAACCACTGATTGAATTTTTAAATTTGTGCTGATCTCAAACTATTAATCGAAATGTAGAAACCTCTACCCTTTAGACATGATGACATATCTAAATCAACAAAATCATAAAGACTTTGAATTAAGAAGTCAAGAAGTCAGTGTCGATCATGAGTCTTCTAATTACTGGTGATCTTTAGGTCTTTAGGTTGTTGATGGGTTTAATTGGTGATGAAATCTGATTGGTACTCATCATAATGAGTTGTTAGGGATGCATTCAGTTGTTTATAAAAGTTTTTAAAAAATATTTTTCTGAGAAAAGATGATAAACAGTTTTTTGGTAGCAGTGTGATTAGAGCACATCAGAGATAAACACTGAAAATGCCACCCTCTAAAGAACTGTTGACAATAATTACTAAACAAAATGCATTGTTTTAATTAACTGTTCTTTGATCGGTTAAAAACAACATAACACATTTTTGCTATTACTCTCTCAGTAGTAAACTTTAAAAAACAATGATGTAATAATGCAAATTATATAACACGGTCATGCCATGGAGACTTAACCTCTGATAGGTTGTTGAATAAACTCTTGCAGCCGCAGGTTGTTTACGGGAAATTTTACATGTACTTTATTCGCATTAAGATCATTTTCTCTTTATCAGCCGAATGCTTTAAAAGGTATAACGTCTTTAACGCAATATTGAGGATCACTGCGTTAGAACTACAATTCCCATCAAATCTGTCGCTTAGTGATGACGCATAAGTAAAGAATTTTCAGGAAGGTTACAAAACCGTGGCGTCTTGTTTCTGGAAAGGTGATAGTCGACATTTCTCTCGGTATGTAACATTTGCTTTCTATTTAGTATTTTGAACGTTGTAGCCATATAACAGATAAGACATATTTAGTCTGTAGTTAAATATGTGTTTGTTCAGCGGTCGTTAGGCTAAGGGTTAGTCGCATGATATTACGGCATTAGCTAGCTCAATTTTTGTGGCGTTTTTTAGTGCAAGAGCACATTTTACAGTTTTTGTGACTCTTAGCTCAAAGTTCAGCTTTCTGTCACACTAATTCCTCTCAAAAAAATTCTTCTCTGTGTTTGTGTTTTAGAGTGACACGGGACAGTAATATATCGTGACAATGTTGGTGGCGAGGCTAACGTGCCTGAAGGCTCTCCCGCTTGCTGGGCTCCGACCACTGCTCACTCAGGGCTCCCCAGCCCTGCGGTCACCCATCCTGAAGACCTGTTCACCCTTGCTCAGGCCCCAGCAGGTACTGTAAACTTTGTCGCCAGCTCACACACACACACACACACACACACACACACACACACACACACAGACACACACACACACAGACTCACTAATTTGGCATTTCTATGCTTTGTGGTTGCTGCATTCACCCTTCATTAGCCAGACTTTGTAGCAGTGTTTCCCAAATATAGTGCCTCCTGGCAAGCATTTGGGCTTTCGTCTCCGCTATACACCAATTAATACATAGTGAAGTAAAATAAAGGAAAAATGTCAGTAGAAAATATACCATCACATTTGGGCCTAATCTTTGTTGTGTGGTCCAAATGTCATGAGTCAGGCTTTTTACACGGGTTATTACATGTGCTGGTTTTGACAGCTGTGATAAACTGTATGTTTAGGCACACCTGCCATCTGGACCACATATATGGCTGAGTTGTAGCAGTAATGCTGACACCTGAGTCAGTGCTTTTAATATCAATTGTGGGTTGCACTTGGGCCACATTTTCATCGTTTTGCATGTTGTGGCTTCAGCTGCTTCACAGATGTCAGCGTTGTTTATTGGGAGGTGTTTACGATTGTTGCCAATCAAGCCAAAGAAAAACCTAGAAAGTAAACATATGTGCTTTAAGAAAATTGTGGCCTTCAAAATAGTATTGGAACCGAGTTTTATGGACTTCTACCGACTTTATGAAGCTGTCTGATAAGGTGGTAGAGGCAAGTTATAATCAAGTTGAGTGGACGGCAAAGCAACACGCAATCGGTTCAGATGGTCAATAATGCCTTTCTTAACCAATACAATAAAAAAAAAAATTTAGGATGCTTTTTTGTACAGGTCAATGCACGTATGGGCAAAACATGCCTAAAAACCATTGCTTTGTAAAGTACTAAAAATGCAGCTATGCTTAATATTTCATCTTGGATAATATTGGTAGAACACCTTAGAAATTTTAGTCATAAGTTTGTAATGATCACAGGGGTGCAACTTGCAGCTGGACTAGAAACAGTGCAAATGTCAGATTGCCACTGCTCTAATTTGTTATGTAAACATGGTATTTTTTTGAAACTGGGTATTTGCTGCTTCCCCACTTTTGATTGATGGTGGGTGTGAAACCCTAACTCATGTTCAACATTTGAAGAGTCATGTAAAGCTGCTGCTTCTTCTTTCAGGGTTATTCCTCAAAGGCCAGGTTTGGGTTTCGCCGTGCAAAGACAACCAGAGACCAGCTAAAGGAAGCAGCTTTTGAACCAGCCACTGATACAGCCATCAAAAGTAAATGCTTTGATACATACTTCATTTGGCACCGTTACATATTTTCTACTTTTATATAGCCTGAATTCTATGCTGTCTACTGACTTAAGGGTGACCTGTTAAGCTTTCACATATTTTTTGTTATTCATGTCTATGGATAAATAAGTAAAATTTTATTTGTATAGCACCTTTCAAGACAAAGATGACTTAATTTATTAATGTTTCTTAAGTAATAAAAGCAAGACTGAACCTGAGATTTGACATGAACATCCAAAGTGAGAGTGGAATCAAAAGTTAGCCCAAGGTTTCTGATAGATGATTTAACAAGTGTTGAAAGGGGACCAAGAGATTTCATTATCACATACTGTTTACACCATATGTCATACATTCAGGTGAGAAAAAAAACTGTCTTACCTGTGATTAATTGGCTGGGGGCGGGACTCAAAACCCAGTATTAGATAAATAACAAGTATTTTAAAATGTAAATCCTGCAATGCAACTTCATTTTTAGAAAAATGTGAGATTTCATGGTTTGAAATGGTTTTGTTATAGTAAATCTTTTTTCCTCTGAGGCAAAAATGTAAACTGTCTCAAATGATTTTTGTGTTGTGTCTGAAGTTGATAGCATGGGGAGAATGATACTGGCTGGAGGTGCAGCAGTTGGCCTTGGAGCTCTGTGCTATTATGGACTTGGCATGGCTAATGATATCGGTGCCATAGAGAAAGCAATGTGAGTAACAGATTTATTTTACCAACAGCACTTGAATTTTATTTTGAAATGCAGACCAGTAGAAAAGTGATGGTATCATACAAACTAAAGGCTTCTTTTCATCTTTGTACAGGATCTGGCCTCAGTATGTGAAGGACCGGATCCACTCTACCTACATGTACTTTGCAGGCAGTGTTGGGCTGACGGCTCTGTCAGCTGTAGCTGTGAGTAGGACCCCAGCTTTAATGGGTCTGATGATGAGAGGATCCTGGCTGGTAAGCTTTACAATACTTGCTTGCTTTTTTGTTTTTTAATGGTCTTCACTCCACTGCACCATTATTATTTTAACCTTAGAATTACATATTACAGAGCTTGTTTAGTCAAATACCAATTTTTAAATCATAGTTTATCTGATGTGCTTGAATTTTTCCGTTGAACTTATTAATATGATGATTTGTTTGTTCCCACCTAGGCAATTGGAGCAACTTTTGCTGCTGTGATTGGTGCGGGCATGCTGGTCAGGTCAATTTCATATGAGCACAGCCCAGTGCCAAAACATCTTGCTTGGATGCTCCACGCAGGTTTGTGTTTTTAAATAGCTTTTAAGAAATTTCTCAGCCCTGTTGTCTCTGGTATGTAGTTGCCTTGGGTGAACACTAGAAGGCAGGCTTAGAACAGGTTAGAGGAAAAAGCTGCTTCAACAATACACTAGTTGATGGCACTAATATCATTTGTTTTTTAAAAGAAATCGTTTTGTTTTGTTTTTAACTGTTTTTTTTTTCAATAATTGATAAGGCGTGATGGGTGCTGTGATTGCCCCCCTCACTCTCCTGGGAGGGCCTCTGATGGTGAGGGCTGCCTGGTACACCGCGGGCATCGTGGGAGGTCTGTCTACTGTTGCAATGTGTGCCCCAAGTGAGAAGTTCCTCAATATGGGAGGGCCATTAGCTGTTGGACTTGGAGTGGTGTTTGCCTCCTCTCTTGGTTAGTATAAAGCACTTTTATTTCATCTATCTTGTTTATAGATAGCCATGAGTATTACAAGCTAGTGAGCATTCAGGCTGAAAATGTTCCTGATAATATCATCTTTGTATTTCACTCTGTGGTTTCATTGAAAAGTATAAGGGAGCGGCTGCTTTTTTGTTGTTGTTGTGTTTTTTGTCATTGTTGAAAGTCTGATCTCCAACCTAATGCAATGCACTCTATTTATAGGGTGTCACATATTTAAACAACAGTGTCCTTTTTGCATCAAAGTGGTTCTGTGCTGAAGTACTTATATTATGATAAACAATTTCTAAATGCACATCATTCCACTAAATGCTTTAAGACTAAAGCAAAGTATTGAATGCAGGATTTTGACTGTATTTATTGTGTGTTTGTTCCTGTAGAACCACACAAAGCTTGACATTTTCATAATGACAATATAAATACAGCTTAAAAACCTAATCTGATAAGTAAATTAGTTTTTCTTTCTTCATCCAAATGATTTTTGATTCCCATGAGATTACAGTAGATATCATTTTTGTGTAGAAATGCATTTTAATACTATACAGTAATGCTAAAAAGTAATACATAGCACAGTGTTTGTGTGTTGTCAGGGGTAACACATATGTTCAAATTAAACCGTAGTGGAGTCGGTGAAGTGAAATGTATATTGGGAAATGTACCTGTAAAAGGGCTTTCTCAGTCTTCTCCGTATCTTCTTATTGGATACTTTGTAAGAGAAGGTGTACACCTACGGTGTAGTTTGGGTATAAGAAGTAAATAGAAAATGGGGTGGATAGTGTGCGTCTCTGTCCAGAAAAGCAAAACAGAAGTTATTTCAAAATTCAGTTCACTTTGCAGTTAAGACATATTTATGAATTAATATAAATGTATAAATAACTGCAAGGTGGTTAACAATTGAATCTCCCAAGTTAACGTCTGTGACAGCCAGCTACAAGTTTCAAATGTTTTTACAGAAGCTACAGCCAAACATCAGATTCATACTCGCATATGTGTGTTGTTCAGTATTAGAGCTGTATCATTACCTACTTATTAGTTTTCTATATTGTAACTTTTAGTTGACAGCTGCACAGAAATTGTACTTGTCAGACTCAATTTGAACTTTCTTTTGTCTTCTTCAGGATCAATGTTCCTGCCACCCACCTCAGCATTTGGAGCAGGGCTCTACTCCATTGCTATCTATGGAGGCCTGGTCCTGTTCAGTATGTTCCTCCTCTATGATACACAGAAGGTTATCAAGAAGGCAGAGACACACCCACTCTATGGCGTACAGAAATATGACCCTATCAATGCGTAAGTCACTTCAGGAATTAAAGTACACTAAAAATAACTGGTTTTGAAGATTATTGTTGGTAATCTACTTGTACCGATATGTGGATCTGATACATTTATTTAATCTTACAGGTGTATGGGGATTTACATGGACACACTGAATATTTTCATCAGGCTGGTGATGATTCTAGCTAACGGCGGTAGCGGCAGGAGGAAGTAAACACCATCATGACTCGAGCTTCACTTTTATCTTCCACGGAGCCTGAGACAGTCATGTTTACTGCTAGCAGCATAAACCAGATGACTGATGTTATCTTATAGAGCCAAATCCTATCTAACTGCTAGATCAACATGAATGCTTTGAAAGCATGTAAAGATGTGGATTGCACTGTGTGGTACAAGATACCTGTCAAAGTAAAGAAGATAACACATAGATCTTACTTTGGTTTATCTGGTTTATCCTGGGGCGCTTTAACAGATGAGTTAAATCTGTCAGTTTAATTTTGCATCCCTCAGAAGTCATTTGTATTATTCTGTTTTCTATTTATTTCCACTTGGTGGTGTTTCAGGTTTTATTTGGAGTGAAAATACAGAAAAATGTCACAAAACAACCAAAAGGCCACATATGTCAACCATAGATTGGTCCACATTCACAGTACAATAAACAGACTGTGCTGGATGTAATTGCTGAAGAAATTCTCTGGTATAGCACTTATGTAATGGGTTAAAGAGGTTCGTAATGTGTTTTCTTTTTTTGGGGGGGGGGAAATAAAAGTAATTTAAACAAAGTAAATATGTCCATGTGATGTTTTTGGCACATGTTGCTGATGGAGATTTTTTGGAATTTTGTCTGCACTGGATAACGTATTGGGAATGATAACTTAGTTAAGTGACATGCAATACTGCCCACAGTCAAATAACTATACTTGTGCTGTATATGCGTTATAAAAATGCATATTAATAATCTGTTTTGATCAAGTAATTACGAGTTAATTATGATCGATTAATGGATATGTGGTTTATATTTCAGGGTATGATATTGAAAAAGGACATTCTACAGGAGTGCTTCTACTTCCGTTGCTGTACACACTGTCATGGCAGTTTGTAAAATTGTCATGACCTCTAATCTGTTGATTGCTCATTCAGAACATGAATTTCATGGCATGTTCGATATTTCATACATCCATTGTATTTTATATTTATTTATTCCAAATATGTTAGTTGGGGCACTGAAAACAACTCGGTTCAGTTTAAACATTTAACAAAGAACTTGGTTAGTGTTGGGAAATGGCTTTGTGGAGTTTTGGAATTAAAAGCTACTCATTTAGGTTTAGGAAAAAGATCACAGTTTGGGTTAAAATACAACAGTTTTTCTACAGCTCTGGTTTCTTGGTTGTCACGGTGACATGTCCCTCCTTTGGACAGCATGCAAATTCATGCGGCTATGAAAAATATGGGGGGAGAGAGTCATGAACATGCACAGATGGATCTTTTGCTGTGTGACTGTTTCAAATTTTGCTGCCCTTAAGATTAGACCATTCTAAAACTTGCTCTTCTTAAGTAGGATTATAGTTTCTATTTAAGGTTCCAAAATACATGTTCTGTCACTTGACTAAAGTTATTAGATAACAAAGCAAATTTTGGGATCCAATGCAATGAAAATCAGATATGCAGTTTCTTTGTGCCTTCCACCTCTGTCACCCCACTGAAAACAAACAAAAAGCAGCCCTAAAACAAACAAAGTACATTAACATTATAGATAATATGAGTCTTATCACAGAAAAAGTTTTACATTTTACAGAAACACTGGGATAAATAGTAGAACCGTGGTTGAATTCTTTCTAGAAGTTTCTGTTACTGTTACAGCCCACAGGTGCACTCGTACACAATGAAATGCTGCTATTCTTAGTAACACCTGTGCTTACGTGCCGTGTCGACGGTGCAGTAAAAATATCTGCTCTGGCCAGTAAGTCAGAGCGATAAAGTTCAGTGACCTGTAAAACAAGCTTAGGGCACCTTGTAAATTTAATTGGTGTAAACTGTGGTCTAAAAAATTGCAACTAAATAACCTCAAACTTAAATATTTTTATGTTTATTTAGCTCTCCCCACTTCAGACCAGACTGAGACCAGCGGGAGTCCACCTTGTATTTCCCTATAAACAGTCAGCGTGTTGCAGCAGATGACAAAGGCTTAGTGTAGTAATCCTCTTGTGTACCATCTGGCTGTTCATCTAAAATTAAACCTTCAAACCAGGGCACTTGCAACAGATGCTAACATCTGTAAATATGCAGGTGTTTCATTAAAGCACATGCACGTGGCACACGCAGCTGTCAGGCATGGTTTTAAATCTCACATAATGTTCACGTTTAGGACATGTATGATTCATATATACTGTGTATTGAAAAATCCCACAGATGGGAGGGATAAAGAGGGCAATAATGGATGAGCCTGCACAAAGCTCCAGTTTGCAGAAACCTGCCATTAAAGGGGATATGTGACTGCCAGTCATTTTCAGATTGATGACCAATATTTGGTAGAGTTCCAAGGCTGTTGCTGCATAAAATAGGCATGAAGCAGTTTGTGATTAAAAGTTCAGATGACAGTAATCTGTGCTGGACGTTTTGTCACTTCAACCCGTGACACGGTAGAAACTGATGCATCATCAGTGCTATTTTTATTCTGTTGTCAGTGTTTTGTTTTTAAAAAACATGATTGTTCAAGCAAGCAGCATGACTCTAAGGATGGCATCTGTTAGGTCTATTGCTCTCTAAGCAGGGGCTATGTCCAGGGGTGGGGCATGGGGTGGTATAGCCCCTCCCCATTTATCTCCTCTGCAAAAGCCACTGGACAAGACTACTGTGAATTGTTCAATACTCAGCACCACCGAATAAGATGGATAACTTACTTAACAGAAGTTACAGCTTTAATAGAAGTTACCGAAGTTACTGACATTTTTAAGTGCTTTTATTTAATGTTAGTTGTTTGAATGTTTGATTCACATTTTTAACTCCATCAAATTTATTTTAAAGCTTTATTTACTAATTATTCTACCATTTATTTAATAAAAGACCTCTATGCTGTATTATTAGTATTATTATAAGCTATGCACAAAATGAGTAAATAAAATCATACTCAGCTACATTAGAATGACAAACTAATTCATTATAAATAATAATGATCCAGTAATATAATGCAGTATAGGGCATATGCATATTGATCTTTTCTTTCATATTATATTATTTTGGTATTTGACAGTGGTACTTATCAGAATAATTTTTTATGTTTTTCTACTGGTTAATCCACCTCAAGCTCTTTAATCAAAATGTTAAAATAGAAAAATATAATAAAAAAATTATATAATGCTACTGTACATCTATTATTGTGAATGTAGGAGATCTAATTAATAATGCTGAGTTTCTATGCTTGTGCGCTAACATTTTTCTGCCTTAAATGAAAATGTTCACCCAGGGACTATTTTTAGACCTGTGAATACAGGAAGTGCACACTCTACACCTTGGAATACAGTTAACACGGTAGCTCAAATGACAGGCAAACGTGCAGTCACATGACATGAAATGGTGCAAAACTCTCTCTTTAACTGTTGTCAAGGTTGCAAGCTCAAAACGTCATACTTGATTTTTCCACTCTGCTCTTCAGAGTGTCAATTTTTTTTTCTTTCATAAAATCAGCTCTTCTTAATCGAGCATTATGCTTTGTCTTTCGCCTGATTTATCTGCTGGTAATTCATACCGGAAGGACATATTACAGTTTTAATTTTGTATTATTTATTTTATTTTTTATTTGTTCTTGTTTTTTTTTTTTGTTCGCCCACATGGTGTGATTGGCTTCTCTCCTTTTTATTTATAGGGTTTTAACAAGCCCATTAGTCACATATAGCCAAGGTGGCCTAAACTGCCCGCTGTTGCCAACCTTGCCTGCTCATTTACCAACACTAGCCTTAGCTGCACTCATGCACTTACAGCCAATAAGCTTTCTTTAGATCTTGCAGTCTACTTTCCCCAGGAAACCTAGTGACCTGCCAGGTGGCCCGTCTCAGCACAAAAAAACATGACAAAACAAACCGCTGATAATAACAACCAAACAAAAATCTGAGCTGCAAACATTTCCTATCAATGTTTCCAGACTAAACATGGATTCTGTGCCTCATGTGTGCGCCTGTCAAATGTGTGGCGAGGTGCGATGATCACACCATATTGTGTGAAACTTGAACTCTCGTCTCTCAATGATCCAGGAGAATTTGGAGTGAGAGCAATGTGGTAGAAGATGTGTGCAGAGAGAAGGGATGCGTCACTGGATTAGTGCCTGAGACGCTGTCCCAGCCTCTTCCTACTTCTGAGCCTGCTGAGACGCTTCAAGAAGGGCACGGCACTCACTGCTCGCTTTCCCTCCACCAAGCCTTCCACATGAGCCAGCCAAGCCTTACCTCCCCACCAGGATGAAGAAAGAAAAGAAAACGCATGCTTTACTGTTTCTCCTTATGCTTCACTTCACCTCGGGTAAGGCTCTGCTTTTCTTTTACTGTCTTTGTTGTGTGTGGTTAAGACTTCTTGCCTCGCACTTATCTGGTTAATCCTCTAACACAGAGAGGGCATGTCTGTCTTAGTGTGGACTTTCATGTTGCTTGTACTTCATAAATTTCAACATGCAATGCTGTTTTTGTCTGGGTCTTAATACTACAGCCTTATTATTTCTAATTTAACTCTTTTCTCTCCCCTGCTTTCAATTCCTGCCCTTTTTAGCAAGTGAGTGCAACTCTTCTCACTGTAAAATAATAATTAAGGAGAAAAATAATTTGATGTGGTGAGAGACATTTGTGGGGTTTATACAGTGTGTGGAGCAGCTTCCTTTTAGATTAGGTCATTGTTTTTCTTTTATATCTCTCTTCTGCTCAAATAATGTGAATCGTCTTTTTCTTTCTCATTTTTTTTTTATCACAAAGGGCAATCAGACTATGCTCCATATTTTTACGATAATGGTCCCAGCAGTACAAATGGAAATATGGCCTTGTTCAGCATCTCTGAGGATACACCCGTTGGTAAGGCTCCCGTAAAATTACATTTTTTTAAAAATTATTATTGTTATAATTAAGTTTGGTATAATTTGAGCATGTTTTTACATTTAGTGTAGTTTGAGATGTGTGTTTTAAGTGCCTAAGTGTTGTATGAAATGATCTCACATGGTGCTAAGGCTCCAGCTAATCGCTATAAGATCTTTTGGATTGTGACGTACATCACAGTCTTACGGGAAGAAAACATTATGGGTAGAGGCTCATCTGACCTAACCTGTCAAACGTGCCTTTTACACTAGTGCTGCATATAGACATGTCACGTTTCTGCCCCATTTCAAAGGTTTTGTCCCTGTATGTGTTCTTTTCTCATAGGAACACAGATATATGTCTTGAATGGCACAGATCCGGAGGAAGATCCAGTACGATATGGTCTTGCTTTTGAAAAGGGCTCTACAGAATATTTTAGAGTGGACCCAAAGTCAGGAAATGTGACTCTAATTCAGGAGCTCGACAGAGAGGTAAGCATTTTAATAAAGACTCCTGGTTTGGAAACACACAAAAAAAAAAAACCCCACTTTGGCTCAAAGTGATGTGACATCTTTATTTTTCATAGAAACAAGATGAAATCTCAGTGCACGTGAGCATAACGGATGGCCGTAATAAAGTAAGCTCTATAAGCTACAGTGCAATTCAGTTTACAGTCACATTTTAATACTGCAATTTAACTGGAAACTCTATCATAAATATTAGGATTAAATAGTACTTCAAAAAAGTGCCATGACAGCCTGTAAAATCTATTTAACTGTGCATCATGACATTTTCTCTGATCGCTATTTAGATTATTTCTCTGCAAACAATGTCATTTTTTTTATAAGCTGTAGCAAAAGCAGCTGTTTTGGAAATTTGTAATTGCTTTTCACATGTGTTTCAGGTTGTTGAGACAGTGAGAGTCTTTGTCACGGATACCAATGACGAGCCACCTGAATTTCTAAATTTGCCTTTTATTATTGATATTCCAGAGGTATATTATATAAAATAACTATACAGTTACATGCATGCATTCTAGAGTGTTTTTTCCTGAATGTAATAAAAGTGTCAAACTAATTAAATAATCAAAATTCAATAATGTTTGAAAATTATTGAACTTTTTGCTCCTTTCCCAGGACACTGCTCCAGGAAGTAGCATCTACAGAGTCCAAGCAGTGGATAAAGATATGGGCTCAGGAGGAAGTGTTTCCTATTATCTACAGGTAACTTCACAGCCTCACTGTAATGTGCTTTTGTTATCATGGCAACTTCAAAACAACTTGAGTAGTAACTCCCAAATTGCAAATATTTTTGAAGTTGAATTGAAGTAAAGATGCACAAAGTCACCAGTAAAATTCAGGCACGTTAAAGAAGCTGTTGTGAATTTTAAGAAGTTTTGTTTAAACTCAGGTGAAAAATGCCAGCCACATATCACAAATTAGAAACTATATAATGCACAAAGATCCAAATATCATACTTGATTAATTCTGGCTACTGCATCTATGTTTACTGAGCCATCAGTCAGAAAAAAGCACTCTCCAAAATATAGCAGCTAGGCTTCTACGGCAGCACGTGCGCTGAAAAGTGACCCAGTGTAACCTAGGCTAAAGTTAAAGCTTTTTTTAGCCGCGTTGCACATGGCGTCCAGATGAATACTGAGTTGATTGTAAGAGAGTACTAATCACAGAGAGGGCTCTTTATAGCTTTACACCTCTTTACATCTTCAGCTCTCTTAACTCTCACATCCTGGAATACTCCCTGAAGTCTGCCAACACCTTTATCCTCTTAGAGCCCAAAATGTATTTAAAACTGTTAACAAGTTGGGTTTTTTTCATAATTTTAGCATTTCATTTTTTTCATATCTTAATTTTTCTGTTTGTTCTAGGTTTTTTTTAAGCTCTTCTATGGTTTGATTCAATTTCTGCTTTGCAATCCATTTAAAAATCAATTACATTTTTTATTACCAAGACTGCAATGCAAAATAAGCAAATAGCAACACTTTTAACTAGCGTTGTATGACCCTAACACTCAGGGATAACCAGAGGTCGACCTGACATCACGAGCATTGCGCGTGATGGAGGGAGGAAAAGGGCATATGAGTGATGGGACAGTGATGCAGGGAAAGATTAATCTCATACCATAGAGCAGTCTGGAAATCGTGTTACTTTAGTGGATTAAATTTCAATTACATTTGAGCATGGCATTGAAAGCTTAATAGGGGCTTAGGTTTGGTCTGGGCCAACAGCTGACAGCACAGTGGTTGTTAGTCTCCATGTGTCAATTGTGAGACAAAGCTACCCTGAAATGCCAAGGTTAAAATGAGCCAGGCTAAAATTGATTGGTACCATATCAGAATTAGCTTTATTGGTTTGCTAAATTTAAGTCGAAATAAAGCACTCCTACTATCTTTATTAACTGTGACTGTTATATTACCAGACCTCCCCATTCACCAAGTTCACCATTGATGGACACAGTGGGATCCTCAGAGTTAAACCTGGTGAGACTTTGGACTTTGAGACCACACCAACGCATTTTGTGACAGTAGTTGCAAAGGTGAGAGGTCACTGTGACACTTTTACATTTGGGTTGTGCCTTTATTTGCTTAATCAAATGGTCTTAATACATGTAAACACAGTAAGTAGCTTAGTTTGCAGGTATTTCTGTCCTCAAATGTAAAGGATTTTCAACTTTAAAGTCATGTATTTTTGACATGCAATTGCATCAATCATGGGGTTTAAAAAAGATAAATGAAATTGCAGTTTAAAATTATTTAATTCTAAGTAGAAAATTACATAAAATCTAAAAATTAGTTATTGGAGTTTATCAATAACATTCCTTCTGATACAATTTGTTCATATAGAACCAAATCCTGCATATTGTAAAAAAACAACAACAACAAAACAACAACAAAACAACAAAAACAACATTATACTAAATAAACACATGACATAATTATGTTCTATGAGCAACCCATTGCAGTGACTGAGAGGAAAACTTCCTTTTAATATGAAAAAAAAACTGCTGCAGAACTAGATTCAGAGTAAAAGTTGTTTTACCTTCACTGATTTGGGTGAGAGAAAAGCAAAGAGTGAAAAAGGGGAACAGGGAGCTAAAAAAAGTCTGTTGGGAATTGGTGAGATTTTAAGTTGCTGGTCTGCTGACGCACTGAAAGTCCTGCTCCCAAAAATAAGTATAATTTATCACTGTGAATAATAGTTGGTGGTGAAAGCTAGTTTATTTTTTGTAGCCTCGGCTCTGGCTACTTAAATACCTGGCTGTGTAACATTTAGTAGATAATCCAGTTATTAAAAAGGTAAAGCTATGATGTATAAAAAATATTATATTATAGTGTTCCCAATTAAAAATGAATTTCATTGCCTAACTTTTGATTTTTATTAAGGTGCAAGTTTTTCCTAGGTTTTTTTTTGCCTTTTTCAACTTTAGTCGATAGACACAGTGAAGATAGGACAGGAGAACAGAGGCAGAGAAAGAGGGGAAGACATGCAGCAAAGGACCGTGGGTTGGACTCGAACCCGGGCCAGCAGATCTCAGCTGTATGGCACGTGGTCACCTGCTCAATGCACTGAACTAAAGTGGCAAATCAGACAATAATTGCTTCTAAAATTATACTAAACCATGAACATGTATCTAAAATCTTATGCATGTTCTTTCTGCACTTTGTGATTTTTAGCAAGTTAAGAAAAAACAAACTCTTAACTTTTTCAAGCAAGACATCTCTTTAAAGTGCAAGTAACATTGCATTTATTAGGTTAGAATACTAAAAAAATGTATATTTTTGGTTAAACTAAATTTTTAGTGTTTTTTGTGAGCTGGCTTCAAGCTGTTGTGACAGATAACATGTAGCAGAGATCCCATAATCCCAACATGGCCAAATGTAAAATAAACTTAACCATGTCTTTGATTAAATATAAATGCCACATTATGCCATGTGGTAACTCTGCTTTTACCTTGTTGTTGTCACAGGATGGAGGTGGAAAGTACAAGGGGAAGCATCAGGTGTTGACTTCCACAGCCACAGTAACAATTAATGTTATTGATTCCCAAGACATGCCTCCATACTTTGTAGGAACACCATATTTTGGATACATCTATGAGGTCTCTGTTCCTGTAAGTTCTTGTCGCATTCACTGAATTAAATTTGATTTCAGTTATTGCTTTTGTCTCCATTATGTTGATGTACTTTTTTACTTCTAGGGCTCTGAAATATACACAGTGTACGCTAAAGATGGTGACCAAGGCAATCCTAACCCGATACATTATTCCATTATTAATGGTAAGAACAATAGCAAAAAGAGAAAAGTGCAAGATTTAGTTGCTTGTTCGTAAGGCAAAGGTGTGTTACTGTGTCTTCTTTTAGATTATGATCAGATTTCAAACAAAACTTCTATCAACACCTTTCAGGTAGTGATGGTGTGTTCGACATAAATAGCACAAGTGGTTGCATCACCCTGACAACTTTTCCATCTTTGCTGAAAAATGAGCTGTATGAAATCAAAGTCAAGGTAACAAGTTATTTTCTACTTATCTTCATGTTTAAAAGAAACTTTTCACCGCAGTAGCTTTTGAAACCACCTTCAGCAGCCATAAGTTGAACGGATAGATTTTTTTCTTTGTACGACTTTATTAGTCTCTCACATGGTTGTGGATGAAGTTTGGTCCACTCTTTACAATATTGCTTCAGTTCATTGAGGTTTGCAGGTATTTGTTTATGCACAGCTCTCTTAAGTGCCAATCAAAGTATCTTAATCAGTTTTAGGTCTGGCCTTTGAGTGGGCCATTACAGCACCTTGATTCTTTACCTTTTCAGCCATTCTGTTGTAGATTTATTGCTGTGCTTAGAATCATCATCGTGGTCCATGACCCAAGTTTGGCCAAGCTTTGTCTGTCAGGCAGCTGGGCTCACATTTGACTCTAGAAAGTATAGAAAGGAGTTCATGGTTGACTCAATAATTGCAAGGTGTCCCAGTCCTGTGGCTGCAAAACAAGTCCAAATCATGACCCCTCCACCACCGTGTTTCACAGTATGAGGTGTTTGTGATGATATGCTGTGTTTGATTTTCACCAGATTTAGTGCTGTGGATTAAGGCCAAACATTCACTTTGATCTTGTCTAGCCAAGGGACATTGTTCCAGAAGTCTTGGAGTTTCTTCAGACACAACTTTGCGAACCTAAGGTGTTCTGCTATATTCTTTTTAGACAGAAGAGACTTTCCTCTGGCAAACCTTCTAAAACGTGTTTGTCAGGTTTTGCCCAGCCTTGGGGGCGTATTTTCTGGGATGTCCACTCCTAGGAAAGTTGCTACATTGTGTTAACATACACCTGAATGCTCCAGACCAGCAAAATTCCAAAACTTGTTATCGTACAGAGGTGGTCTCGCTGATGATCGGTTAAATAAATGCATTTGATTAGAATCATCTTGCTGCTTCTTCTTCTGCTTCTGTAATAGTTTTTAACAGGACTGCATAGAGTCCCATGAAAACCTTTTTTCACCGGTGCTTCTTACTCTCATTGACTATAATTTTATTTACTTGTGTATTTTTTAAACTGAAGGCATCTGAGATAGGCCCAAACAATGAGCTCCAGGACTATGATGTTACCACAGTGACTGTCCGTGTGGTTGATCTCAACAACCATCCCCCAACCTTTTATGGAGAAAATGGGCCACAGAACAAATTTGAAGTCACCATGTATGAGCATCCACCTGCAGGGGAGATCCTCCGTGGCTTCAAGATCACAGTCAACGACTCTGATCAGGTACATGAATTCCCAAATTGCAAATATCTAACTCATCTTTGATTCATTCCTTGGACATGCAGCAGTGTGCTATTACTAATCAATAACTGTGATCAAAGGTGGTGCAATAATATTAAAATTTAAAGAATATTAGCCAGTTGACAGATCCATTTAAAGAAATTACGTACAAAGTTAACTAAATATGTGAAAACAAACGTGTTGTGCAATAATGCCGCCCCAAAGTTGCAAATATCCAGCAAAAGTATTGAAAGTAAAAATGTCACTCACTATGCCACCATGGTTAGTCTCCTCTACCTGTTTATAATAGCTCATGTAGCATTACATGACACTCTTATACTCTTATTTATGTGGTGGCAACAGCTCAGGAGGTAGCACAAGTTATGTAATAATGTTAATAATAAGTTGGTGGTTGCTCCAGTCTGCATGCGAAATCCTTGGGCTAACTGCGAACCCCAAGTTGCATCTAATGGCGTGTGAGTGTGTATGAATGTATGTCAGAAAGCACTTAAGCATAAAAAAGTGTTTGTGTGAATGGGTGAATAAGACATGTTGTATAAAGCGCTTTTAGTGCTTAGGTAGAGTAGAAAAGCGTTCTAAACGAACCAGTGAGTTTATGTAATGGATTTCTGTATTGTGCTGACATTTTTAGGGAGCAAATGCCAAATTTAAACTGAGGCTAGTTGGGCCGAGCCGAGTGCTTCGTGTGGTTCCCCAGACAGTCCTGAATGAAGCACAGGTGACCATCATTGTGGAAGACACATCCGGCATCGACTATGAAAAGGGGCCAACTCTCTCTTTTAAGGTGAGGCGCCGTATGAGCAATATTACAACATTACAATACGTTATTATTAACAAGTGTCGAAGAAATAATCCTGTTAGTTATTTTACTGGGTGGGTAATCTCTTTTGGTTACTAGGAAATATGATGAAGACCTGCTGTATTATTTGATTAACGGCTTTAGCCCATGAATTAACTGCATTTTCATTAACTTAAGCTTTGCCTGTATACTAATACTTTGTGAATGTTGCAACATAAATACATAGCTCACCTTTTGTAAACAGCTAAAAAGATAATTTACTCCAATCATTTGTGCTTGTAAAGGACCCAGGCTAGAAATCCATCTATCAATATGACTGTAGATAAGCAATAACAACATGAGCGCCCTAGCAAGTCTCTGATTTATTTCACTGACTGCAGTGTCATTAATTTTAAAAATCATAAATCAAATCTGAAAATATTTTCTTTGCTTGGTTTACAGTTTCACAGAGTAGCCAGTGTGGCTTTAGATATCTGTCTATCCATGAACTCATTGATTATGAGTTGACTAAAGCTTTCAGCACTAATTTAATCACTCTGAGTGTGTCTTCCTGCAGCTCCTGGCAGTGGAGATTGACACTCCTGAACGGTTCAGCGCAACAGCGGACATAGTGATTAACCTGCTGGACACAAATGACAACATCCCTAAATTCACATCTGAGTATTACATCGCCAGGGTCCCTGAGAACTCTCCTGGAGGCTCCAGTGTTTCATCTGTAACAGTGAGTCAATCACAGTTAAACTCAGCTTTAACCTGATCAAAGTGATTATATAATCCATCTTTCCTCTGTTAAATGCATATTGCTCAGCACAGTTCATTAGATAAAAGCAGATTGGTGCCAGACAAAAACAGGCTTAGCGCTCTCTTGCTTCAGTTTGCTACTCCTGGTTATGAAATTTGTTATCTCCATGTCACAATCTGGCATATGTCCTATGTTACTCCTCATCGAGGGAGATTATTAAAAAAAATATTGGCACATTTGTCCCTTGCTTGTCATCATACTGTAGAAACCCTGCAACCAGGCAATGTGTCCAAGTTAAGCAGTGAGAAGTAAAAAGCTTAATTTTGCTTCAAGGTTAATCATGTTGACCGATGCTTGCTGAACATCCCCTCGCAACACACTGTATATGAGCTTAAGACTCTATATAGTTGTCCACAGGGGGTTTTAGTAAAAATAAATGACACAATAAATTGTTTTCAGTCACCTTAAAGTAATCATATTTATTTAAGTTACATATCTATACACTATTATGATGTAATTTTCCAAATAAGTAATTAAAATTTTTTAAAGTGTAATTTTTAAATATTTTGTTGTGTAAGCATGAGTATGTATGTGTGGTATGTAGGAGTATGTAGGTGTATAATCGCCTTCCTTTTTTTCTCTGTAGGCAAACGATCCAGATTCCGGGTCTTGGGGTGAAGTCAAATATACGATTTATGGATCAGGATCTGATTTGTGAGTATAAACCTTTCATTGCTGCCAATTTAGGTTCATTCTGATCAGATCTTTAATTCTGGCATTTCCACAAAATGCATTTCACAGCCTAAAGTTATTTTGAAAGTATGAGTCAAAAATGCTCAGAGGCTCAGGGTGTTTAGTGCCAACAGGACACTAGTCTTGAGTCATCTTTGTGTCTTTGATGAAAGAGGTAAGCAGGAAACTGGTTTGATTGGCCCCTCTGCTGCACAAACAGCTCGCTCTAAAATGGCTGTAAGATGCTGGCTAATCTCCTAATTGGATTGGTAGGTTAAAAATAGAGAGCCTGGCCCATCTCACATAGGCAGAGCCAATTAATATGCAATGTGACAGCTGGAGCCACAGAAACGGCAGCTTTGAGAAGCAAGGCAACATACAGCGAAGGGAAAGTGAGAATTTATGCCTGTCTGCAGGCTGCAACCTGAGTTAGTTGTGTGAAAGTTATCAGTTCCAAGAAAACTTGTGAAATTTCACAGCGAAAAACAAGACAGAAAAGTCTGCTGAATAAAATGGCTGCATGCCCAATGTTGAACTAGAAGGCACTCAGAAAGCTCCTGGCAAGCTTTAAAATGAGTAAACCTGCTGTGTGTACGAGCAAGTATTTATTCCTTATTGTATCCCTGAAATTGTTATGAATGTGTTTTTAGGTTAGAGAAATATAACAGGTGGTAAAAAAAATTAAGCCCTACAGGGTATAGTCAAGCTCTCCTGATTAGTGATCACTTTAAAACAACCTCTGGAAAGTCTGAAAATCTCAAATATACATTCACAATGTTTGAAATGACAAAATAGTTAGAAGCATTATGGTTCCAGATCTGCAGAAAACACAAACAGTGTATAACAATAAGAAAAAATTGAAAAAAAAAAACTTGGCAATTATTGTGTAAATCAATATTTCTCTACAGATGTACATATGCATTTCATATGCTGGAGATCTGTCTTTAAGGAAGCAACTCATTAAACATATTCTCCCTGCAAATCAGGGTTCAGGATTTTTCACCCAAGCAAATAAGCATAAGCAGCAAAAATGTACAAGTTTGTTTTTCCTACACGTTTTTTAAATCAACTGGATTAACATCTGAAGCCTTACAGTACAACACGTCTGTCCAACGAAGGCTGTAAAGCTGTTTTTTATAGCAAAGTGTGAGTCATGTAGAGATTCACAGGGAGCAATGAAAATCTGTCACTTGAGCTGTGAATTACGATGCCTGTATTAGAAACGCCTGGTTAGTTGAGATGAAGCTAAATGGACATCTGTGGTTGTGACTCATGCACTGTGTGATCTGAACTGCAGGTTTTCCATTAACGCTTCATCAGGCCTCATCACCACACAGCCCTGGACCAGCCTGGATGCAGAGGTCAGGTCAAAGTACAACTTTTATGTCAAGGCTGAAGATTCAGAGGGGAAGTACAGCTTGGCTGAAGTCTTTGTCACAGTCACTGACATGAACGACCACGCGCCAGAATTTGATGAAGTGCTCGTGGAGAAGACGATGATTATTGGCACGCCTGTCAAAATAGAGGTACATTTTGCTTTGAAATTGATCTATCTCGTCTCTTTTAGCTTAATCTGTGATTCTACTTTCACCAAGTTTCAGCTTTTTTGTTGTAAACTGAATGTTTTGGGAGTTTAGATAACACTAAACATTCAATGTATTGAACTTTGGTTCTAGAAAAGTTATGATTGCATAATTTGGCATCAAAAGACTAAAATTTTGGTGTGTAGAGCTTTCTAAATTTGTTAATATTCCATGGCTATAAATACAAAAAACACTATTTGCGCCTTTCTGATAAAGACTACAAAAAACAGCTGTTTAAAATGTATTCAGTTATGTGGATTAACTAGAAACGTGTAACTAAATTAAATAAAATTTGATTTCAAATCTAAGGAAAATCTGAAGCCTGCAGTGGATATTCTGCATTAATACCTGGTTTAAAACACTTCTTATAAAGTAATCAGTGTGACTAATTAAAATTATTAATAGGGAAACAACAATTCCATAGCCAAGTACTACGGATGATAAATTGACTCATCTTAAAATGTATGCATATATGTGCCAAAGCTAGGTTAAAGAACGACATATTGCATGCAATATGTCAAATCTAATGCATTTTACAGAAACATCACAGCCTAAGAATAAAGATTTATTCGTTTACATTTTAACTAAACGCTATTGATGCATGATGCTATTTACAGGCCGTGGATGAAGATGCGGAGTCTCCAAACAACGTCATTGAATACTCCATCATGACCGCAGATCCTGACAATGCATTTGACATCAATGCTGACACTGGCGAGATCAAGCTGAAGCCTTATATTAAGTCTATGGAGATTGTACAGAACATCACCAAGCAGAAGGACTGCAAGTGGTCTGTTGTGGTCGAAGCCAGGGACCGAGGCTCTCCGTCCTTCAGCACAACAGCTGTGGTCAACATCGATATCACAGAGGCGGTAAGACTTGTTCCAACTCGGAGCATGCTTGCAGTGCTTCCTGTCCCAGAGCTGAGCTGTAGACGTGCATTTTAACATGAGTCAATAGGGACTGTTGCCATGCTACTATATGCTTCTGCTAAATCAGCGTCCTTGTTTCAGCTAGTCACATTTCACTAAGTTCATCTACTTTAAAGGATAACACTGGTAATTTCTTATAGTTTATTTAAAGATCAGAACTAACAATAAAGTTTCCTACTAAGAAGTGAAAAAAAATCCATTAATACTAACTGGACTATCAGGTTCTAAATACAATCTAATTTGTGGCTTTAAATATGAATTATTACAGAGTTTTAAAACCAATTAACTCTAAATTTGTAGCTTTCCCTTTCAGAACAAAGTTTTATCATAAAAAATTATTTGGACAAAAAAACAGTTTTAACCATTCTGGGATTGATCCACTGAACAGTCAAAGGCCACTTCATTAGTTACACTTTTTCATTTACTGGTTAACACAAATATTTAATCAGCCAATCATTTGGGCTCACCAAATAAGGCAAGAGGAGACTCAAAAATGTTACCTAAACTGATGAGTCACAATTGTTGCTGCAGCATCCAGATGGTGGGTCAGAATTTGGCATGGGCAACATGAATGCATCAATCCATCCTGCCTTGTCAGCAGTTCAGGCTGGTGGTGGTGATGGTGGTGATGGTGGTGTAATCATGTGGGGAAATTTTTTGGCATACTTTGGGTCCCTCAGTACCAAGTGAGCATTGTTTAAACACCACAGCCTATCCGAGTAATGTTACTGCGCATGTCCATCCCTTTATGGCCAATATGTACCCATCTTCTGATGGCTGTTTCCAGCAGGATAATGTGCCATGTCACAAACCCCAAATCATCTCAAACTGGTTTCTTGGTCATGACCTCCACAGTCATTCAATAGAGAACCTTTGGGATATAGTGGAGCAGAAGATTTGCATCTTGGATTTGACACCAACAAATCAGCAGTAACTGTGTGACGCTATCAAATCAATACTTAGCTCTGAGGAATGTTTCCAGCACCTTTTTGAATGTATGCTTTGGATTATTACAACAATTATGAAGGCAAAAGAGCCAAAGCCAACCTAGTGCTGGCAAGGTGTGACTAATGATGTGGCCAGTGAGTATATATGGTCATGGCTACACATTTTACTTGTTGATGGAAAAATTCACACTCATTTTGATCTTTGAAATATTGATATAAACATTAGCATTATCCTTTGAAGTTTTTGCTCATTTGCATTGATCCATATTTTTCTAATACTTTTTGTGTTTTCATCCTGAATCCATTCTTTCACTCTCCATGATGTTTTTGGTTCTGTTTGTGTGTTGTGTATCGTGCTTTTCAGATAAAAGGTCGAGTTGTTTCATACTTCATGGGCCTCAGCAAGCGTCCGCTGACTGTTTTTGGAATTTTTTTGAGCATTCTCACGTCCCTTGTTTTACTAACAATCTGCATATCCACCATCCTGTACTGTAACGCAGTGAAAAAGTCCCGAATCAACCCTGAGAGTAACTACATTAAAGTGGTCCGCAGAGTCAAGTGAGAAATAACCAATGCCTGTCCTTCATTTTCATTCATGAACATTAAAATAATGTTTACTGGCTGGGTTAGGTCTGTAAAAGAGTACTGGAGTACATTGAAAGAAAAGTCTTTTTTATTATTTACTATTTTTATTTCCACAAACTTTTTTGGTCCCATGAACTGGTCATTATTATTGTTTAGCCCTCGTCAGTCAAAGAGAAATCCTAATGCATCGCACTGCCAGACGCATTCCTAAACATTAGAGACATATGTAGTTGCTAGCTTTCCTGTATTGTAGGACAGAGGATGGATGTCTGGGTGCGAGTGTGAAAGTGCTAGAGTGTTCATAGATATGTTGTTTGGGCCTCCTCTGTCAGTGCTTTGGCATCCAATTTCATGTTTGCATGCTTTTGACAAATACTTGGAATTCAGGTTCAAACTGTTTTATTTATGCTCTTTTACAGACTCCTCTCAAGGGGCCTATGGCAGCCTTTTTAATGAAAAGTAGGGACAATCCTTTAAAAGCTCTAGGCATGGTCACTTTTATCATTAGTGTTTTGGTAGGAGGGACTGTCTTGATCTCTACGGCTATGTACATGCGCAACTCAAAGTCCAACAGGATCATGCCAGCACGCCACATCATTAAGAGGCGACCCAGGGACCAGCAGCCTTGGACCTTCAAGATACCTGTTATCAAATTCACCAACCCTGGAGAAAAGTTCCTCATAACCAACCCGGAGAGCAGCCTCCAGCAGGAGACAGGCAGCCCCCGGCTGAAGCCTCCACCTCCCATTGCTCCCTGTCTTCCGCCTCCACCTCCCTCTAACGTGCGGCCCAATGAAAGGCTGCGTGCAGTCCCAACAATATCTGGCGCACTGGCATCCAAAGGCTCCAAGAAGGCTAAGTCCAGCCGCCGTAAGGAGGGAAACATCAGCTCTGCTTTAGTGTCGGAGCTTAAAATGAAGCTTGAGCAGAAAATACACGAGAATAACCAAGGTTATTATTAACTTTAATGCGCAAATATCTTCTTTGATGGCTCTTAACTCACTTCATCCGAGTTCTGTGTGATGATGAGGTTACGTGAGCCTACCTTTATGTTATTTACAAGCAAACAAAAGAAGAGAGTGGTTTACATAATTATGTCTTAAGACAAGATAGAAGTGGGCTGCAGTGTATTCTCAGTTGACCTGCTTTAGATAAAAACAGGAGACAGCTTGAGTCAGCAGTACAGTACTAGGTAATTCACCACACTGCCATCTTGAGGAGGATTATCATTTTAACATTAAGAAGCATTACAAGAAATTGAAAGCTGAGAAGTTGCTCTTTTGTATGATGAAAATGTGCCACTGTAGGTTTTCACAGTAAGAGCATCTTGCTTTTATTTTGTTGAGTGAGTCACTGTAGAAAAATGCTTTTATATAAGTGGATGTGGATCTCTTTTAATTGTACAGCACTGTAAACATGGCAAAACCGCAGCTGTATCATGATGCAGTAAATACAGCAAAGTCAAAATTAGACCGTCTAACTCCTCTTGAAGGATGTTGTTGATAAAAATCAGTCATATGCTTGAAATTTTTAAGCTCAGATTACTATTTATATAAGCTGCTTGGACACTTAATTCATATGGGTATTTAAATGTAGTGTCAAAAATGTAGGGTCTTTGCACTGCTACTTTCCAGGTTACTTTTAAATGCCTTCAAATGTAGGCAAATACAGTGTCATCACTGCAAGAAATATGATGTTCTTGATTCTATCTTAGCTTACTATTGTAAATAAGTTTAGAAAAACTATATATGTTACATATAAATAACACTTGCCTGGTATTTCAAAGTAACATATTTGTACTGTCTTTGTACTGTCTTGATTTTGAATAAATATTCAAAAATATCTTGGTCTGTGCTCAATTTTGTCCTGGTGGTTTGATGTAGTTTTTTAGTTTTTTTGGGTTGTGGTAAAGACACAAAAACTAAGACACTGATTAAAATAAAGAAAACAATACATACATTATTTTTGCACAGCAACACTGTCCCCATAGTTGAAAAGTTCACTGCAAATAATGCATTGGCTTAAGTGGACTGGCTTAAGTACAGCGCTTAATTTTGATGTTTTGGTACTCAGAGTTTTTATGGTTAATCTTGCCTTATGAAGATCATAGCAATGCAAGGGGAGGGATCACTAGTGCAAACAAGCGTGGGACTAATGTCAGTCTGTTATGTAATATAAATCACAATGTTATAGCAGCTGTGCTGTGTTAGTCTCTTGTTGTTGTTGTGAATGTCTAATGTAAATGTCACTGTTTTCATGGCTGAGGGTGGAACTCAACCTGGCTATCGATGAACCACCATGACTAATACTACAGCAGTAAGTGGTAAAATGTGGCCACCCTTTCCATGTCCAAATTCCAGTGCAGTTGTAGCCATGGGTTTGACCAGTGCATAGAAGTCTTTACCTTCTTTTAATTGTTGAGCTTATTGGGGTTATGATGGTAGGTTGTCTACCTCCATCCTATCCCTAGCACTCTCTGACATGCCAATCATGAGTATGTTCTCCTCCACTACATTGAAAAAATTGTCTCTATGGTCTTCTTCTGTTCCTTCTGTCTAACCTTTGCTCAATATCTCCAGTATCCCTCCTCTGCACATGTCCAAATCATCTCAGCCTTGCCTCTCTAACTTTGTCTCCAAACTGCTCAACCTGAGCTGTCCCTCTGATGGACTTGTTTCT
Source organism: Haplochromis burtoni (assembly GCF_018398535.1). Taxonomy (NCBI): domain Eukaryota; kingdom Metazoa; phylum Chordata; class Actinopteri; order Cichliformes; family Cichlidae; genus Haplochromis; species Haplochromis burtoni. Next base: position 1,826,279 of record NW_024582398.1, read on the forward strand.
AATCTTGTCCGTTCTAGTCACTCTCAACTAAAGTCTAAGCATCTTCAGCCTCACCACCTGTCTTCTTGTCAGGGTCACTGTCTCCAAACCAAACATCATAGCAGGTCTCACACCCCTCTTGTAAACATTCCCTTTCGTTCTTGCTGCTATCACAATTCACCCCTGACACTCATCTCCACCGGCTTCATGGTGCCTACACTGTCTTCTTTATCTCTCGTGTGCACTGTCCATTGCTTTGAATAGCCGATCCCAGGTATTTAAACTCATCCAACTTCACTATCTCGATTCCTTGCGTCTTTACCTTTCTACCAGCCTACCAGGTTTCAACGTAACTTTATTCTTTCATAAGTTATTTACAAGTTTCTGACCACTTATAAAATGTGTTCAATGTGCTGCCCATTGTGTTGGATTGTCAATGCAACCCTCTTCTTCACACACTGATAGCAACACCGCAGGAGAAATGCCAGCACAGGCATCCAGTATCCGTAGTTTCAGGTGCTGCACATCTCGTATCTTCACACCATAGACAATTGCCTTCAGATGACCCCAAAGATAAAAGTCTAAGGGGGTCAGATCGGGAGACCTTGGGGGCCATTCAACTGGCCCACGACGACCAATCCACTTTCCAGGAAACTGTTCATCTAGGAATGCTCGGACCTGGCACCCATAATGTGGTGGTGCACCATCTTGCTGGAAAAACTCAGGGAACGTGCCAGCTTCAGTGCATAAAGAGGGAAACACATCATCATGTAGCAATTTCAAATATCCAGTGGCCTTGAGGTTTCCATTGATGAAGAATGGACCCACTATCGTTGTACCCTATATACCACACCAAACCACTCTCCAGTGACATGCAGCGAGTGCTACGCTGTGGGCTCTTGCTGAATGAAGCTAGGACAGCCACTGATGTTTCTTCATTAGTGACAGTTTTCTTGCGTCCACATTTTGGCAAATCCAACACTGAACCAGTTTCACGAAACTTAGCAAGCAGTTTGCTAACTGTAGCATGGGAGATGGGTGGTCTCGTAGGGTGTCTTGCATTGAAATCTGCTGCAATGACCCGGTTACTGCGTTCACCAGATATCAACACAATTTCGATCCGCTCCTCACGTGTTAACCTCTTCGACATGTCAATGGCTGTGAACAAAGAGAAACTTGTAAATAACTCATGAAAGAATAAAGTTACGTTGAAACCAAGCACACCATTGTTTTTCTTGTGACATTACCAATAAGTTTGATGTGTCACATGGCCCTCTTCCTATTGAAAAAACAAAAGTTGTATCCAAGATGGCCGACTTCTAAATGGCCACCATGGTCACCACCCATCTTGAGGAGTTTGCCCCCTCACATATACTAATGTGCCACAAACAGGACTTTAATATCACCAACCATTCCCATGTTATTACGGTGTATCCATATAAATGGCCCACCCTGTACTTCTCCAGGCTTTCTTGCACCTGCTCCCTACTCTCACTACAGTCTCATCTGTGAACATCACAGTCCACAGAAACTCCTGCCTGATCGCATCGGTCAACCTGTCCATCACCACTGCAAACAAGGTGCTCAGGGATGATCCCTGATGTAATCCTACCTCCATCTGTTACTCCAATAGCACCTTTCCTCACAGTCTTGCTACCCTCATGTATGTTCTAAAAACCATGTCTTCACTCACTAGTATATTTGCATCTCTAACCTTATTCACTTAATCTACTGCACATCCTTTCCAGCTCGATTTCTGCCTCTAGCCAACTAGTACAAGTCCTTTTCAAGACTTTCTTGGCTTGGTTTTTCCTCAATCTTTCCAGAATGCCTGGAATGTGAACAATTTCTAAAATACTTTACTGATAAAATTCTATCTCTCAAATCCTCACTCCCCCCAGTGGTGAGCTTTGTTCTCACTGGAGAATGTGCTTCTACTTTTCATCAGTTTGAGCCAGTGTCACTCTGTACACTTAAGCAAATTGTCAAGCAACTGAAAATTACTAGTTCTGCATATGAACCTCTTCCGTCTCGCATTGTGAAGGACGGCTTTGATGTAATTGGGCCCAGTATTCTATTTTTAATGAACTGACCATTGTCTTCTGGCTATGTTCCCTCTGTTTTTAAACATGCTATAGTGCAACCTGCTCTCAAAAAAAAGGTGTCTTGACCATTGTGATTTTGTTAATTATAGGCCGATATCCAAACTTCCGTTCCTCTCCAAAATCCTAGAGAAGATAGTTCTCTCACACGTCCAGGCTTACCTGGATGCGCATGACATCTGTGATAAATTTCAGTCTGGTTTTAAACCACGCACAGCACCGAAACAGCTTTGCTGAGAGTCCTTAATGAACTTCTCTTAATTACTGATTCAGGGCATTCTGTTGTATTAGTCTCATTGGATTTGTCCTCAGCTTTTGATATGGTTTACCATAATATCTTATTAACGAGGTTAGAACACACTGTGGGGATTCGGGGTGAAGCCCTTAACTGGTTCAAATCATACCTTTTGAACAGGTCTTTCTCCGTTACCTTGGGTACTTATTCTTCCTCAACTGCATCCTTATGCTGTGGTGTGCCCCAAGGTTCTGTACTTGGCCCAGTGTTATTCTCATTATACAGTATATATGAGATATATATGCTCCCCCTAGGCTTAATCTTTGAAAAATATAACATTTCCTATCACCTTTATGCCAATGATATACAAATATATTTTCAATTAGATGATGACGACATTGCTCCTTCATTGCACTGCTTTCTCGAGTGCATGAGAGAAGTCAGAGAATGGCTTTCAGGCAATTCCCTTATCCTGAATGATAAGAAAACAGAAATTGTGGCGTTTGGCAACCATATCCCTTGGGACCTATTAGCTGATACCTTTGGTTCCTTTGCCACTTCTTTCTCTGACTCAGTTAGTGACCTAGGTGTCCTGCTGGATAGCTCTTTTAAATTTAACAAACAACTGTCCTCAGTAATCAAATCTAGCTTTTACCAACTGCGCCTTATTGCTAAGGCTAAGCACTATGTTCCTCATAAAGATCTTGAAAGGCTCATTCATGCTTTTGTGACTTCTAGATTGGATTACTGTAATCTCTCTCCTTTGGTCTTCACTCCGCTCTCCTTCACAGACTCCAGCTTGTCCAAAATGCGGCGGCTCGCCTCCTGACTGGCACTAGAAAGCATGCCTCTATCACCCCTGTTCTTATTGATTTGCATTGGTTACCCATAAAATATTGCATTGAATTTAAAATATTGTTGCTCACCTTTAAAATTATAAATAATTTAGCCCCTCGTTATCTTGTCGATCTTCTTAGTCTATATGTCCCTGGGCGAGCCCTCAGGTCTTCAGCCCAATTACTCTTGACTCAGCTTAGATCTAGACTTAAATCTAGGGGTGACCGTGCTTTTGCCCTGGTTGCACCTAATCTGTGGAATAACCTTCATCGCTATCCGTGCGTCAGACTCCATTTTATCTTTTAAATCCCGTTTAAAAACTCACTTATTCAACATAGCTTTTCCATCAAGTTAGTGTCACTATTTTATATTTGGTTTAATTTTTATTTATGTACTTTACCTTTTAGCTTTATCTGTTCTTAGTAACTTTGTTCTTATATTCCCTTTTATTGCTGTATAATTAGTGCCCTCAACCTGATGACATATGTGGTACTTTGTTAATAGCCTTTTATTTAATCATGTCTTAATTTACCTGTTTTTATTGTAAAGCACTTTGGTGTACCACTGGTTTTTTAAACGTGCTATACAAATAAAGTTGTATTGTATTGTATTGTATCTTTCCATAATACACAAAATCAGTCTTTTTCTTTTTTTTTAGCCAACTCCTACAACAGGATCAAGAGTTGGCATCTTAGGCTCCTGCAGGTACTTATGAAGATCCAATATTATAATGTTATTTTGTCGCCTAGCAACCACCAAAAAAATACAAATCACAAAGTTTCTATAGCTTGGGCATGTACTAGCTGCTATAATGAACGTACATTTAGGTTCCCATTGTTCTTCTAAAATAAGCAAAATCTTCACTAAAATTGATCAAAGCTGAATTAACCTTGTTTTTTTTTTATTTAGGAATACATTTATTTGGAATAATTTGCTATACTGAAAAAAACAGGTAACAAAAAAGAAGAAGAAAAAGAAAAGTCAGCATTACATAACTTTTCCAGTCTTTTACTACTACTGTCCCTACTTTTCATATAACATCACTTTCTTTTTAACTGGACTGTACATATTATATTAAATCAATTTATTAATCAATTAATCACCTTTTGGTGATTAACTTCTTGAAACAACTATGTCTGGAAAAAATACTATATATTAATATATTATCTAAATAATAGCATTTTTCAATTGTTTTATTTATCTATTAAAACATAAAATTATTATAACATGCAGTAACTGATGCACATGTAAAAATCATGTGAAAATACAGTCACCGTGTGGACACAATCAGCTCAGAGGCATTAAATGGAAATATCATGTTCTGCTGACTAGGATTCAGATAGAAAATCACTTTAATCTGCTTAGCAGTGTATGTATAAATTCATGGGAAAATACAGCTTACGTAACAAATCCTCTGAGTGATTGTGATAAAAAAATCTGAGTATGTCTCAGCATTTGTCTTTGACTTCTTTTTAATCCACATCAAACGCATTTCATTCAGTCATAATAAATCTGCAGTCCTTAAGAGAAAACACAAAAAGATTAAAAACATTTTCAAGACAAAGTAAATCAAAGCAGGCCAGAAACACACGTACAATCCACAACATCATATTGCAATACTGCATGATAACTTAATTACACACGATTTATTTTTTTATTTCACAAAGTGACACTAAAATAGAAAATAAACCCTCCATTTAACAAGGAAGAAAGGCATCTCCATTTTCAGGTGACAGCTTGCAATATACATACATTCAAAGTGGATGTGTGCGTCTGAGTTTATATAAGCAGCAAAGTCAAAAAGAGGAATTATAACAAAAGTCCAACACTGAAAGGGAAAACATGTTTACCCCATGAACAAATGTTATTTTACCATATAATATATGTACAATTCAAATTTTTTTAAAGTTTTATTTTAATGTTTTTACTTACATGGTCAGAAGAGTCTTCAAAGTGTGAACCAGAAAAATAATGGTGCATGTATTTTAGAAAATAGTATACTTAGCTTTGTAATTCAACTGTAACACATACATTTAGAGGCACAAACTTAAACTACAAATAAACTTCATGTAGAAATGTATTATGAATGCAGTTGACTTGACTTTGACTTTGATGCTAGTACAGGTAAGCTGCACTTCCTCCTTTGCACTTATCCTCAGACCTCCGTCTCTTTGTTGGCTTTTCCATCGAACTTTTGCACAAAGCTTCATCGCTGGTTGCCTGCAGGCTGTCAAAAGTGCCCTGCCTCGCCCCCTCCTGCAGGTTTTCATCATGCATTCTGTGCATCCTCCACAGATCCACAAACCGGTCCACACAGCTGAACCTGGCCTCTGTGGTGCAGGCATACATGCCAACCGGCACAGCCAGCACCATTGCGCACACAATAACTATAATGTGGATTAACCTTTCTTTCTGCTCCATCTCACTAATGTCACTTCCTGTTACAAACACAATGCACTGACCTTCCCTTGGTGGGTGGTTCTTCAGGGTCACACACACCTCGTATTTGGTGACAGGAAGCAGATTACTGACCGAGTAACTGTTGATGCCCGGGCCAATGTAGATCATTTCCTTCTTTGGTGAATCATATTTGCCAAAGTGGATGGTGAACCAAGTTTCTGCAGGATTTTCAGTTGCTGCGTGCCACTCTAAGGTAATTCCATAAACTGTCTGTTTGGCTATGTGTATTTCAATGTAGGCATTCTTCTCAGATGACAGCATAGGGACAGGCGGTAGGAGAGGAAGGGAGGAATCAGAAGAGGTGATGTTAACTGTAATGTTGACAGAGGAGTTGCCAATGAAATTGTTGGCCGTGCAGGTGTAGAGTCCTCGGTCTGCCAGATGAAGAGAGGGGATCAGGAGCTGGGAAGAGAAGGTCTCCTCATCGATGTTTGTCTGTGATGCTGCAAGGTGAAAACAGAGCATCAGAGCAAATCACAGGATTTTTTTCATCTGGTAATGACATGCTCAGGTATTCTGATATTATGCAGTAAGTATTGTCTCTTTCAAAACACTGCAGCCTGGGAGTTCACTATATATACTTCGCTAAGTGCTCCAACAGCAGGTTCACAACAATTTAATGGATGGTAGTGATTAAAAAAAAAATCTTACCAACAAATCCTCTTATAATCTTCAGACTGTACATCCACTGAATGGTCGGCTCTGGCCTGCCCTTCACTAAGCATGTTAGGGTTGCATTTGCTCCCAGAGGTAAAGTGATGTTGGTTTCTGGGGCAGAGGTCACTGGCCTCATGCATGATTTTAACTGAATCTCGTGGAAAAACTTGTGAGCTTTGAGAGCTGGACCTGAACACATCAGATAAGAGTTCATCAGGATGATGGGAGGGCTGACTGCCCTGGTGAACTCCACAAAGCCTTTGAGGCGGCAGTCACACAACCAGGGATTATCATGCAGCCCCAAAACCACATTTGACACCATCCCTTCTTTTGCCCAGGCTTTCTCAGCTATTTGGAAAAGGGGCCAATTAATGAAGACTTCTTTTGCTATGACACTAAGCTGATTGAAGGATAAATCTAAGTAGGTCAGCGCAGGTAAATATCTCAGAGCATGTTCGGGTAGCACATCCAGGTGATTGTGTTTTAGGTCCAAAATCTTGAGTTTTGGTGTATCCTGAAATGCTGTCCATGGTACTGAAGTCAGCTTGTTCCCTTGTAGCCTTAGCTCAGTCAAGTTAGCGAGCCTCTCTAGGCTTTTCATGTTCATCAGAGCGATCTCATTAAAATTTAGCCAGAGGAACTCCAAGGCAGGCACTTTTGAGAAGGATCCTCGGGGTAATTCAGTCAGATGGGATTTTTCAATTCGGATTTTAATGAAATCATGTGGGATGTCCACTGGGATTTCTCCCATGGAGGTTTCCATACATAGTAAAGACCTAAAATGACAGACAAGAAAATTTGTGCTATACAAAGATACTGGTGTAGTACACTTAGCTTAAACGCAAATTTTGGATAGTGTTTATTTGAGCATTTCACACTAGTCATGCTATAAGTAATGTTTATTGTAGCACGTAACTTATTCAAAAGAGGACAGACTCATAGCAAATATACAACCGAGCTTTACAATGTAGCATATTTTTAGTGGCCACTTACCTTCCTAAGTTATCATCTGTGCAGGAGCAACCGAACAAACAAGTTGACGATCCAAAAGAGATGAACTGGAATACCAAAGTGATATGCAATGTGACATAAAAGGCGTCCATGATCCTAGACACGCATATGAAATAGGCCTGTCAGGGCAGGACATGCTCATGGGCTGCGTGAAAGAAAGCCCATTACCTTAATCTCCCTTGACGTAACCCTTAAGAGGCCAAATGACATGTGAGACACAGGTGTATTTATAGCAATGGTCCACTTTTTCTAAACACAATGTTAGATCTTTTCAAAAGGACATAAAGAGTTAACATTCACAAGTGTTTTTCAGTCGAGAGCTATGAGTTCGGCTTGATAGTAGTTCTTGTCTCAGATATGACCCTAAAATGCTTCGCATCAGATTAATTTAATTTATTTGTTCCCCACTAAAGCAGCAGCATTGACATGACAGGAGGCCCATCTGTGTTAAGTGGGCCGGAGCCCGTCAGGCTTAGCAACACTGAGAGGGAGGGCTGCACAGAGACAGAGACAGATGTCTGGAGAGGACTGACCTCAATAATCTAAACACTGTTTGTCTCTCAGGTTGATAAAGGCCAAATCAGCATATACCAAAGCGAGTTCGAAAACAAACATCTACACTATAGCTCTGCAGTTTCACATCCTTTAATACCCACGCTTTTTATACATGCGCATTATAATTTAACAGATAAACAGATTAGCCACGTGTTCAGCATTTCAGGAAATGTCTTTTACATAAGGCATATCATAATCGTCGTTTATTGCTACAGTTTGCTTGAATGCTGAGTTAATCATACAGAGACTGTACTACGGTAGTAGGTAATTTAGATGCTGGAGCACCCATAATCAAAATGATAAAGACTGATCCAATGGAAAATATGAATATTAGTCCAAATTTATGCCATTATATGTATCAACTGTAGTGATTCATATATTAATGCTACAAAAACTGCCTCGGATTTGCCTACAGCTGTATTAATTGATTGTATTTACTTAGTTTAAGCATGTTTTGTAGCAGTTTATAGATACAGGGGATACGTGTGGGTGTTTTTAAGGAAAGTAAAGATGTAGGAAAAAAGTAAGCATAAATCAATATAAAAATATTTATTTTTATACAGTACATTCATACATACACATATATTTTAGGTTACAAATATTTACACATTACAAAATGTACTGTATTTCAGGTTTTTCACCCAACAGTAAACCTGGCACATTCACATCATACTGACATATAAAACAGGCTAAATAAACTATTGTTTCCCTAAATACGTGTAGAATAAAGATTTTCACACAAAGCATAAGTTACATCTTAGGAAAAAACAAAGAAAAGTGAATGTATTGGGTTTAAGAGAGTTTAGGGCATCAAGAGATTTTTCTCTTATTCTTAAAAGTGCACGATGAATTAAAAAAAGTTATTTCTACACCACTTGTAAATGTACAACTGTGTTACTGTGTATATTTTCCCTTTTTGTTGTTTCCCACCAAATGAATGGTAGCTTTTACTCCCACAAGGCTGTAATTTATTTGAATAGATCCAGTCCTAAAAGAGCTACAAGTGTCCTCTGGATACCCCTTTAAAAAGAGGATCATTTGAATCTTTCTAACAGTGGAGCACGGCGGTGCAAAGTGCATCCTTTGGGAACTGAGGCATATGTTTGGTTTTAACAGAAGTACTCATTAGGTAGCCCTTCAGTCCTGGCTGTGGCCTCTGAGTCAACACTAGATCTCGCTGAGAGCAGCCTGTTGGATTCGTCAGGATTTAGCCTCGTTAGATACTCGCCTTCCATCCCCTTAGCTTTGGTCCCAGGGCCGAGGGTCTCAAACGTGACATACGAGTCCTGTATTTCTTTGGATTGCTTCCCCAGCAGCTTTTGGCAACGTTTCTTTATTGCCCCACAGCACACAATCAGTGTAAGAGGAACAGCAATCACGCATGCCACCGTTATCACCACCACATTAATGAGCTTCTGAGTGCCACTGGCACTGGCTGCTTCATCGGTTGAGAAGATTACACACTGCTCCTTTTTTGGGATCAGGCCTTTGACGCAAACACAGGCAATGTACTTTGTCTTTGGCACAAGGCCGTCAATTGTGATTCTGTTTCTTCCAGAGCCCACATTGATTCGACGCATGTCTCTCTCACCAAATATAGCATATAGGACGCTAAACTCGGTGGTATTTGTGGCTGTAGGGGCTCGCCAGTTCAGAGAGACAGTATGGTCAGTGTCACCAATCACCTTTACAGAACGCACTATCCTTTTCTCAGGAGCTTGCTGTAACGATGAGGCATTGGCCGATAGGTTACTTAAAGCATCCTGTTGCACGTCCAGTGGCTTTTGTGCATCCGAACCTTTGCCTCGTCCCTGAGAAACACCATCAGAGATGCTGTAGCTCTCAATCTCATACTTCCCAGTCACCCCCTTGCCATTAAGAGGTTCAATGATGGGCTGTGCAGCTGTAGATGTAGGTGGAGGAACGTATCTGGCAATAAGCTTTTCCTGGTATGCCGCTCTGCCAATGCCACCATTTTTCTTCCCCCTTGATCTCTTAGAAGTACCACCACCGCCACCTCCTGCTTCTTCTGACCGAAAGGAATCTGTGATCACCAAGGAGATGACAGCGTCTGCCGTGCCCACAAAGTTGGTCGCCTTGCAAACATATTTCCCAGAATCCCGGTAAGAGACAGCAGGCACGCTCAGAATCGACCAAATGATGCCTTCCTTTGAGATCTCTTGCTGAACTGAAAAAACAAAAAGGTAGATATCCACAGAGATAAGCAGATTGACAAAAAAAGAATAACTTTAATGTAATTGACACGTGTGCAGAAATAAATCAAATCTAAGCACATCTGGAACAAATTCAACAAAACTCACCGGTGCCGTTCATTTTCTTGCCATCAGCACGGCTCCAGAACAGCTCTGGGATGGGGACTCCAACTGTGCCACAGCGCAGCAGCACATTGTTGCCCAGTGAGCTCCGAACACGAGCCACAGCCGTATGCACTCGAGGGCCTTGGCACCTCTGCAGCTCTGCTTCAGTGAAAAGAACCCCTGATAGGCTCTCGGGATCAGCGCATCTTAGTCGAGTGTCAATGAGAGCCACGGAGGACGAGGGGGACTTCTGAAACTGAACCAGATCATAGAGTCGACAGTCACACAGCCACGGGTTATCATGAAGACCTGCAGAGGAATGTATGGAAAGACTTTATTAGTGAAAACAATAAATTAAGTTGTTTTACCCAACACTGAGTCATTTTAAGACCAGACCATTACCTAGGATTGAGTATAAATAAACATAATTAGCCTAACAAGTTGACACACTGCACACACAGTATATTTAGACTAATCCCTAACTGAGCTTTAAAGAAGTAGCTCTCATACAAGGCAGATTACAAAGAAATCTTAATACATCAAAGTTCAATCCTCACCAAGTATTAGTTTAGCAGAATCAGCGTCCTGGGGTGGCTTCACACTTAGCCACATTGTGAGAATTTCACCAGGAACGGTTGTGAGACTGTTGCTAGACAAGTCCAGGTAGGTTATGTTCTGTATATACATGATGGCTTCTGCAGGCATGCTGGAGATCTTGTTGTTGTGTAAGTCGAGGAGCCTCAGGTTTGGCATGTCTGTCAGAGACTCCCAGGGGAAGGAGGTAAGGGAGTTGCCATCCAGCCTGAGCTCATTAAGGTTGTAAAGACCCCGGAAACTGTCAGGAGTCAGGGAGTTCAGGGAATTGAAAGACATCCAGAGAAACTCCAGACTGTTGAGGTAGTGGAAGGTGCTGCTAGAAATCCGTGTGATTGCCGTCTTCTCAACGCGGAGCTTTGCCGTGTCGGTTGGGAAATTTTGAGGAACCACAGTGATTTCCGGATCATTGCAAAGAACACTTCTGCAAGAAAATAACAATAAAAAAATATGATTACCTCTACAGAACATGTAGCAGTAACAATATTAAAGATATTTTTAAATTCAAGATGAAAGCATATTTTATACGTTAGTTTTAAATAAAAATAAGTTTAAAAAGTTCAGTTTATTAAAGAAAAAACGTAGCAGACTATTTTTGAGTTATAAGCAAATGGGATTAAGGAACAAATCCAAGTTAATTCCAGCACACGGAGTCACTGAATATAGCAAAGCTATATTCTCACTTTTATCGCAAAGCATGATAATACAATTGTGCTCTGAATTCAATTCACAGAGTTTACCTCGCTTTTGATCCGTCGCTTAGTTTGTGAAAGAAGCAGCTGCACTGGGCAGGACACGGACTGCTCATCAGAGGAAGAAAAACTAAAGCCAAACAAAAAGCTGCAGGAAAATGTCGACTCATTTTGCAAGCTACTGAACACTATGCAACTAAACTACAGTTACAAAGCATGCGCCGCTACTCGGTCTAACAGGACGCGGGATGCATCGTGGTGTTTTGCACGCTCACAGATCCACTCTGCTCCGACTGGTCTGAATCCTGAGATAAAAAGGATAGGCAGGGATTAGAGAAGGACTTGGGTTATTTTCATTCACACGATTAGGCTATTGCTTCCTGGAAGCTGATAGGTTACCGCGTTTTTACTTTCATTCTTAGACATACTTTCCAAGCAATGATTGGATGGACAGTTATGACACAACTACCTGCAATTATAGGACATAAAGAAGTAGCAGGTGGACGAACTACAGTCGCTAAATCTACCATACCTGAGTGAGCATTTGCTTCTTCTTTTTTTTCGAGTAAAAGGGGAAATATCTGAACACATTTAAAACGTTATTCTTATCTTATCATTTTTATCCATCTCAAGGCTTTTTGCTCCACGTAAATCGACCAAGTTTCACCAAAAACAAACAAACTGAATAAATTCTGATATGAAACACAAGGCGATAAAAACTCCTCTCGATTAGGTTTAAATGTCCTCAAACCGTCGTTTTTGTTAGAAACTTCATTTACAGACTGTAGTTAAATAGTAGCAGTGAGCGACCACTAGATGGCAGTGGGAAGTCACTGAGTGTAAACAATTGTTAAACACTTACACTGCTTGTCTCCGTTCAGGTAATCAGTGGGTTTGAATACAATTTTAAAACAGTTTTTCTTATGGAGAGAATTTCTAATCTCTGCAAGACTGCATGAATCTACTTCCCCCCAAAAAGAACATTAATAAAAACTTGGATTTCATCGTGCTTTGTGATTTTTTTTTCTGTGCTATTAACACATGCACATTCATACATCATCATATGCAGGCTATCTGAGTATGACATACTTTGTGGATGACAGATGTATTGTCACAGTCTGAGGGGTTTTTTTCACAGGTAAAGAGGTTTAAAGACATGGCTGCTCGGCAGGGTTTTCAAATCCTTTAATCCAGTCATCTCTCAGTCTCTTGATAATACAACTTTGTTCCATTTCTTTCAAGAGGGCTGTCCCAGACAGGAAAACCTCCAACCCCGCATCTGTCCCTATAACATTTCCCCATATGACCCCACATCTTGGATTGGGGTGTAAGGCGCATCTTTTAATAATGTCTTTATAGCAATTAAGATTTATTTACAAGAATAAATGATCTATCAATGGGAAAGTGTTATAATAATGAAAGAAACTGATGCAAAATGACATTTTTCATTTTTAATTACCAAAAATATACATTTTAAATAAATACAATTATTAATTTAAAAAATATTAAGTCAAAATAGAAGCAATTCTCTACATTATGGAAAAAAACATGTATCGCTTTCACAGGACTCTATGCATAGATTTTTTTTGAAAACAAAAGAATTAAGAAGGCAAGTAGCAGCAAGGGGCTGACAGTCAAACACGGCAGCCTGCACACTAAAGAAATAATAAGACTTCTAAAACAATATCCTTTCGACAGGGAAGGAAAGATATTTGCCAAAATGCACAGTTCATGAAATTCTGTCCTTGACCAGTTCATGAACTCCTCTGTCTACCAAGCAATACAAAGTATTCTACAGTCAAATTTGGGGCCATCTGTCCGACAGCTGAAGCTTGGCTGAAATTGGGTCATGCAGTAGGACAATGATCCCAAGCACACGAGCAAATCTACAACAGAATGAGTGAATAAGAAAAGAATCAAGATGCTGCAATAGCCCAGTCAAAGTGAAATGCTGTGTTAGGACCTCAAGAAAGCTGTGAAGAAATTAATGTCTGCAGGCCTCAGTGAGCTGAAGCATTGTTTTGAAGAGGGGTGGGATACAATTCCTCCACAATAACATGAGAGACTCATAAAATCACACAGAAAACTATTACTATTATTGTTTATAGCGGTGGTTCTACAAGCTCTTGCTCATTGGGTGTTCTTAGTTTTTCACAGGATTGCAGAGTCCTGTGAAAACATTTCTTTTCACATGCCTGAAAGTACAATACCTAAAGTAGGTGCTGTATGTAAACACAGTATATTGGCGCCTGTATGTGCACTGGGGTGGGGGGCATTTCCATCTGAGCTGTTTATGAGAAAAAGGTAGAAAAAGACCAGTGTCTAGAAAATGGGAGTTATCCCATTTAACTGCTTCTAGTTTTAAATTAGGAAATATATTTTTGAAAATGCTTTCAGTTCCTGGTCATTTGTTCAAATGGAGTTTCAACAATAAAGCCTTTGTTTCATTGCAAAACCAACAGATTATGCTGCAGTAATTAACTATTTGTCAACGGATCAATGTTTAGCCTTTGTAGGGAGTTGTAGCCTTGTGTTTTATGCCACAGTTTCATTTGTGTGTGGCTAAACACGACGAATTCTCTCTGACTGAGATGATGTTAATTAAACAGTTAAATTAAAGAAAGCTACAGTCCTGATCTCTGGCATTATGTTAAGTCTGGCAGTGCAGGTCATAATGCAGCTGTTGGACTAAAACTTATTCAACCTCAAAACGCTCTTTAGTTACTTCAATGCTCATATTTTAATCCTATTTTCTTCACACTCAGCCCCAGCAGATTAACAGATTGTGCTATTAAATATTTTGAAATTGAGAAACTGGCATTGCTTTATGTTCCTGAATGGCATCACACTGCTCCACCAGCTTCTAACAAACACCTTGCTAGGCATTTTGTTGGGATTGAGGGCAGCACACAAATATTCTGCGATGTGATTCAGATGCTCCAACTGGTCAATTTATCTGTGAAATATTGGCATTTTTACCGCCCCAAATGTTCCAGAGCAGCAGATGCCAGCAGATGACAAGTACACATGTCATAGCTTTTTTGTGTGTGTGGATTGAACACAGAGCTTACAGAAAAGACAATATGGACAGTTTAGAAAAGGGTATTATAAGTCCATTGGGACAATTCATTACTTCATAGTTAATGAGGTTGTGGTAATCTGTGGCAAGCTTAGTGGTGCAATCAGACTCTACCCAAATGTTACATTTTAAAAGGTTTAAGCAGCCACAATAGCCAAAGGTAACTTAGGACAGCTGTGACATGGGATGACAACATGCCATGTCACAGATCCTCAAATCCTCGCAAACTGCCTTCTTGAACATGACAGCAAGTACATGACAGCAAGTATCCAAATGGCCTCCACACTCACCAGATCTCAATACAATCACAGACCTTTGGGATGTGGTGGAATAGGATGTAATCCCACACGTGCAACCAATAAATCTGCAACAACTATGATGCTATCTTGTCAATGTGGACCACAATCTCTTAGGATTTTTTCCAGTACCGTGCTGAATCTATGCCAAAAGGAAATAAAACAGTTCTGAAGGTAAAAGAGGTCTACTTCCTGAAAGTGATGTGTAGGCTGGTCTGGAAAACATTTCGTTCTTACAGCAGAAAGAAAAGAGATAGCCTGATGTAGTCATGAAAGTGGGTACTGGCTCTTGACATTAAGTAACTTACTGTTGTTCCCAAAGTTGCCTGAAAAGCCTCCAATTAATCCAAAACCCAACAGTGACTCCCTGTTAAACCCAGAATTGAATTTAAGATCCTTCTTCTCAGATACAAGGTCTTGAACACCTCCCTTGTTATCGTAACAGAGCACTTGTGATTTTTGAAAAGAGCTAAAAATAGAATTGGAAAGCCTTCAGCTTTTATGCTCCTGTGGAGCCAGCTCCCAGTTTTAACTCAGGAGAAAGGCACCTTCTCTACTTTTAAGATTAGCCTGAAAACTTTCCTTTTTACGCTTATAATAAGTACTTTCCACAATACTTAGTTAACACAAGAAGTCACTTGGATGAGTGATGAAACGTTTCTCCCACTGATAATGCTACATCCAGATGAACAGATCAAACCTTTTTGGACAAGAAAACACACCTTTAGGCTGTTCATATATTTTTAAAAGGAGTTTTTTGGAAACCTGGAATGTAAAGGTCTCTTTTTCTAAAGCACTTTGGGTCAACGTCTGTAATTTGAATATGCTATTTACTATAAATAAAATAGACAGGACGGTCAACACAAAAAGTGCATGTTCGAGGTATATTTTTTTTTCATTTGCAAAAATTTCATAGATCCGCCCACCTCTATTCTCCACTCCCCATGTGTTTATACACCATTATTACATTAGTCTGTGATCATCTTGTCTTCTTATGCCCACCCCAATCGGTGGGGTGAGCCCTAAAGTGCATTTAAGAGTTATCAGTGTAACTGTCCAGACTGCCGGTCAAAGTCTGCTTAAGAGTCCAACACTCTTTTAAGTTAAAAGACAACATTTCCCATGTTTCCTTTCTCTTATCGCTTACAAAGCTGTAGGTTGGTTTCGCCACAGAGTGTTCGGCAATAAACTTTCAGAGCCTTTAGATGACAGAATTGCGCAGAAAACTCGCAAAGTGTTTGCAACCACTCACTTGCAGAATGTGTGCAGGAAGTCTGCTTGTTAGGACATTCTTCGGGGGATTGTAAAGAGGGCTTTGCTAAGATTAGCGCGTTCATGCTTTTTCACGTGAAAGCACCTTTATAAGGCCTTATTGTGGCACAGACTGTGGGTGGCTACGCTGCAGGAAAACGACTCGTCTTCTTTGCAAAGTCTAATTTGTGTGCTTCATCATGGCAACATATACGTTACCGGAGGGATTCACGGAGTTTGACATGTTTACATTCGGTTCAGCACTCCTTGTTGGCGGTAAGTGAAGCGCGCTGTATGGTTATACAAGAAGGAAGGACCCAGATAACCATGAATAAATTTGGAAGAGCTGTATTTTTAGGGGTAATGCTTGGAGATGAGTTAGATGTTAAAAGTTCCAAACCAAAACTACTTAAATTGCATTTTGTTTGTTTGCACACTTTGTGGGCCAAAAAACCAATAAGATCGGCCATGCAGACAAATACAGCTACAGGTTAAATGTGAAACCAAATAATAGAAACGTAATTTATTCTTTGTTTTCACTTTTAGGGATGCTGGGATTCTTCCTCAATGCCATCAGCATCCTTTCTTTCCTCAGGGTGAGGGAGATGCGCAATCCCAGCAACTTCCTGGTGTTCAACCTTGCTGTAGCTGACCTCAGTTTGAATATTAATGGACTCACTGCAGCCTATGCAAGCTATCTCAGGTAACAAACAGGGCATGCTCTGTTAGAAATGTATTTTCTGGCCTTCTACCACTTTATATCTGAATCTTTCAGCAGAAGTTTTCATATTAAGCTGTCCAGCACAAGCTGACTAAGTCTCGGGGTTTCATAATAAAATCCACAATCTACTTTGTTCACATTTGGCAAGAAAATATGTTGAAAGTGACCAAACAGCCCAAAGTTTATAAAACTTAATGTGCACTGATGTTGTGAGACATTTCCAGCTTGACCTATTAAGAAAGCTGATTTTTCCTTAAAATTATTATGTAAAGTGTTACGCAAGACAGTTGTTTTTGTACAAACTACAGTGGGGGGTTTTAATTAATACATTTATTTAAGTAAAATCAACTTGGTTTTTGCATTTCTCTTCTCATTTTTTGCTTATTGTAAAAATGTCCACGTGTTTAATTGGAATCCAGTTATCAAGCTAACCACTTTTTCAAATTTTAGAATCAATTGTTTAAGTTTAAGTGGGATCATTTGTAAGTACACCTTCATAAACCCAGCAGCCCACTGCACTCGTAGTGTCACAGCTATCATAAAATGAAGTTAAACTTTATTTAGTTTGTGCAGTTGAACATAATGAAACACAAAAACAACAACTTATTATGATACAGATGTGTATACTGACCCATCATATGATATTTCATATGCTTGTTGTCTGCTGCTTTTAATATGTGGCAAAGCATCCATCCATTCACAATTCAAAGACTTCTCCTTCTAGAGAATTGATCCTATTTTAGTGACACGTGCATACAACGATAACCTATTGATGCTTCTCCCAAATTCTGCTCAAGGTCAGAGACACATTTGGTGTTACATTGGGACTTTTCCCTTTTCACAACATAAGCTTTATGGATTTTATTTACAGTTTGAATTTAGTGTACACAAAATGATAAAGGAAACTGCATGAAATACCAAATGAGGTGATAGCTTGACTTTTTGCTTTGCCTCACATGTGCCCTACATGGTGATAATGACGTTATTGTTCATAATTATGGAGGGAGTGATGCTAATGGTTGACTCCCGCATTAGAATGCTGCAGTTAGGGCCTTTCTGTCACCACTGACGTGTGACACTGACACTGACATGATATGTGACCATATCAGTGATATGGTCACATATATTTATGCCGTTTACTGAATGGCGATGGTTACTGCTGACCATGTAGTCATAACACTCCTCAACTTAAACACTTTTATTTTGTGTTGATCTACATTAATATGTCCTGTATATGACTATTTGTGAAACTTTTTGACTTCTTTCAATTTAATTTCTCATTAGAGAACTCAATGACGAAAAAACTTTCTGTGCTTCACAAATTACAACAACCTATGAATTATGATGGGTTGTGATCAGAATAGCCTCCACATTAATGAGTTTCTGGTTATTTTATTTTATTTTATTGAGCTGTATACCTTTATACCTAAGCACTTTGTTTTTATATATAAGTTTGTGTAACTTTAGGTGCATTTTTCTGCAAATTGTAGTATGACACATGTTTCTTTGTCTTCTTCAGATACTGGCCATTTGGTCAAGATGGTTGTGCCTATCATGGTTTCCAGGGGATGATATCCATACTGGCATCCATCAGTTTCTTAGCTGCAATCGCTTGGGACAGATATCACCAGTACTGCACCAGTGAGTAAAGGCACTACATGCATATTTTATCTGCCCCTGGGAAATGGTATAACTTTTTATTTATTAATTTTTTGTTTCATGTTGGGCAGGGGATAAGCTGCTTTATAAGCCGCTTTGTAAACCATGTGGAGCAACTCTTAAACGTTTACATTTTATATTTCTTCATGTTTTTGTCAACTGAATCGACTTTATATTTTGTCGGCGATAACCTTGTGATATTTAGTCAACTTAAAATAAAAGCATTTCGATTCCCAAAATAAGACTAAAACTAAGTTATGCTCACGTCAAAAGTTTGTGACTAAAACTAAATCAGATTTTTCTGTTAAAAAATGAACACTGTGTAGGACAGAAGCTTTTCTGGACCACATCTATCACGATCAGCAGCATCATCTGGATTCTCTCCATCTTCTGGTCTGCTGTTCCTCTACTGGGATGGGGCGTCTATGACTTTGAGCCCATGAGGACGTGCTGTACGCTGGACTACACCAAAGGGGACAGGTAAATGTGTAAATATTAAAAGATAATCTTACCATGAACAATAGTTTTCTGTTTTCATAGCTGCCAGTTCACATGGAAAACGGGTACATAGACTTTTACAGCTGTTGTTGTTGTTCATGGTTATTTTTCTAACAGGGACTACATCACCTACATGCTAAGTCTGGTGGTGCTCTACCTGATGCTCCCAGCTTTTAACATGTACTCGTGTTATGATTTGATCTACAAGCATTTCAAGAAGATCCATCACCACCGGGTAATACATGCTGCAGTCTTACTAAAAATCATTGTGTATTAGCACATCCAATTGTGCCTTCAAAATATTTTGTTTTGTTAAGTATTGGACAGTCGTACAAAAGAGTCTGATCACTGGCTGTGTAGAAGAAAGCAGTTTAAATGTTATTTTGCTCTAATCAAAGGGGCTCTAATCAAACCACGAGTTTAAGAAGATTAATTTTACGCATAATGAAACACAACCTTTAAACCTGCTGGTGAGTGCTTTTCTTTTTCTTCTTTATTTTATTTAATCTTTAACAGGCTTATTATTTCTCCATTCTTCTATTTGTATGCCACTCTTTATTGTAGTTTTTTTATGCTGAGCATAGAAGTGAGACCGGTTGCAATATTAGGGCCATTGTAGGTAAAAATAGTCATTATTATTATTAAAGCACTCAGGTACAAAAGGATAATAAACTCAGGCAAAAAAGTAATTTCCAAGAATAAGGTTATGAATAAAATAAAATAAAAACAGGGCAATTTACAGAGGAAAAATCAAGAAAAACATTCTCTGAAAAAATATTCTGCATTTATTAATTTTTTCTGTTAATTTCCAAAATTGTATTATTTTGCTTAAAGTCCACAGACAATGAACTGAAGCAAAATTGTAAAGAAGAAAATCCTCCAAAAATGTGAGATAATGATTAATTTGTATAGAAAATGAAAATTATGGCTTGATAAAGGCACGGCACTTATCTGGGCGTCATGGGGACAGCAGTCTAAGCAAATAAGCCCAGATTTCCCTCACCCTAGCCACTTCCTCCTGCCCATCTAGGGGGACATTCAGATGTTCCCAAGCCAGCTCAAAGACATAATCTCTCCACCCAGTCCTGGGTCTGCCGCAGAGCCTCTTCCCTGTATTACAAGCCCAGAAAACCTCACCTAGGAGGTGTCCGGGAGGCATCCTAGTCTGCCCAAACCACTTCAACCGGCTCCCTTTGATGTGGAGGTAGCGGCTCTATTCCAAATCCCTGTTGAATGATCAAGCTCCTCACCAACCCTGAGAGAAAGCTCAGAGGGCAGCCCTGGCAGTGTCCAACACTAATTAGAATTAAGTCCGACTTACACTTGGTCAGCATTCTGGTGGAGTGCTGGAGAGGGTTTCACCAAGGGACTCTAAGAAGGCTGGGTCCTCTGAACTGTCATTTGGCATATAGGCACAAACGGTCTGGATCTAATCTAAACCCCAAAACACAGGCAGCAAAAAACAGGGATGCAAGTATAAAAAACAACATTAAGCCTGACCATGGCTTCTCACCGAAACTCCAGAATGGAACAGAGTCAAACCCCTCAGTGAGAAGGAAACTGGTTCCATACCCCAAGTTGTACGTTGAGTGAGTCAGACTATATCTATATCAGCTTGGACTCGTCCCTCATAAGTGAGGTGATATTGAATCTACCACAAACCAGTTTTGGAAGCCAGGGATCAGAGTACCAGGACCTCTGCTCTGACTGCTAGTCAATCCACTAAGCACTGAACACCTCCTGTGGGCCCCTCGTGTGGGTGGTCAACAGGAGGATGGACCTATGTTGCTTTTTCAAGCTGACACCAGCTGGGCCCCATGGCTTAAGGCCTGGCCATCAGACAATTGTCCTCGAGACTGTACCCCAGGCCTGGCTCCAGGGTAGGACCCCAGTAACCCTATCCCGGGCAGAGAGCACTGGACCCCTGGATTGTTACGCTGCATAGGTTATGTGTACCACTGTTTTGTCATAGGTAAGGAGTCAGACAATCTGCCATGGCAGACCTTACCAGAGCAAATTGCCCCAACCACATAGCTCCTAGATCAATGGGAAACACAAACCCCTCCACCGTGATAAGGTGGCGATTCATGCAGGGGATCTCAAAAAGATGGCAATCATAAGTTGGAATGTCTGAAAAGCAACCCATGTAAGGCTCTGAGTTGGTTTCCATCCTATTCAAGTGTGATCTGTTACCTTGTGTTGACCACATACTTTTGGTCACGAAACCACTGAAATGCATCTCTACTTCATCTCTTGTTTCAGCAACTACACATAAGCTTGATAAGATCATTATCACTATCATTATTAGACTAATTGTGACACACTCTTTCCGTTTTTGAAGCCTTGTTGTGTGTAACACAATGGACTTTATTTTACAGTTTAACACCAGTTTGCCTGTGAGGGTACTGCTGATGTGCTGGGGCCCATATGTCATCATGTGTGTCTATGCCTGCTTTGACAATGTGAAGCTCGTCTCTCCAAAGCTAAGAATGGTATGTATTTATTTTGTTTTTTGCAACCTAACACTATGTGAAAATGAAACAGTTAAACACCTCTTTCTTCTTCTTATTGTTGACTTTTAGTTTAACAGTTTCTTAGTTGCAGTTTCAGTCATCATTCTTGTGACTTATTCCACAAGCAAGACAATGAAAGGAGTCAATCATTTTAATGTCACACTTGCCATAGTATGTGAGACAACTTAAACCTTTGCTTTTTTGTGTGCCTTTTCCCTTGTAGATGCTTCCAGTTATTGCAAAGACAAATCCTATATTTAACGCTCTCCTCTACTCATTTGGAAATGAGTTCTACCGAGGGGGAGTTTGGCATTTCCTCACTGGACAGAAGATTGTTGAACCAGATATTAAGAAGTCAAAGTAAAAGAAAACCCAGTAAAATCGGGCAAAAATCCAAGATCATCAACTGCTTTCATGATAGGTTCCTCATTCAAACGTAGTAGGATGTTTTGAAATAAACATTGCCAGGTCAGAGATGTACAGTTGTGTTATTTTCATATTTCATATTTGTACAGTACATGACATTACAGGACGGTCTGTTTGCTTGGAGCCACCATACCTCATGTTGGACTTAGCTCAATCAACAAAAAAACATGCTGCAGGTAATCTGACCATTTTAAATGTTCATGCATTCTTTCTTTCAGCAGCTTGACTTTAACCTGCACTGCTCAAGCATCCACGTGAATCCACTGGCAATAAACACAGATGTTGCTCCTCTTCTGCTGTTTGCGCTTTCTATTTTAATCCGATTAATGGAGATGCTTGTAAGCAAGAAGCCTAATTGCTGCAAGCAGAAATGTGCCTTTTATCACATGTCAGTGTCAAATCTAAAGTATTTTAATAAGCAGATTATTTAATAGTGGTTTTGTTTTGTAGACAGCTAAATAATACAGCTCCTCTGTACAGTGAGGAAATATTTACTGTGTTAAGCCCGTTGCGCAATTAAGCTCCTTCTTAGGCGACGTGGACTTAATCTCATTTCAGGTACTTGTCTAAATTAGGAAATGCATACACTAAACTACACAGAGTTTGGTAGCGTTTTGTCTTCATTTCATATTAACTTACACTGAGATAAATTTTGATGACATATTCAGATATATTTAAACATATTTAACAATTTTGTTTTTACTTTTCAGTGTGCCGAATAGTTCTAAAACAAATGCTGTAGTTTTTTTAGTAAATAGGCAAGCGTTTGCATTTTCTGTCTGCATGCACATGAATAGATGCTTCAGAGCATCTATTCAACACATAATCCTACCTGTAACAGATTAAATGAGTGATTTTCTTTGCAGTTACCCTTAAGCTATATTGGCTTGGCAATTTCATAATACCAGCAATGAAATGTCTTTGTGGGTTGAGTTACTAAGCCCCGTATATTTCAAAGATCACCACAGAAGGGGCACATACTGTAGAGCAGGACTGTCAAACATAAGGCCTGGGGGCCAGATTTGGCTCATCGAGGACTCTATTCCAGCCCACTTGATGACTTTGGAAAATGTGAAGGAGGGCATAGAGTTTGGATTTTTAACTGTTTTGCAGTTTTTCCTACTAATAAGGAACCTCCTTTACTGTCATTCATACTACATCAAAGTAATTAAGTAATAGATAAACAATAACAAAAGACAAAAAAACGGTTTTATTGCAATCTACTAAAGAAATTTATGTTAACCTTTAGAGTAAATTTAGATTTAGCTTTTTCTGTCATTTTAGACATGCTCACAGATGTCAGCATTTCTTTATTGTGTAGAAAAACTTGAGTTGTACTGCTGAAATTGCACTTCTTTTTCTTGGATTAAATTGGATTAAATGTCTATATAAACTTCTTTACACTGACAAATAGAGGGGTTTCCCTGCTTCGGCCCACTTCAATTCAATTCAATTCAGTTTTATTTATATAACGCCAAATCACAACAAAAGTCGCCTCAAGGCGCTTCAGATCAAAGTGGGCTATATGTGGCCCACGATGTAAAAAGAGTTTGCCATTTCTGCTGTAGAAGAAACGACTCCAGCTCTGATGCTAAATGTATCCACAGCAGAAATAATCTACTGTGAGACGATCCTTGTCACACTAACCTCCGAGGTGTGACGTTGTTGCCCGCAGGCTGGTCGTAAGGGGATTAAACTCTCTCACCATCAATGGCAGCCTTCTTTAAGGGAGAAGGACTCAGCCTAATGAGCAACAGTGAAGCAGTCCTGAAATTAGACTGTTGGCTGCTTAAATTAGAATGATGAACCCCTGCATTTAAATGTTGAATTGCATGAAGTCAGAATTTTTACCCCAGTAAGGCATCTCTTAAAGTTGCTATTGGAACATTTTTGTTTTTAATAGTGCAGACAGACAGAAAACTCGAGTCAACTCAGAACTAATGTACAGTATGAACAGTGACAATAACTTTAAATGACATTCCCATTTGCTTCAGCTGCACTTTCAGTAGCATGCCTAACCAAAAAAAAAAAGGCTGAACATTGTGCTAAGTTAGCAATGTCTTTGTGAGTTTGAATTTTTTTTTCCTGTATCTTTTCTTGAATGTAAAAATGTGACAAGTGGGGATAAAAGTAAGTTGAAAAGCTTGAGCAGGGGGGAAAAAATGCATCGCCTAATCAGAAGCTGCCTCGGGAATGCTGTTATGCAGCCTGCTCATTAGCATCGGATTTCCTTCCAGTATATGAGCAAGCTCTGCTCATTAGGAGGAGTTAAATATTTGGCACAATCATGTCCTTCCTCCAACGTCTCCTGCTGCGATCAGGACTTTTCTTGAGAAAGATTAAAGAACTAAAAGATCAGCATCAAGTTCTTAGAAACAGTTGGCTGATTGTGTGTGTGTGGTCTAGTGATCTAATTTGGTCAGAGCTGTAGACACTGTGGAAATAGCAGAAAGTTCACAGGAACAAAGTAGAACCTGTCACAGACAGATAAAGCCTGACTGAGCCCTCCCCCAAAACAAATAAGCGATTACAACCCTTTTCATCCAATAGAAACGTTAAGATTTGGGATCCACCAGGCAAGCTGAAGGTTAATTGAAAATAGAGGTGTGCTAAATTTATTACTCTTCACAGACAATGTTAGAAAACAGAATGATGCCTATCCTTATTTGGCAGCTTTCTCTAATATAAGGATGAGGATAATAATAACTTCAATTAAAATAAATAAATAAATGAATAAATAAATACATCCCTAGAAAATAAAAGTCCAAGATGTTTAAAGAACAGCCTTAAAAATCTACTGTGTGCCATTTATATTTGGCTGGAAAAATTAATTAGGTCACTAAAATACAGAGGATATCACTGCTTTAACATTATCTTCAGTTCTAAAAAACACTTATTGACCTACCACGTCAACACCAATCAATTGTAGGCTTGCTTAATGAAAAAGCGTCATAACTTCCACAGTGTTGTAATCACTTGTGAAGATTGTTCTTTTGCATGCTTCAAAAGAACCTCAGTTTGTTACATGCCCTCCCCTACTCTTCTATCCTAGTTTAAATTGGCACAATAGTGTTTAATTCCGAAACAGCAAGCCGATATAATGGAAGTGTATCATTCCAAAAGCATCTATTTGTGCAGCTGAATTAAATTGGTGAAAACATTTTGAAGAATTTTGGTCGAAGAACACTCGCTTTGCTAAACGGCCCTAAAATATCTAAAAACAGGAAAAGTGAGTGATGCAAAAATCATCTTTGAAGTTTAGCCACAAGGGACAGCTGAGTGAAAACACTATTTGTAAAACCTCCAGAGACACTATATGGACCTAGCTGGTGAAGTCCTGCATGTTTACAGCATTAATACTGAGCATGTGTTTACTCATGTAAGAGACAAAGGTGAAAGCTGCCTATCAAAGAAGAAAGCCAAAGGGCAACTAAACCCTCCATTAAATATTACACACTACAGTCCAGAGGTCAGATCATATCAGTGGAAGGAAGCACGTTAGATGGTAAAACCCTAGCTCTGATGCTTGGCTTAGTGTTACATAATACTATCTGTTCATAATAGTTTCTCGGTCACAAGTTTTATCATAAATTTTGATGCCATTAGACCACGAACTGTGTCAAAGATGTGACATATCTGAAGTGGATTTTTCATGCAATGATTTTTAAAGGATTAGATCACGCCTGCGTCACTAGGCATCTAGAAAACCTCGCCCCTAGTCTCATCCATTAAGCCTCTCTGTTGTACTGTCTTCACGTCAGAGGCTGAGTCATCATCCATAATTCAGCCCTGAGGATTAGGCTGAAACTCTTGACTCTGCCAAGTTATGCATGAATGATGTATAAGGCAATAATATTATACATTTTTTTAAGCGTTTATGTAATATGTATGTTTATCTCTGTGTGTGTGTGTGTGTGTGTGTGTGTGTGTGTGTGTGTGTGTGTGTGTGTGCCTGCACATATACATATATGTATATAAATCACTTAGGCACCGTCACTTACATAAAGTACATGCTGCTTGATCTTTATATCTTTTTTTTTTTTATCTTTTTATCTTCAATATTTAATATTTAATCAAACTCATGTGCATACATATATATTCATACACTTTCCTGTGCAAAACTCCTGAGCCACCTCTCCCATCTCCTTATTCCCTGTTTCCAAGGGATAGAGCAGAATTATTTTTAAAGGAATGACCAAGAACTATTTGAGCCTAATTATTATTCTTATTATTACTACTATTGTTGTTGTTGTATTAGCAAATTTTAATTTAATAAATTTAAATGTTATTCTTTTTTTTACCCAGATTGCTGTACTTCAATTAATATTAGTTTTCTAGTAGCTACCAACGAAGAGGTGCCAGTCTTGTAGTCTGTCCTTGAGCATGCGCTACCCTGTTCACTGTAGGCTAATAGAGTGATTTTAATCATTTGTAGGTCGTTATCGCCCTCTACTGACAAACAGAAAGAAGTCTTGTTAAAATGCATATATTAGAATCACACACTGACAGAAAGTAAGAATAACAACTATAAAAAAAATATTTTGCAGTTTCTTTTGTAGCGTCATACAACGAACAACAGACTTAAATAGCAATAGTACTGCGCAAGACAAAATATTTGAAAGAAACCGAAACTAAAGCACTTAATTGAAATTCTTTTAATGGGTCCTTTGGGTAGTAATAGCCTGTAAATAATTCTACAACTGTATAAAATGTCAGGACTGTAGTACTTAGTAAAGGTAATGCAGTGATTTCCACTCCTGTTGTTTGTACCAATGAATTTTCTCCACGAGGTGTCGCCGATGTTAAACTTGTACCCTGCACAGTGTCTGCGCTGATAGCTGCATGCGACATTATTCCGTGTAAATGCAAACGCTAACAAGCGCCATGACTTTTGGGAGTTTAGGCAACATTTTTAAGAAGGCGATGAAAAGTATCTTTGCTTCAAAAAATGAGTGAGAGACTCAAACCTGGCCGTTTAAAGAGCCCGTGGGGGCTGAATCTGTCCACGGTACTGGAGTCTTTTGGGTGCAGAAAAGGGCAGTGTGACAAAGTAACTTTAAACAATAAGGTCAATGACGTTACTGGCAAGTCTAAGAAATGTCGTAAATGTTGTGTTTTGTGCGATTGATATGGATAGACTTTTATTCTGAAAACATGTACCGTCTCTTGTGCGTATATACTGGTGATGACAAAGCGCAATATATTTTTCTATATCTCCAAAGTCTAGAGTCACACACTGAGAGTACGAAACGATTTTTCTTCTGCGCCTTTGTAATAGTGCTCACCAGTTCTTATTGGTTGAAGTGATTGCTGCCAATGGTTGGAGATTAACATAAAAGAGACAAGTGGAGAAGGGATCCACTTGGGGGCAAGCTGGTGATGCGTCATAGCACTTGCTGAAAAGAGGAGACAAAAAAAGGGACTAAAATAGCGCCGAACCTGCGGGTTAATGTGCACCAATGGCCACGGAGTCACTCGTGGTCTCGGAGCAGAGCGCAAAAGTGCCACAGGTGATAGGAGGTGTGACAACAGAGATAAGCGAGATTGAGTGTTCTCTGTTGTGCAAATAATTATCAAAAATCTCTCCAAACAAAAACTTTGATATGTAAGAATAGAAGCTGAAACCTCTGCAAGGTGCAGAAAATCTACGATTTCACCACGTCACTTCTCGGCAGATCATGAAACATCATCGGACGTGGCTGAGCCGAGGACAAGAGGAGAAAGCTGAAGAAAACCATCTTCACAGATGAGGCAACCAAGTTCATCTGCGCCTCTCCCTTTACGCACAGGCGAGGTGAGGACGGAGAGCGTTACTTCAGTGTAAAGAAAGCACCAATGAGTCATCCGAGGTGTTAAAAAGATCGGCATCAGACGGAAGAAGCACAAATACAGTTTTGAATCGAAAATCTTTTTTTTTTAAAGAAAAGCACACCATGGATGGAGAAGGAGGCTCTTCGGGGCTGGCCAAATCAGCCGCTGTAAAACTGTCCGAGATGGGTGAAAGAACCAAGCAGTTAGGCACCGCGATGCGGGATCCTCACCAGCAAAGACGGATCATACTGGTGATTGTTTGCGTGGCTCTCCTGTTGGACAATATGCTCTACATGGTAATCGTGCCAATTATTCCAGACTATCTTGCTGATCTGGAGCTTGAGCAGTCAGAACACGTCCACGTTGTGATGCACTCCAACACTTCGGCAAACAGCACAAGCCAGGACAAAAGCAACAAGGACAATTTAGATATCCAGATAGGAATACTTTTTGCATCAAAAGCCATCCTCCAGCTCTTAGTTAACCCCCTGTCGGGAACTTTCATAGACCGGGTGGGATATGACATTCCACTTTTAATTGGACTGACTGTCATGTTTGTCTCTACCTGCATCTTCGCTTTCGGGGAGAATTACGCGACTCTCTTTATGGCCAGAAGTTTGCAGGGTCTCGGTTCTGCTTTCGCAGACACCTCTGGAATCGCAATGATAGCTGACAAATACACGGAGGAGGGAGAGAGAAGCAGGGCGCTCGGCATTGCTCTGGCGTTCATCTCTTTCGGGAGTCTGGTGGCGCCTCCCTTCGGGGGCGTCCTGTACGAGTTTGTCGGCAAACGAGTGCCGTTCATCGTGCTCGCCTGCATTTGCCTGGCGGATGGCTTAATGCTACTGACCGTGATCAAGCCATTCTCTAACAGGACTAGAGAGAACATGCCAGTCGGCACCCCCATATACAGACTCATGATTGATCCCTACATAGCTGTGGTGGCCGGGGCACTGACAGTGTGTAACATCCCCCTTGCCTTTCTAGAGCCAACTATAGCCAACTGGATGGAAACCACCATGCACTCATCTCAGTGGGAAATGGGGCTCACCTGGCTCCCAGCCTTCTTCCCTCACGTTCTCGGTGTTTACATAACGGTTAAATTGGCAGCACAACATCCAAATTTGCAGTGGTTTTACGGAGCTGTGGGCATGGTTATCATAGGGGCGAGCTCCTGCACAGTTCCCGCATGCAAAACTTTTGGGCAGCTTATCGCCCCGCTGTGCGGCATCTGTTTTGGCATAGCGCTGGTAGACACTGCCCTGCTGCCCACACTTGCATTTTTAGTTGATGTGCGTCATGTTTCTGTGTATGGTAGTGTTTATGCTATTGCAGATATTTCCTACTCTGTCGCTTATGCTATGGGTCCCATAGTAGCCGGGCAGATAGTGCACAGTCTCGGTTTTGTACAACTTAATCTTGGTATGGGTCTTGTCAATGTGCTTTACGCACCAGCCCTGCTGCTGCTGCGCAACGTGTGCCAAATGAAACCGTCCTACTCAGAGAGAGATAACCTGCTAGACGAAGCTCCGCAGGGGCTGTACGACACAATCAAGATGGAGGAGAGGAGAGCGAAGAAGAAGGGCTACAGTTCGGCAGGGAATTGCCTGTCGGTAGATGAGAATGGGTTTGACCCTTTCAGAGCACAGCGGTCCTTGTCAGAAGAGTCCTCCGGCCCGGAGTGCACTTAGACCGGTTACAATCCGACCGACAAATCAAAACATTTGTGAGATTTGTGAGGCAGACAAATTACAATCTAGCGATTTAAACTTTTATGTAAGTACCGATGTGCAATATAAACACCTAGTCACCAACGTCACAAGTGTGTGACTCGTTTTTCAAAGTTTTCTTTCATCTTTTTTCTGACTGTGGTTTCACTGTGTCAACAAACAAGTCTATGTAGCGTTTGTCAAGGATGTATAACTCGAGTTTTGTGAGAGATCTTTCAGCTACCGTTGAATTTGTGTGTACTATTCAGTATTATATATACAAACTATATAAATAGATATAATGTGCGTACAAAATTATATGGGACCAACTGTAAGCAGCACATTTCTTCCCTTCACAAAATAGCCTATATTTTTAGTCTCGGAGGAAACTTTTTTCACTTGCACATCAAAGGCCTCTTTCTGTTTTGTTGTTAAAATTGTGGATTTTAATAAGTAGGCCTCTTTGTTTTATTTATTTATTTTGTTTGAAATTAAATGTATCATAATAAATGGATTTTGTACATATGTGGATACACGCACAATGTAAATTGTTCAAATAAAAAAAAAATATATCCGTGGATCTCTACAAAGTGTGTATGCCGTTGAGCGCGGGTGTGTGTGTATGAAACATTTTGTCAAGACGTAGCTAATGATGTCAGTCCCCTTAAGATGAACTAATGTGTATTAATTGAATAATTGTGGTTTTAATAAATCTCTGTTTGGATCAGTGTGACGGTGGTGATTTCATTTTCATAATTTTAATTTCAAATGAATAAAACAACATAAATGCCGGATTTGTTTCGATATTAATATAGGAACTGTAGACGATAAAAGTGGCTAAAAGTCCGCATCAGCCCTCCTGCAAACATAAAAACACAAGAGAAGTGTTATTTGATTTCATTACTTTTTTTTTTTTTAAACGATCAGGAAAAAATCTTTATTTTTGAATTTTTGCTCGCTGACACAGGAGGCGCACATTAGTCACAGTGCGTAAACAAAAATCGAACAAATTCAAGTGTAACACGCATAAACTGATTTAGTTCTCGGTTATAACCTCATCACGTTGTCAAAGCCGAGACCATGAGACAAGCTTAGCATTTAAATCTAAAAAACAAAAAAACAAAACTGTGGACCCCGCAGGGTGATCACAGGACACCTGAATGACAACCAGACGCTCGGTCAGTTTTTGATATATATTAAAATTTTTATAGGGTGTGGGCGGGAGGGGGGAAGCAAGCTGTCAGATAATATGTTCCGCGAATAGATTTCGATGGGAGGAGTTTCTTGCCTCAAGGGGGTAGGTAAACGCAAACACCTTCAGCATCTTTTCCAAGGCGTGCTTTAATGTGGAGCCACAGCCGTATGGCGATGCGTGGGGACAGGGGAGCAGTTCAGCGTCTAAACGGAGTTTTCCTCTAACATGGGCTTTCACCGCTTGGACGTGGGAGGTGATGCCAACTTTCACACACTTCTCTGACCTTTTGATCGCTTCGCTGATCGGGTAAGGCTCTGATAAACTGTAACAAACGGAGACTTAGTCTTCATTTCAAAAGTTATCATCATCTCAGTTTCCTGAGCCTGTTTGGCGCACAGCGGGGGGAGATTTCTTTACTTTACAGTTTTGTTCAAGTTAAGTTTTAGTTAATCAGTCCACTTGTTTTCCACTAAAAAGACTTGCATCTAATGATGCTCCTCTTCATTGTGTCTCTTTAGGATTTTAGCACTTTTAACATTAAAATTGATGTAAAAGAAAAACCTCTTTATTTTGTTTTGGATTTTTTGAAGGGAAGGAAATAGGAATGGGCTTTTTAAAATGTTTATCTGTCTGCAGTGAGTCAGGAGGCGCAGCTGGAATGCAACCACAAGAAGTAAATTGCGTTAGGCTGCAACTTGATCAAAAATGGAAGCCTGCTGGCTCACTTTCAGACAGCACACAACTGTGTAGTTACATTTTATCAACAGGCCTAATTTTTATTTTTATTTTTTTGCTTCTTTTCTCTCCTTGAACACGCTTCATGCAGGAACGGCTGAAGCCAGACCCTACTAGGGGTTGGGGGAGATTCCGAGTTATATTCACTGGTCGAGACTGGACTAATCATGCCAATCTTGGAGAGAGGGACGGCGAGAGACCAAGACAGCCAAGTATGAACACACACCGCTGCTTCTTTCTTGTCTTCTTTACGTCAGCTTTACTTTTTCGTGCTGAGCGCTGCCCGTGGTGCCTAAGTTGGCAAAGTAACGGTACTGGATTTCAGCACCACGGACAGCGCCAGCTTCATTTGCCTAACTGGCCGCTAGGGGCAAAAAAACCCTCATTCGAGAACATAGAAAGTATGTTCAAGACACTATAGCACACATTAATTTTGTGCAGAAATTTGATCAAAATGATGCAGTATTATATAACAGAGACAATGTTGCGTTTACAGGGTCAAACCAGTGCTTAATTAAATTTATTTATTTATTTATTTATTTATTTTCTAAATACCAATTAAGGACCTTCTGAAAATATCTAAAGATTTCCAAGAATTTGCAGATACATTGTTCTGCATTTGCACTGCACGTCTCCATATTATAATCTTGGCTTACCAACAGCATGCAAATGACCAAACATCACACAGATAATATTATCAATTTGAACTTACCTCATGGGTAATTTGCAATGCCCAGGAGACTGTGTAGTTTATTCTCAAATTGGCCTTGAAGCAGTCAAAATGCATTATTAACTTAGGTTCTAATAATAAACGACTGCTTTAACTAATGAACACTGAATCCCATTAAAATGTTGACAGTTGCTTTCCTTCCATTACTCTTCGTGTGATATTTTTTGTGATATCAGGTGCTGCCAAAGGTCCCCGTTCCCCTGCTGAAACAAACCCTTGACACTTACTTGAAGTGCGTTCAACACCTGGTGAAGGAAGAGCAGTTTAAGAAAACAAGGGCCATCGTGGAGAAGTTTGGGGCTCCTGGGGGCGTGGGAGAGACTCTCCAGAAGAAGCTTTTAGAGAGGAGGGACAAGATGGCAAACTGGGTAAACACAGACCTAACAGATGAAAAGTTGTTTATGTGCATGAATATGAAAAATTACAGTGTGCATCCTACTTCTATCAATAAAGAGCTTCTGTATTGTTTTGACTTTATGACTATATAAATACCTGCATGTGTTTTTGCACTGTTTGTTAGATAGTTGAATTGCTGAAATCAGCTATACATTATTTTATTTAGGATAAAAAATTAGTTAAAAAAGTCTTAAACTCCGTGATAAAGATTTATCCCTGCCTCCGCTTGTGCTTTGTCTGGGTGATCGGTCAGTCCACTAGCCATCCAGCTCAGTGAAATCTATCACACTCCCACTCTCACACTAGCACCACTCTTCCACTCTCCTTTTCATCTGGCAGTGATACACTGTAATGGCTTTTTACTTCACTGCACAGGTCTCAACTCTGAAAGTAATAACTTGAGTCCAAACACATTTAACAAAGCAACATTTCTCAAAAACTGTCCCTGTGTTCACATTTAGGTCTATGACTACTGGCTGGAGGACATGTACCTGAACAACAGGTTGGCCCTGCCAGTCAACTCCAGTCCTGCCATGGTGTTTCCTAAGCAGATGTTTAAAGATCATAAAGGCACCCTCAGGTATGCTCTGGACTTCTGCTATGATGACTTTTTTATTCACCCTTCCTTTGGAGGTTGTAAAACCAAAGTTTTTTTTAGAATAAAAGGTCAAACTAATCAAAATCGAAGATGCAGATGTTTCCATTTCGGTATTTAAATTCTTTAGCAGGTGATATTTGCGTCAGATAAACATCCAAATTTAGTTTGATTCTCTGTAAGTTGTATTTCTAGGTGTGTATCAAGGGAATGAATGACAAAGAAGCATATTTATCCAGAGGGGAAAAGTCTCAATAAGTCAGAACAAAAATAAATACAGCTTTCTTTTATTAACAGTGAATCTACCTTTCAATTACTGTCTTAAATAACAGATTTTTTTAAAATTTGAAAACAATCAGAAATCATGAGTTTATTTTTCTATATGATCCAGAAAACACAAGCTGGAACCTTTAAATAGTTGTTTTAAATGTATGTAAATGTGCTGAAAATATTCTTTTACTTATTATTACTGTTATTCTCTGATCATCTATCCTTAAAACCAATATTCTCTGTCAAGCTGCAAGCAAATGTGGGAGAACTACAAAGTAACTCACTTAATATGTCACACAATGACTGAGCATAAAGTGAGTGCGCGCTGTAAGTTCTGTACCAAAGGAAAAAAAGGTCACATGCTGAATGTTGCACACAATACTGCGCAAACACATAATCAGCTCTTTAGCTGCTGACAGATTTTTATGTTCTTTTGTATAGATGCAGACTCAGATTATTATCTGAATTTTACAGTCATGGAAAGAATCTTTGACCGTCATTAAATGAGCTGTGGTCTGCCAGAAATTACACCGGTCCATCCAGCCCTGTAGCTCAACATTAGCTTTTGTCAGCTTGCACAGCCACTAAGTGAATATTTCCAGAGCACCCCAAGCAGCTGGTAATCTACTGACACGGCCACTTATTAGATTGGGAGTGACAGGGCCAAGCTCTCCACGGAGACTCTTAGTCAGGCCTCATTTAGGGGTGTGGTGCACTGAGGCTGCCTCCTTTGTATTGATCTGGCTTTGAACGTAATAACACCAAGACAAATGATATACAACATGAGACCTGACAAGCCGCTGCATTTTCCCTCTTTGCCCACTCACCCACTCACACATACAGACCGGCTCTCTCCATCTCGCAGATGAACACACGCAACTCTCACACTGTATCCCAGTAATTCACCATAATGTGATTACTGTTAGTTCTTTGAGAGATGGGAGTATATGTAATTACAATCACAAGCCATTCTGCTGTATAATTTTGGTGTTTCACAACAATACCACTTTCAAATTTCACCCTCCTTCTTGCTCTTTTAAGATTTGCCGCCCGTCTCATCAGTGGAGTTTTGGAATACAAGGCTCTCATTGATACGTAAGTTCAACCTGCAAGCTATGTGGATTGAAGATTAAAATCAAAATTATATAATAATGAATCACAAGTCTTTTCATAGGTGATCTGGTGTGTGTAAAAATGTCTCTCAGGCGATCGCTGCCAGTGGATTTCACTCGAGGCCAGCTAGCTGTCATGCCTATGTGCATGGAGCAGTACTATCGCCTCTTCACCTCCTACCGCTATCCGGGGTTAAAGACAGACACGCTGAAGGTCCAGATGAAGGCAGCATCCTCAGCACTGGAGCACATGATTGTGGCATGCAAGAATCAGGTCAGGACACTGGCTGTTGAGGAGACTTCTCACACTCAGTAATACTGCTGATTAAAGAGTGTTTTCTGTCCATTTGAGAGAATACATATAGAGTGACATACAAGTCAGTTTCTATGTAGCAGAGATGCTCAAGTCAGATTTTAAAGTAAGGACTAGTCTAAGCACCTTTACTTGAGTGAATATAATTATACCTTTTTTTCCCTGTGGTAACAGTAAATAAAGAAACAACCGACTCCCTTTTCTACACCCCTCTCAAATACAGAAAAAAAGCTAAGAAAAATAATAATTGTAAGTAAAGTCATTATTGAAAGGAATCTGAGAAACTTACCCAATGTACCCACTACTGCACCTCCTGAGGATCATCTTATAGACCTTTTGCATGAAGGACAGATAGAACAGAATTAGACCTGTTAGTTATTTGACTAATTTTAATTCTGCTGTAACAGGGGAGTCAGTTCTTTCTCAAAAAGCAGCGCCTGCTATGAAAGTGTGACTATCTGTGGCTGACAGTGTCTATTTGAATATTTAAACTGGCCAAAGTTTCATACTGGGACAAGACAGACCAGGAAGTACTAAAAAGTAATTGTCATAATAGACAGCATGTAGCGGTAAGGTAAGCTATAGTTTCACAGCAGGAGCCAGGTGACAGAAGTCATTTAAATCCCCAATAAGGCTCTCCTACTTGACTTTTATAGTTTAACTGCTTTATTTTAAACCCAGCTTTTAACCCAGCTTTAAAATAAAGCAGGTAAGAATTGTGTGTGTGTGTGTGTGTGTGTGTGTGTGTGTGTGTGTGTGTGTGTGTGTGCGTAAGCGTGTTTAGATATTTTTGTAAGGACCAAAAACTATACTTGCTACTATACTTGTCCTACTATACTTGTGGGGACCAACAGTCTCTTAAGGGGACAAAATACCCGTCCCCACGAGTTTAAAGGCATTTTTGAAACTCAAGATGTGGTTTTAGTGTCAGGGTTACAATTAGGTTATAGTTAGGTTTAGGCATTCAATTTTGATGGTTAGGTTTAGGATAAGCGGTTAGGGAAAACGTTATGTTAATTAGATGTCCTCACTAAGATATTAAAACAAGTGTGTGTGTGTGTGTGTGTGTGTGTGTGTGTGTGTGTGTGTGTGTGTGTGTATGTGAGTGTTGTGTGTGTGTGTGTGTGTGTGTGTGTGTGTGTGTGTTCCTGTCTAGCTATCTTTGTGAGGACCGAAATCTGCATTCTACTATACTTGTGAGAACCAACAGTCACTTGTGAGGACACACTCACTGGTCCTCACAAGTTTGAAGGCCTTTTTGAGGCTCAAAATGTGGTGTTAGTGTCAGGGTTACAATTAGGTTATGGTTAGGTTTAGGGTAAGGGTAAGGGTTAGGAATTCATTTTTAATGGTTATGGTTAGGGTAAGGGGCTAGGGAAACCATTATGTCAATGAAGGTCTTCACTAAGATAGCTGAACGGGCTTCTATGTGTGTGTGTGTGGTCTTTTCCTTACCTATCATCTAACACAATCCCCTGTACAAAACAGCCTGTACTCATTACCATCTCATCTCAGAGTCACATCAAAGTCACCGATCCACATTCAAACACATGCCACCAACATCTGCAGCATCTATAGCCCATGGCTAATATATTGATTTTTATGAAGGTTAAGAATGAGACTGCAAATTAACATGGAAAAACTCAGGAACTCTCCCCTGGAAATGATTCTGGGAGCCATCAGTCTGTAGCCTCTAAGGGCCCTTCCCTATGGAGATACAGGGAGTTAACTTAATTACTGCAGATTAAATCGGCCACTTTGTCTGAGAGCTTCCTTGAGTCGCATGTTAAACTGATCGTGGAAGAGAAGCAGGTAATTGGCCCTTCTCAGTCCCTGCCATTATTACTAATGTCGTTATTATCTCAGCTGTTCAAACAGTAGCTGTAAGGTTAGCTATAAAGCGCAATTAGCATGCAAGGAAATATTTTAACTTAAATATTCTCCCGTCGAGTTGAATCATCCTGGTGAAGCTGTACTTGATGGAACAGTTGAGAGACTTGTGATTGCTGTAATTTATTTTTCTCACTAGTTTTTCGTGTTGGATGTAGTCGCAAACAGCAAGCAGCTCAGTGAGGAGGAGATCTTATCCCAGCTGGAGAAGATTGTGAAAATGTCTGAAAACGCTGAGGAGAAGCTCCCCCCTTTTGGCATCTTGACATCTGATGGAAGGACAGAATGGGCGCAAGCTAGAGAGGCACTAATAAAAGGTCTTACCACAACTTCATTCTTACTCAATTTAACATTTTAATCAAATTTTTTTTTAAAAATGCAAATCCAGGACATGGGTTTCCTTCTTTCATCTGTCCAGATCAGATCAACAGGGACTCTCTGGCACTGATTGAGAGCTGCATCTGTGTGGTGTGTCTGGATGAGCCCAGCGGCCTGCAACCCAGTGACACCAACAGGGCCCTGTTGATGCTACATGGTGGAGGACATGAAAAGAACGGTGCAAACCGCTGGTATGACAAGTCAATGCAGGTAAGACGATATTGCAGGTGCTTCAGTTTTCCATGACTGTAAAATTTGGGTAATCATTTAATCCCCATTTTCTCAGTTTGTTGTAGGCATGGATGGGATATGTGGAGTGGTGTGTGAGCATTCGCCATTTGAAGGGATCGTTCTGGTGCAGTGCTGTGAATACATAATGAAATATATGTAAGTTAGCCCACTATAGCAAGACAGGCCGCACACTGAATATGGTCATCCAAATGAATGCTGATGAGGCCAGAAGTGTCTGAAAGAAACGTGTTGTTGTTCTGAACAGAATGGAAAGTCCTTCCAAGATGGTCAAGTCCTCCAGCTATAGAGAGCTTCCTCCTCCAAGGAGGCTACGCTGGAAATGTAACCCACATATCCAAGGACTCTTAGCAGCATCTGCAGAGAGATTGCAGAGGCAAGACTAGCACAAACACACAACTACAATTATAAATAAGTACAAGATTTTTTTGAGACTGGAAGTCACAAAAATCTACTGTTTTCTTCTTCAGGCTGGTGAATAATCTCGACATGAATGTTTTCAAATTCAAAGATTATGGGAAAGAATTTATCAAGCAGCAGAAGATGAGTCCAGATGCCTTCATACAAGTTGCCTTGCAGCTTGCATTTTTCAAGTAACAAATATTCAATGTGTGATATCATAAGCATATCTCTAATTGAACTGTTTGCCATCAAGGTGCAGTTTCAAATCATGTCTGCCCTGCACTTAGATGCACTGGAAGGCTCGTGTCCACTTACGAGAGTGCATCAATTCGGCGTTTCCAAGAAGGTCGCGTAGATAACATTCGCTCAGCGACTGCCGAGGCCCTGGCCTTTGTAAAGTCTATGGCAGATGAGAGGGGAGCGTTCTCTGTGAGTCATTTTTCTCACTTCCGCTTTAATTACTAACTCCCACTTTACTGCTCATCGCGCCTCACTTATGAAACAGGTGCGACTGGCAACCTTGGCAAGGAAAAGTCAGTCAACCAGATGATCCCCCTGAAGATTTAGCGGATCTATGAAAAATGGCTGGCTTTGCTGCTGTCTCGATGCAACAAATGTCCTGTGTCCACTTTTTTTTTCATTGAATGACTTTTCTTCTCTGACAGGACTCAGAAAAGATGAAGCGACTGGGGGATGCAATTAAAGCCCAGACAAGTTATACAATTGCAGTGAGTATTAATCCAAAGTTCTCACCACACCAGCCAAGAAATGGTCGACATGTGCAATAAAGCATGCTATGTAATTAGCTTTAAATGTACTGGTAGATTCTAGATTCTAGATTCTAGATTCGATATCTATAATGCACAGATGGAAATTCTACATTAATTTCCTCATCTAATTTTTGGCAAAAAAAAAAATTAGAACAAGTTTTACTTCTAAAATTCTTCTTTTTTTTTGTTTTGCCCCAAAAATGACAGTAAGAGGCTGGTGAAAGCTTTGATGAAGCTCTGGTTGTGGCTCAGCTGTATTTCAAAGAACAGTGAGCCACATTTCTGGGATAAAGAAGTCCGTTTTAGTGAATGGATGTGGAAAAGTAACTATTCATAAAACCCTTAAATTGTCAAAAATATGTTTTTCAGGCGATTACAGGAATGGCGATAGACAATCACCTCCTTGGACTTCTGAGGATCGCAAAGGAGCTCAACATGGAAAAGCCAGAAATCTTTTATGATGAGACATATCTGGCCAGTAACCACTTCATCCTCTCTACCAGTCAGGTACCACATAATCATATGCTATTAAAATATATATATAATTGATACCAGAAATACAAATCCTCTGCAGAACCTACACTCTTCAAGTTACACATGTTTCCCTTTATCGGGACAGATGAAACACCAGATGTTCCATGGAGACAAAAAGAGAAATACAGATGTTTCTCTGCTTTTCCACAAACTAAGAATGAAAAAGAAAAAAATGATGTGTTAATATACCTGTAAAGCACAAATAAATCTGCTATTGTGTTTTCTGCAATTTGAGGATACTCGTGTGCATTTAATTCAAGTTAAGCCGCTGTGGAGTTTTTTAAGGGCAAATTTTCATTCAGTACCACACTCTATAACCAACAAAGACAATCAAGAACAATGAAGAGACCTCTTAAAGAGAATCACTAAACCATAAAGTAATTATTTTAAAGCAGTAATGGAGTCTGCAAATGTGCACGTGCCAATTTCCAAACTGCAGAAGCCTAATTAAAGATATTAGGTTTAAGGAGATGCGGAGGAGAGAGGGCAGTGGACTTTTTCACCACATCGTTTGTCACAACCTTAGAGACTGAGATGACGTCTGATGAATGGAGAACAAGTGTACTGGTAGCAGTTTTCAAAAACAAGCATTATGTGGACATCTATAATAACTACAGAGGGATAAAGCTGATGAACAACACCATAAATAAATGGGCAAGAGTTGTTGAAGCTAGGTTAATAAGAGAGAGCCCCTTCTTGTTTGCAGTGGTGATGGACAGGTTGACAGATGAGGTCAGGCAGGAGTGTCCATGGACTATAATATTCGCAGACAACATTGTGATGTGTAGTGTGAGCAGGGAGCAGGTGGAAGAGAGCCTGGAGAGGTGAAGGTATGCGCTTGAGAATAGGAATTAAATGGAAAAGAAGCAGATGTTTGTGAATGAGACGGAGACAGGTGTATCAGTGAGGCTGCAAGGAGACATAGGTAGACGAGTTTAAATACCTATATGGTCAACCCTCCAAACCAATGGACAGCCCACAAAAGAGATAGAGAAGGGATGTATGCAAGATGGGTGGGTGCAGATAGCAGCAACAGTGAAAGGGAAGGTTTACAAGACGGTAATAAGGCCTGCTATGGTGTTTTTAGTGAGATGGTAGATGATCCACTAACAGCTTAAAGAAGAAGAAAAGGAAGATGACGATGATGATGTTGTTTATCCAACCAAAACTTTTTTTTTGTTTTTGTTTCTTTGCTAGACTTCACCTGAATCTGACGTCCCCTGATAGTGAGTTTATTCTGTTAGACCATCTTTAGATTTAGCTTTTGCTTCCCTCAGAACATTTTCACCCCACAGTAGCAAATTAATCTGGTCTATTCCCGTCCTTTGGCAGCTTCACTGGCTTATCACAATCATTTTAGGAATCTGCTTCTTACCTTTCTATGATGTCTTCAACTGTGTCCTTTAGTGTTTTAAAAGGCACCTATAAATAAAATGTAGTATTATTATGATGATGATTATAATTATGTGGTCTTGACTCCAGGTTCCTACCACTGTGGAAATGTTCTGCTGCTATGGCCCAGTAGTGCCCAACGGTTATGGCGCCTGTTACAACCCACAGTCAGACCACATCATCTTCTGCATTTCTAGTTTCTGGGACAACACAGAGACTAGCTCGGTCGTTTTCGTTAAAGCCTTGAACGAGGGCCTGCTGGAAATCAGGGACTTGTGCAATAGAAGCAATGCTACAGCTAGCAAACTTGCTGTCTCCAGCCAGGGAGCCAGCCAGCCTCATAAATCAGGGAAGTAAGCCATACTGAGGGAGTACGCCCACTCAGCTGCTCCACTCACCACTGTTAGACTTTAGCATTAGACTCAGTAGTTAAGATGCCTTCACATGTCTTTGTCTGTGCAATAGTGTTACTTTCATAACAAAATTTAAAGCCTTAAAGTTCACATGTAACTGTATATAAAACATGTACATTTAAAAAAAATAAGTTTACAAACATTTATAGACCTTGATATATATTAATATGAATGATATATATATATATATATATATATACATACTATACATACATAATATATACATACATACATACATATATATATAAAAGAAGAAACAAAAAGTTTTCTCTTGGATCTGTGTGGACAACAGAACGATTTTGGTCCAGCACTGATCCTGCTTGACTTGGTAGACTGACATTAACTGGTCTGCTGCCTTTAGGAAACTAAAGCCATGTCCGCTTTGTAGCACTGATCTGAGGGTCAATTCCTCAGTCAGTGAGAGATTCAGCCGAATGATCCTAGTGTATATTTTAGACTAGTAACATACTTTACATGGCAAAAAAAATACCAACACTAAATAAAAGTCACTTATAACAATCATAACATCCTGTAAATGTGATTCTGCAAACCTCACTTGTTGTGTGCTGTAAGATTTAAATGTTCTAAAGTTAGTTTTTTTATTCTTCTGATGCCATCAGGTTGCCAAAGAGGTTGTGCAAATGTGAAGTCGAAGTCTGTGTGATGATGAACTTTAAGATGTTTATGTCAATGTGTGTGTGAATACCTTCAAACATAGAAAAGTGGCTGTAAGTGAGTTATGTGATATGGTTTCAGTGGCACATTCAAAGTTGTCTAGCTATAATGTATGTACTGTATTTAATAGCAATAGTTATATTATGTGTAAAGTGTTATAAACAGTGCCGCATTATAAGCAAGATACAGTCCAATAATGACTGAGGCATACCACTGTGTTCACTTATGTAAGTGCTTTTTATTTGCACTTGGAGGTAGAAGGAAGTTGATGTTAGCTACACTGTAGGTTCTCTGTGCAATAACACAAAATCAAGGGTATATGTGCAATTTGCCAAAACAGCTCATTAAATGCATGGAGCTTGTGTAATATTAAATTAACTACAGTGACCATTTTTAATATTCAGAATAAAACAGAGTACGATTTCAGTTAATTCCGGTGATCTACATCATGCATGATGTTATAGCATTTAAATGTTCACTAAAACTGGGATGTAGATTTGTCTACACATATAAATTGTGAGTGGTTTTTTTTAATCTCGTGTGGTGGCTTGTGTTACAACGAAGCAAATCCATGGTTAATTAGTGGTGCGGTGTGTGAGAATATTAGTTGTGTGCAAATGACACATAGGATATGTATCTGTGTATCATCAGCCAAAGTGAATGTCACAATTTCCAAAACTATGACCAGAAAAATTACTAGGTGACACATCCATGTTTATTCTTAGAATAATAGCTGTATTTTTATATGTCTGTGTGGAAAGTCTTATAATATAGTGAAATATTGTTAAAGAGAATTTAAAAAATGCCTTAAAACTAAAGTCATGCAAGCTGTTTTCAATAATTTCAATAAATTGTTATAATCTATTGATGTTCAAAGCTTTGATGTTAATTTGATGTGTTTCCTCTTGGTGTTTGCTGTCTAATCTGGATGATACATGTAAAAGAATATATTTGTAGCAAAGCGGCCTGTTTAATTAATGTTACACTCATCCATGATAACATTTTTATAAAAGTAATTAATGTGTAACATGTCTCTGGCAGATCAGACATGGTGTTTTATGAAGTGCAGTGAAAAGTCCAGTCTTCTTTATTTTGACAAGGAAAACAAAATGCTAATTTATTTTGAAAGGCAGTAGCAATATTTTGTTCACAGAAGAAAATACACGTAAAAGCTGTAATAAAACTGTCATGTAGTAAAAATGGAAACTATTCCATAAATAAAAATAACTTAAAACTAAAATCGCGTCAGTGTTTTATTTTTTTTTTTTTCTTAGAAATTTGATGCTGTGTCTTGCTAATTAATCAGGTTTTATGGCGGTTTTGATTTTTGTGAAGGAGACGCTCTCATGACTCATCGAGTGTCGCCACTCACTGGCTAATCAGTGCATGCAGTCTGTTATTTTCTGCATGACTTTATCAGTCTCTCACATCACTGTGGAGGAATTTTGACCTACACTAGTTCACAACGTTGCTTGAGTTCATTAAGGTTTGAGGGCATTTGTTTATGCAAAGCTACCACAGCATTTCAATGAGCTTGAGGTCTGGACTTTGAGTGGGCCATTACAACACCTTGATTCTTTTCATTTTCAAGCATTCTGTTATAGATTAGCTGCTATGGTGGGATCATTTCCCAGTTTGCCAAAGTTTTAGCTGACAGATGGTCTCACATTTGTATAATTTGTGAACAGTGGAGCTCATGGTCAATGACTGCAAGGTGCTCAGCTCCTGTGGCTGTAAACAAACCCAAAATCCTCACCCTTCCACCACCGTGCTGACAGTTGGTATGAGGTGTTTGTGCTAATGTTCTGTGTTTGTGTTTCTTCATTTTGGTCTGATTTGTCCAAAGGACATTGCTCCAGAAGTCTTATGGCTTGTTGCATGCAGCTTTGCAAACCGAAGTCATGCTGCCTTTTTAGATAGAAGAGTCATTATCCTGGCATTGTTTT
This sequence comes from Haplochromis burtoni, assembly GCF_018398535.1. NCBI lineage: Eukaryota > Metazoa > Chordata > Actinopteri > Cichliformes > Cichlidae > Haplochromis > Haplochromis burtoni. Next base: position 1,869,677 of record NW_024582398.1, read on the forward strand.
TTTTGTTTTTTTATTGTACTGTCACCCAATTTAAAATGTAAGGACTGTAGAGTATGATATGTAGCTCTTGGGTTTTTTGCAGTTTCACTGAGCAATGCATGGTTTGACTTTAAGTTGAATTTGCTGTCATTGGGTTAAAATACAGCTGAATGCCCCAGATTTGCAAAATGTCAACTTCGACTTTTTTGCTTTTAGAGGTGTCACTCCTTCCAATGATCTATTAAACAACTGCATTTGATTAGCAATGCCTGGCTGCTACTTACCTTCTTAACTCCTATGGATGCAGTAATACAGTAAATTTCCTTTTTCACATGACTGGAGAACCTCAATTAAAAGAGAAAAGCCTTGGAATTCACAGAATTGTTTAAATGGGGTATCGTTTAACATATTCTTGAACTGCTAATTTAAACATTTACTTTGCACAGTTAATATGTTGCTATGCTGCTGTAACTGGGAATGGATACTGTCATCCACACCTGCCCTCCCCCTCATTTCTTTTCTGTTAATGTGACCACACTGCAAACTCGGAAACTGAGCCCTAAAATCCAATAAGTATGCCACGAATTGCTATAACATTAATTGATCATCTCGATTACTGATGCAGCTGTAGCTTTTTCAATCTTCCAAACATGCAATAAAATCTGTTTAATCAACAACCAAAATGCCTGGCACTAGACAGTCTAATAATTAAATATCAGATAACTAACTATTACTGTTCAGATGCTGTGAATGGTTTCAGGTCCAGTAGTCTTAACAGTTGAGCAAAACAGCCTCATCTTGAAGTAGAATGTCAGACAGACAAATACAAATGAGCTTACTTTAATTTCTGTTAGTGCAAAGCTAACATAGCTTTAAAGAAAACCCTAACAATGATGATTAGTCTCAATTACAGCTGTATGTAACTGGACTCATTTGCATGGGGTTTTCTGTTTGCAGCATTGCCACTTGAGTCACACGTTCTCAACAGATGGCCTAATTTCATTGGCATCAGATGAGGTCTTTAGGGAGAGAGACATATTTAATTCTCCATTGGTTAAACCACTGAACCAGGTCGACCAAGTGCCCATTTAGCAAAGCTTCCATGAACTGGTCCAATTAAATCTGGAATAAAAATTAGGCTAAAGAAAAATGTGGACTCATGTGGATGAAACAGCTCAATGTGTCAGTGGTAGCAAACTCATAGCTGTCCAGTTCCACAATAATGCAAATCATCATCTCTGTATTCAGTGAAACAGTGAAAAATGTTTAATTGAATCAAAGCACCCAGGAATACAGGATACACTCTTGTGCCTCAAATGCCTCCAGGTTAATGTGGGATTTTCTGATGCTGCCTTTACTTTAGTCAAGCAAATATTCTATATCATGGATCAGCTGAAGAAATAAATTAGTTGCAAGCAACTTCTTTCTTGAAGTATTTACATCTAGCAAATACTACTATTGGTAGTAACACTATAGAACTAATCGGTCCGTGTCTTCTATATTGCTAAGGGAAGGAGAAGTATTTTCTGGTTTATTTTATTTATTTATTTATTTATTTTTATGACAGCCAGTATCTGAGTTTCCATTTGACTGACCTCCTGCAGCCTGAGATGATGATCATCTGCAGTACAAACTGTGCCAAACCACTGAGGGGCTTTTAGTCTAAGTGGCACCCACCAGAGAAACGGGCAGAGCTGAGCTCCCATGTCTTTTTGGGTCTGCTTCTTCCACAGATAGGAGTTTCAATTTGGTCTCAGGAGTTCTTAACAAGTCTTCTTCAACAATCCACCCAACTTACCATTTTTATAATGGATTGCATTTATATTTATATATCAAAACACTTTACAATTCCACTATTCATTCACTGGTGGAGTAGCCACAGCTGACAGAACTGACTGACAGAAGCGAGGCTGCCATATCGCGCCATCGGTCCCTCTGGCCATCACCAGTAGGTGAAGTGTCTTGCCCAAGGACACAACGACCAAGACAGACAGAGCTGGGGATCAAACTGGCAACCTTCCGGTTAGAAGATTAGCTTCCCAACCCCCTGAACCACGGTCGCCCTATTTTATGGTCAAGGGGGAAACTGGACCCTATCCCAGCTGTCACAGGGTGAGAGGCAGGATACACCAAGGAAAGGTTGTCAGTCCAATTCAGGGTTAACACAAAGCGACAGCAAACCATTCCCACTCACATTCCCAGAGAGAACCAGAGACAGGGATACAGGAAATTCTCTCTTGCTGTGAGAGAGCAACCTTTTCACACATATTGTATTTACACTCATCAAAATAATTAAAGGAAGACTTTTTAATCAGAGTATAACATCAAGTCAATTCATTTTCTGGGATATTGATCTGGCCAGTTAAGTAGCAGAGGGGGTTGTTAATACGTTTCACCTGCTTTGGTGTTAATGTAATTAAGAGCAGGTGCACTAGAAGAGCAACAATGAGGCAACCCCCAAAATAGGAATACAGGTGGAGCCCAGTGGCATTTTCTCCCCATCTTTTCTTTTTGGTTACGGTCAGGGTCACTGCTGGTGGCATGAGGCCATTGCCAGAAGGTTTGCTGTGGTTTGCTGCACAGTCTAAAGAGCATGGGGGATATTCCAGGAGACAGCCAGTTACTCTAGGACAGTTGGATAGGGCCGTAGAAGATCCTTAACCAGTCAGCAGGACCGGTATCTCCTCCTTTGTGCATATAGGAACAGGATGAGCACTGCCAGAGCCATAAAATCACCTCCAGTAGGCCACTGGTGTGAATGTCTCTGACCAAACAATCAGAAAAAGACTTCATGGGGGCCTGAGAGCCTGAGCCCAGTGTCTAGTGGGCCCTGTGCTCACTGCCTGTTACCATTAAGCCTGGCCTTGGCATTTGCTATAGAATACCCAAATTAGCAAGTCCATCAGCACCCTGTGTTTTTCACAAATGTTACAGACGTGAAAGAGACTGGAGAACGTAATGCTGCCTGTAACGTCGTTCAGCATGACCAGAATGGTGGTGAGTTTGTGATGGTGTGGGGATGTGATGCATGGAGGGAATGCATACAAGCACATGTATACAAACTACTGAGCACTATTTTGAGTTGCTGGAATTAAATTTTCAGAATCAGAATCAGAATCAGAAAGGGTTTTATTGCCAAATGTTGAGCGGGTTTACAACATTAGGAAATTGCTGCGGTGCTTCAGTGCAAACATACTGTTATAAATACTGTTATAAATTAAGCTTAAATAGACATGAAAATAAAAATGAGAATAAGAATTAAAAGTGCTAAGTAGATAGATAGATATATACATGATATATACATGAGTGCAGGTGGTGATCAGTGCCAAACATGGAATGATGCAGTGAACACAGCGTAGGGTCATGTGTTAGTGGTGGGAACAGTCATACGGTTATTGTTCATGTGTCCAACAGCAGAGGGGAAGAAACTGTTCTTATGGCGAGAGGTTCTGGTGCGAATGGACCGGAGCCTCCTGCCTGAGGGGAGCAGGTCAAACAGACTGTGTCCAGGGTGAGAAGGGTCAGCTGAGATCCGAGCTGCACGCCGCAGTGTCCTGGAGGTGTACAGGTCCTGCAGAGATGGGAGTCTGCAGCCAATCACCTTCTCAGCAGAGCGCACAACACGCTGCAGTCTCTGTTTGTCCCTGATAGTGGCTCCAGCGTACCACACGGTGATGGAGGAGGTGAGGATGGACTCGATGATTGCAGTGTAGAATTGCATCATCGTCCGTGTTGGCAGGTTGAATTTCTTCAGCTGCCTCAGGAAGTACATCCTCTGCTGGGCTTTCTTATGACGGAGGTGATGGTGGGCTCCCACTTCAGGTCCTGGGTGATGGTGGTACCCAGGAAGCGGAATGAGTCCACAGAGGTGATGGGGGTGTCAGTCAGGATGATGGGGGGGAGTGGGGCTGTGTGCTTCCTGAAGTCCACAATAATCTCCACTGTCTTCTGGGCATTCAGCACCAGGTTGTTGTGGCTGCACCAGGACACCAGACGTTCAACCTCCCTCCTGTAGGCAGACTCATCCCCATCCGAGATGAGTCCAATAACGGTGGTGTCATCTGCAAACTTGATTAGCTTGACAGACTGGTGGGTGGAGGTGCAGCAGTTAGTATACAGGGAGAAGAGCAGGGGAGAAAGAACACAGCCCTGAGGGGAGCCGGTGCTGATGGTCCGGGAGTCCGAGACATTCTTTCCCAGCCTCACATGCTGCTTCCTTTACCAAAATGAACTAGCTTGCCATGTCTTTAAATTCAGCCCTCTGTAGATTGATAATTTTCATTTCAAACAAACAATCTTTCATTCCGAATGCATTTTAGTATAGATATCTATTATCTTTTTTTCTTTTTTACATTGAAATCTGATGTGTTTCTTTAATTTTTTTGAGCAGTATATAAAATATGTAACCCTCATGATGGTCTAAAAAGTGATGCACACTAAAATGCCACTGACCAGCACAAGGCTTAAAAACAGTCCGCTATCTGACATCACCCAGTTCCTACTAATGGTAAATGGACTTGTAATTTGGCAGTGCGTTTCTACTCTGAATCTCAAAGAGATTCATGCAAGCACTTGTTGTGTCTAACATTCACACACGCACTCCCAGTCTGATGAATGCACCACTTACAATAATCCTACAAATGTACTGTTTACACAGAGTGATTAAACAGGAATTTGTACTTGCATCTGACAGGCCAAAGCAGTGGCTTGACAAATAAAGTGCTTACAGAAAAAGCATTGTTTGTAAAGAGCTCAGGACGCTGGTAAACTGCACCAACTAATGCAATAACTTTTTTTTCCGTTATGTTTGTTGACATGACGTCATGAATTAACTGAGTGAGAATGCAGGTGTAAATTCTTCAACCTAAACGCTATATGGCATTATGCCTATATGCTTGCTTTCAATAAACTCTGAGCTGTTTATTGGCTGAATTTAGCTCCACGATAAGGGACAAACAGCTCAAAGGTCCAATATTGGCTGTCCAGCTCAAAGGTCTATTGACAGAACACTACGATTGGTTGTGAAAAGTGAGTGCTGATGGCAACCAGCGCTTTCACTTCATGAGGAGCAGCCTGTGACAAGACTTGGCGGTGAGATCAATGGCGGAAGCCCACCTGGAGATGGATGATGGGAGAACATTACCACTAATAAGCCTCTGCCACACTGCCGACAGAGTCAGGACCTTGCTTGCTAGCTGCTATCGACTAGAGAGGGAGAGTAGAGCAGAGCTGTCCATTCACATATCCTCTTTCCTGCTCGTGTGCTTGGCAGAGTACAAGAGAAATGAAAAGCAACTCTCTGTAACAGAGAAACACGAAGGCAAAGTAGGAGAAGAGTTCTTGAAAACTGAGAAAGTATTTTCAAATATTACTTCTTTAAGAGTGCAGAAGCACTGAAGATCACAAATCATGCAACTGTTATAATCACTAATCCCGGTGTACTGTGCTCATAATGAGGATCAGTAATTGGACATATGCAACATGTATATTTTTTAAAAAAGCTACAAGGTTACATGACTCCATTCAGCAGCTAATTAGTTACTCTGAACCTGTCCTTTCACTGTTAATATTATCATCAGGTAATTCAGAAACCCAAGTACTCATGCAGCCTGCTTTGAAAATGAAAATGAGCTTGACATTTTCCCTCCAAAATGGGACAGGAAAGAAATGTCCTATTGTCTTGTGTCTCAGATATTGACATTTATGAGGGAATTCAAAGACATTACCACTGCCATTCTTACAATATTTCAATTAAGGCTGGGTTTATAGTTAGCTGTCTGTTTTCCCTCACAAAGGTATACTGATAATGGCCATACTGGCATTTATGGGGAAGCTGATCCCAGGGCAGGAGCTACATTTAGACATGTTCTTGAAGCCTAATTGGGTGAGAAGTGAGGTCCCATTAAATAATATGTCACAGAACAGTATGTGCCAAGAGCTGAAATGAACTACTTCCACAGTACCGGTCCCATTTAATGTAGATGTGAGAGGATCATTCACAGTAAATTCCAAACCTGGTGCATTTCAGCTTAGATTAAGTAGCTTTTTCAGAGAAGGAAAGACAACATTAAAAGCTAGGCGAAGGATTTGTTTTCATCAAATAAAGAACTAACTATTCATATTTTCTGACGGACTGCAGAATAACAGCAATAATTATTACTGAATGAAAATGTTGAAATGACTCCAGTCTTTATCACACACTTGAATTTCACTGTAGTAGAGTGGCTAACTTCAAGCTCTTCACTTCAGCAACTGTCAACAGTTTCTTCAGCTGTTGTGATAATGTTATAATGAGGCTCTGTTGGATGACAGCATGACACCCATTCATCTCAAAGCACACTGCCTCTAATTTATTTTCCTATTTACTCTGTTCAGCCCAGGTACTTGTTTTCTCATGGTTTCTAAACTATAATCCATCCCCAGACTGCACATTATCCAAGCCGGGCTACTGTAAACGTAGCACCTAAACAGTGTTGCCAACGTATGATTCATTTTGTGATTGGAAGATCAATAACCAATTTGAAGATGACCTGGTGGAGAGGATCAAGATTGCGAAGCTATGCTCCGATGTGCAGCGTAAATCTCAGCTGGTGGATGTGTGTCCAGGCCTGCCACGGGCTCCTGCTCCGGGGGAATGATTTATGCCTCAGCCCTGCGATGAGTCCAGCAGTGGTCGTGCTTTCATCGAACAGGCGTGGCTAATTTGAGTGGCCTTGATAAAGGAGGTTTCTGCGTGAATAGTGGGGACGGTAAGTGTAAGGGTTTTACAGTTGGAAAAAGTGAAGAAAGTTGTGTGTCGGGGAGGAGGAAAAAACCTTAAGAGTCATTGAGCATTGCAGTCATCAGCATAATCATTACTATAAGCACCTCACAGCAATAAAGATGTCTCTATGTCTTTGAAACACTTGCATGCGCTTATTATATTTAAGGAGACAAACAAAAAGAAACAGAAAGTCTTAGTCCATGACTTGAGCAAGTTAAGAAGGTAAATGGTTGTGCCAGGCCATCATCTTAAGACCAGAGTCAATCATACACTAAAGTGCTGCGAAGAGACAAACGCTTAAATGCTCTCCTCACATCGAAGTAACAACCGCTCGTCTGACTGCACGACCTCCCAGTTCAGCATGAGAGCTGGTTGCATAAGTGCAAAATATGAATGGATCCAAGGCGACAGGAGGGAGAAAAGTTAGATGGAAGGAAGTCATTAGGAGAGCTGCACTCTCCTCACAAACCCTATCTCAGTAATGCAGAGAAATTTGCAAACTGGCCATGAGTTCTGAAGGATATCTCATAACACTTGACAAGTGAAAATCGCCACCAGGCAGCTAATGGCTATGCTGTCAAGAGGGCAAATAAAAAGGCATGAGTTCGCATGCATGTAGGCTTTGTGGCTCTGGTCATGTGAGACATGTTTTCCAAAAAGGCAATTCTCTCATTCCCTAAATTCCCCCAACAGATCTACTTAGCTGCCAGGCCAGATGTGCGGTGCGGGGATCGTTGGCCTTAGGAAAAAGAGGTTGACTGAGGAGAAGAGCGGCGAAAAAAGGTGTGCTTCATTAAGTGCTCAAATCCCAGGTGGCCATTTGTCCCAGTAGCACTGTCCCTGTGGAGCAGAACTGTGTAGGGTGAAGAGGAGATGAACAGAGGCCCCCGTCAGCAGAAGCAGCATCCTCGAGCCCACAGCTGCCAATGCCTCCATCGGTCTCAAGACGTCAGTAACTAAACCACACACCACGAAGCAGGGCTCGCTCCCTGACCGCTGCCAATTACAGTGACCCATTAAGAAAAACAACTGCTGCTTCAGCAGATGGAAGAAAATAAATGTGTTTATTTGCCTGTTCTGTGAAAGAGGAGTGTAAACTTATTTTGAACCTCTCATCTAACTGAACTTTACTTTCTTATTTTCACGTAACATTTCAGTTCTTAACATGCCAGAGGGTGTTTTAAAGGGACATTTTACCAACCTGACTTAACAGCATTGTCCAGGAATGTACATCTGAAAAAGCAGTTTCATTGATGTATGTTTTATTTTTTTCAGAAATCATGGTACAGTTATTGAAAAGAAATCCACACACCTTGTTGTGTGCAATTTGAAGCAGGAAGTATTTTCTTTTGCAGAAGCATGAAGTTAACTGGCATAAGGGGGACACCGGTCATGCACTACCATGAGCCTCTCATTATGGGTAGATGCATACTTTCTTCTGTCATTCTGTAGAAATAAAAAAGTCCTATATGAAGGGGCTCAAGGCTTGTGGACTTTTCTGATTATCCAGGTCCAGATCCAGGTTTTCCGGAAAGGCAGAGCAAGTATCCTTATATTCATGAAAAGCCAGATATCTCTACCACACATAGATCACCAAAATTAGATAATTAAGGCCAGATTTTGAGAAAGGAAAAAGATTTTAAGGTGAATTCTAAGAAAAAAAACTTTGTAGTGTTATTTTAACATGTACCAGTATTGTTGTTTATTAAATTATTTTTTTTCATCTTTCCTATTAAGAAAGATGAACTGTTACCGATGTTTCTGTGTGTGACCTTATCATAAATATAGTTTATGCTATATCAACAAAGACCATACATACCCATTAGTTTCTATCCAGCAAAATAAGTACTGTGGATATAAGCTAATTTCATCAGCCTTTACAAAGCTACATTTACCTGATACCTGGAATGTTGGTAGAAGTAGTTTTTATTTTAATCCACGAACCTAACTAGCAGAAAGGAATTTAGATTTTTGTTTATCATTCTTCCCCTACTGGTAAAGCAAATATCACAACTGAAATACAGACAATACCATAGGGAATGCACATACTGTGATCAACGAACACATTATGCAACATAGTTCACAGGGGACTTCCCTGTGATATAAACTTAATCCAACCATGAAGAGTTCTTATGAGAAATAAGATTAAAAACTTTACAGACGGCACAGCTGTGAAATAATGCCGCGTGACCTCTTTTCAGAGATACAGCTTAAGTGTTTCCTGTACATTCTTGGGCTCATTTGTGTCTATTTACTTCCACGGGGCCGTGAAGGCACATGAAGGAGGTGCCGAGAAGGCGAGTCAGCGTCGCAAAGTAATGGTCCCGAGGTAAATGAGCAGCTGCAGCTTGCAATATCTGGTGACACAGAGAATCCCTTTGCCGAGTCTCTCTCACAAGGGAAGGGCTCATCTTAAATCATCCTCTGATTTCTACAAGCAGCGCAACAATATCTCACTCCAAAGACCGAAGCTGTGGCTTTTTATGGGTGCTCAGGTAATTGAGCAGCAACAGCGGAAAAGATCTCATTCACTTATGCGTGAAGGAAGTGTATCTAAACTAAATGACTGGTGAACTGAAATGGGGATCCCACTCTCCATCTCTTTGTCGCCTTTTAGGAATATGTCAATAAGATGTGTTTGTGAACTTGCAGTGTTTGGCACTGGAGCGATGGCGTTATCTGGGCTACATGTGTCCTGGTGTAAATAAGCTTGTCAGTTTAGCCACAGGTTCATATGTAATAGAGGACAGGGCTGAGGGATGACGCTAGTGCTGCTTTATAGCTCCTCAAGCCACACTTGTCAAGGGAAGTGGCCTACAAGACAGCTCAGATGGGCACAACAAATAGGCTTTGTGTCTGTAGTTTACAATTACCCAACACTGAGATAAACTATAAGGCGACTGACTCAGAAATATATGCTAGCAAAGATTCACCGTTGCTTATGCCAGACAGAAGCCAAACATCATAAAATTTTACAACACTGACAGCTATGCAAAGAAAAAATAAGAGAATAAGGATTTTATATTATGGTCGCATGAAAAAGAACGAGAAAAAACTGCCAACATTTGTAAATCTATCCACTTTTTTTCTTTTGTGATGCGCTTTAATATATCATATTAACCTCATGTTAAGAACTCAGTCATGAATAATCTTAAGCAGAGAGCAAAGATAAAATAGTCTTTTTCAATTAGAAGCCATAAATCCCCTGAGTTATCTGAGGTAGCTGTTAGATGTTATTATGTTTCATTTACTATGTGTTGATTAAAAAAAATATGTCTCCTAAAGGACCGGGGGGCTTTAAAAAGGCCAAGCAGGAAATTACATTTTAACCAGGAAATCCTCAACTCTTGCCCTGTGGGAACAAAGACAAGTACTACATTTGGTTTCTTAATTTATCTGTGACTAACAGTCAGCTATGCATTTCTTGTCCTACATCCAGCAAAGGGACCACTGCATTGTGTGCTGCCACCCTAACAGTGACAGTTTTGTAACAAGCCCAGTGCACAGCAGAGCCTTGGGGTTCACTCTGCCAAAGCTACTCTGAAAAGCCCTGAAAGCGCTTTCAGACAACTCCCTTCACTCAACGGACAGACAGAAACAGAGTCAACCTGCGACACGTGACGGGTCCTTGCCTCGAGTCACCACGCAGTGCTATTCTCCATGGTCCCCACCCTGTCAAAGACCCTTCACATACATGCACAAAACAACATATCAAGCATTTTATGGGAGAAGTTAAAGGAAAAATTGCAGCTATGGCTTTCTATTGAAGGTTTAACTGTTTGAAAGTTAATCTCAGTATTGAAAAAATGTAAAATTGCAGGTTTGTCCGATAAACAGTGAAAAACTGTAAAGATCTTCAATTTGCAGTGCAACATATCCTCATGTTTAAATTAGAACCCACCATATTTTGATCCATTATCTACGTCTTAGTGAGTAAAGTCTACTTAAACTTATTTTTGTTACTTCGTTTTCTCCCCAGTGACCGTGTGTTGGAATCTAATCATATCCTGAAAATGATCAAGGCCAAAAGCCAGGAAAATGTCTCCTTTGAAATGTTTGGGAAGCATCTGCTTCCGGCACCTTTGAAACCCCGATAGAGACATCTGTCTGATGCGGTAACATGCCCAAAGTACCCAAAGATCAACACTGACATGTATATCAATACATTTCACTTGAACGTGTGGCTTTTTTCAAATAATACAGTAATTTGAAATATTTTTAAAGCCTATTTTAAAGGTGTGTTTCATATTCCCTAATAAGATTCACTGCTTTGAAATTTTTGCCAGGGAACGAAATATGTTTTTCTCTTTCTGAAATTATGATTGGTCTTGTGCGGATATGGAACAGATGGTGTTATCTACCTCACGGGTGAGTGGAGCAACAAGTGTGCAATTAAAGGTCCGAGGAACTACTTCTTTCAAAAACACAAACTCCAGAAAGCAAACCAGCACAACTTTAAAAAAAAAAAAAAGAAGAAGAAGAAGACAACTTCCTGCATGGTGCATTTAGAGAGTTAAATTTGATGTAGTGAATCCAAATGCATGGCAAAAATGGAAAATCAGCAAACATGGGCACTAATGAACAGTGCATGCAATTTTAAGTGGTCAGCACTTTGCAGGTTCTCTCAGTTTTATACACTCACATTTGAATGTGCTCTTTCTTCTGCAAAGGCCTATCCAGCAGATTTTTAAGAACTCTGACACTGAATTCAATAGAAATGCTAGGAAGCTAACACATGCATTTTCTCCCATATACAATTATGGCCAGAAGAACTGCTCTTTTTCCAGTGTGGAATGATTGTACAGCAAATGTCTTTAATGAGGTTTAAAAAAAAAGAAATGCTCGCAAAACACAAATTGAAGCCAACATATTCCTACTCCTGCATGCCAGAAGGGATGGCCTTCCTTCATCTTTCATTGAAGCAGAGTCAGTATCAATCGCATGACACTCCAGTGACAAATAGGCAATCAAATAACACAAGGAGCAAAAAATAATTTCACTCACTCACTCCTTGACCTTACAGAACGAGCAGACAGTTTAGGTATTACTGCTGGCTATCAATTAAAACTGATTTTTCTTTTGGATCAATTGCTGTGTAAACATTTAAACAAAAATGGTCATAGAAAGCTGTCACTAATAAATAAAAACTGTTTAAATGGATTTATCCACTACCTCCACGCTCTGTACAACAGCCCATATTTATTTTGGCTGCTGGCTGTTTAGGCCAAATAAAAGACAATGCAAGCAAATTTTCTTTGCAGCAAAGGAACTGCCTTTGGACGAGGAACCATCTCAGCATGTGTAGAGCCGGAGGAGAGACAAAATTACCATAAAAACGATGGCAACTATGCCACTGCTGAGGCACCACACAGGACGCAGAAGAAGTAGTCAAACATTTAGGTCACACTGAGTTCAAACGCACACACACACACACACACAGATACAGCTGTGTGAGAGGGCATTTACAGATACAGCTGTGAATCATGATGGCACAAATCCGATTAAAGGGCAAAGCAGTCTGAAATTTGTTAGGTATATTTGTTCATCTGCTCTCTAACACAAATATCACATGGAAGCAACTCAGTGCATTTTGACATTTAGAAATGATCAAGATAACCTGCTCAAGTTCAAAGTAAGCATCAGAATGGGGCAGAAAGGTGATTTAGTGACTCTGAATATAACAAGTTTGTTGGTGCCAGTGAGAGCCAGCCACATTGAGGAATTAGTGGTTTTATTAAGTCCAATATGGCAGAAAAATATCAAGCAATATGTGTATGGTGTCATGTGAGAAACCTCAATAAAAGATTAGAAAGTGTTGTCTGGTTTAATAACTTGTTTCTGCTAAAACGTTCAGGCCAGGTCAGATATGTTGGCATAAACAACATGAAATCGTGAATCCATCCTGCCTTGTATCAGTGGTTTAAAGCAGTTTCTTGAACATGAAAATGAGTTCACTGCACTCAAATGGAGTAACCAGATCTGAATCCAGTAGAGTTCTTTTGGGATGTGGTCAAACTGGAGATTCCCATCATGGATTATGGAGCAACTGTGTGACGCAATTAATTCAGTTCAATTCAGTTCATGCAGCAGCAAATCACTACAACAGTCGGAGGAAACCTCAACAATTATACAACCCCTTTGAGCAAGCACTTGGTAACAGTGGGAAGGAAAAAATCCCTTTAAAGAGGAAGACCTGTTAAAAGGGGGTTTTAACAGGTCTTCTAATACTAGATTGGAGTCCAAGCTAATATTTGCAAGGTGTAAGTAATAAAGTGTATATCTAAACTTAAAAACTTAAAAATAAAAACAAACAAACTACCACTGCACTACACTTCAGTAAGAAAATTTCCCACTTTTCTCTAATTAAATAAAACAAACCAAAATGGAAGCTAATGCACAATTTATTTCAGCTGCTGTTCTGCCAGTGCATCCCTAAATGACACATCTCGTATTTCTTCTCATTCACCTTTGACTTTTGTCGTAGTAAGTGCAACAAGGGACAAAAATGTCCTGCACATAAAGCGGGACAACCTGGTCACTCTAAACTTAGCTGACTATGTCCCGCACCAGCAATGTAGCTACTGTAATAGGATGTACCTGCGTTAAAGATCTTGCTAAAGAACATTGTGCAATAAAAACTGCAGCGCAGAGATTAATTAGAGCACACTCAGAGCTCTTTGATGTCTAAATATTTAATTATAAAGAGGTCATTTCTTTTAAAGTTCAGTCATTCAGTTTTAAAATGAACTGCTAATATGCACAATGAAGACAAATTAGGACATACAAATCCCCCAGTTTGATTCTACATAGGCTGACCTTGGGTGAAGTTTTAGGTTAGTACGCTTAGTTCTGTCTATTTCGGTGTTAGCAGTGACTATTTTTACATATATTAACCATCAATGCTAGTACCAATACTGTAAAAAACATAACCTATTTTCCTAGATCAGAATCATTTGCAAATTAGCTGCATGCCATTAGAACTCAATTCCCCAGGTGTATTTGCAACATTCATCCTTTTTTTCCCCATAAGGACTTTACCATGGAAAAGGACACAGTATGAATAATTAGCAAAAGACTGCTCGTGACAGCGAATCCTATTTTGGTTTTATGTCTTCAGTCCAAACAAATACAAGCCGCAGCTCCCAGGGTTTCATCAAACATATCAATATTCAGCTGATAATACCTTTAATCTGTGGCCAAGAAAACCTTGCATAACTCCTCAAAATGCTACAGGGAGTTTCCACTAATGATCAAAAATGATGAGGAAATATGAAGTAAATAGCTTATAATTAATTTTAATAGGCCTCCCAATTTATAATACAGCACCCTACATTATCCAAGCTGACCCCCTTGGATGGAAACAAAACACAAGTGGATGTTTTTTTATTTTTCAAACTTCAAAACGAATTTATTAATGGGCTGTTTAATGTGTTGTCTTTGTTGTCTGGGCTGCATTGATGATTCGGTCATAATCATCAAATAAGATGGCTTTACATTAGTACGCCATGTAGTCTATTTTTACAGTGCATGTGTAATTATTTCTGCTAACTCGCCTTATTTAACATATGAAACATAAACTTAAATTTGAGTTTGTTTTATTATCATACTGCTGATAATTTCCTCCTAATGATGCAAACAAGCCCCATCCAACCATTCACGTACACAGTTCCACAAGTGCCTTTTGTGATGCCTACGCACATTTAATGTCACAATCACATTGTGATGGATGTATCGGGTCAACTCGGGGTTCAGTACCTTACCCAAAGATACTTCAACATGTACACTAGAGGCGACAGGGATCAAACCACCAACCTTAATAGGTGACATGATTTAACTCCTGAGCCACATCTGCCTTAATTAATAAACATAATAACCATCCACCCATCCATTCATTCACTTCTTATCCCGTTCAGCCACCACTGGACAGGTGGTCAGGATATGGTAGACGATTCTCGAGGACAGCTTTTTCAATGATAAACTTCCTGAGTACCGCACTTGGAGCCTAGCGCAAAGCCTAGAAAAAACGTACACTGCTGGAAACTTTGTTAATAATTACTTTGTTAACAGTGCAGTCACCATAGGGAAAAATACCCCAAGTGGCACAGGAAACCTTTTTCCAAAGTAATTACTCAAAAAGGTTTTTTAATAGTCTAGTGTTTTTTATTTGGATCAGCCTGCTACAAAAGAATCACCTTTTACTCCAATGCCAACTTTTGTTTCTCTTTGAAGCACTAAAGGGGCCGATCTTTTGTAATTTAGCTTTAGAGATGTGTACATTTGTCTGCACTAAATTTCATCACAATCCATTTACAATTGTTTTTTAGAATTTAGCATTAAAGCAAAAGTGGGTTCCCATATTAATTAGGATTAATCACTGAATTTATGTACACAGTGTCTTGCTCGATGTCTAAAACAGCAAAAGATATTCTACATAATATAAAATAAATAACCAGTGGAAGCAAGCTGAAGAGCTAACAGAATATAAGCATACACAACAGAAAATTATTTTAAAGGACCCACTCCATACTGAGATCAATCTCGAAACTCCATTATTAATAGGACTTTTCATTACCAGACTGCATTACAGAGATGTTTAGAAGACTAAACACAGGGCATGTTTGTGACTTTCTGACAGATGGCAGGCTAAAGGTCGAAAACACACATGAGGCTCACTGTAGAGGGATCAGTCCAGTAGGATACCCCCGTGTGTCTATGGTGGAACCCCTCTGGAGAGATGCCACCAAAGGCTTTTTTGAAGCCAGCAAGGTACAAAGAGAGACCCCCTGCTTCAGGCCCTGATTCCATAAAGGCAGACAGCACCAAGCTTAGAGGCACCTACATATCTCTCATTTACTTACAAGCTCCCATGAATCCATTCAGCAAACAAAACTAAATTAACATTCAACAAAAAAAAAATCATATAGTACTGTGCAAAATTCTTGAGCAGATTGTAATTTCTTTATGTTTTACTTACAAATGAGTCAGGCTTTCTTGGGACATTTGCTGCTTTTTCAGTCTTTGTACCTGACAATTTTCAGAAGAATTTATTTTCATTTATTGAACAACTTGGCAATCATCTATAAATCCTTGAAGCTGAAAAAGACACCTAACTCAAGGGATAAACCAGTGTTGTGTCTCCACACAACAGACAACTTAGCAAAGAACCAATTTTATATTGTACTGAATCCTCAGTAGAGCTTTGTTACTAGCAACGTGTCACAAAAACACAATTTGTTGCCCTTTCTTTTGTTGACTTTATTAAAAATGCCAGTTGTAAATGAGTATTTAGCCCCAAATAGTTATTAACAGAAATATTGCAATGTTTGCAAAGGTAATTTTGAGGTTTTGAGGATCTTGTCAAACTCAATGGAATTGTAAATACTGAAAGGTACCATTAGATTTTGATCCACCATGCATCTCCAGCACACTCCCAATGCGGTTTAAGCATACCTGGACAGAAAACACTGGAACACTATCAGTCATGAATTAGTCTCCTTAAAGCCTGGTACTCAGCATTATTGAATCAGTGTGGGGTCATTTTGAAGAGAACAGAACTAAAGCCAGCCAACATGCAAAGAAGAGCCATAAATGTGGTTCAATAAGACTGGAGAACTATTCCTGAAGACTACTTTTCTAAAAGGGTTCAGGCTGATTTTGAAAAATAAGGTGGTCCTACCAAATATTGCCTTTCAAACTCACTTTTCCTAGCAAAATAAAGAAATGACAGGGGGCTCTAGATTTTTGCACAATAGTGCATATAGACCTCTGCAGACTGGCCAATCTATAAATTGAAAGATAAGAACTTTTGTGTTTGAATAAATGATGGTCAAATGTGAAATAAAACATCATCTATTTCATTGAAGTACACAATTACAGCTTGAGCCCATGCTTTAGTTACCATTAAAGGATAAAACTGTATCAATGTCAGACTGCTAATGGTGTTAATCAGCTTTTATTTAACACAAATTGGCTTAAATACATAATTGTAATAAAGACCCATGGAAATCCATGAAAGCTAAACACATTGTGCCAAAGATCTACCAGCAGAAACTTCGGTCAGCCAGCTTCTTGACGCAAAAGAAGCTGCATTTTGTATAACAGGCAGACGAATCACACAGATTCCCACTACCTGACTCCCAGATCTGACTGGATGCTCTATGATCTACTCTTCACTTAATGAGGTGTCATGTGCAGTTTATATAAAAGGTGTGACCTTATTAAACTGTGAAGGAAAGGATGAAGCAATAGTTGGGGACAGATAAATGGTAAGGCTGTGTAGAAAGTCATTTTGCTATAACATCTGTGGGACAAGGAAGCATCATTCATCAAGTCAGAGATGAGATTTGTGGCTCAATTTAAATTGTGCTGTTGATTTTTAATGTAACCTTTTTTAATTCTTTGAAAAACAAAATTTGCCAAGAATATTTATTTTAATTCTAGTGATGTTATATAAAAATTAAAAAGGCAAAGAAAATGTTTTACAATGAAATGAATGGAAGACGCAAACACTTATTTTTTAATATCTTAATTGCAATCACAAACAGAGAAACACCCACAACAATGTAATCTGAATGGATCCATTTTCAATGCCTGCAAATAAATAAACACAGAAGTTAAGCGATTATTGCTGAGAAATAGGCTGCTCTTTAAATCAAACCACTTTTCTGGGACCGCAAGCTTTCCAACACACAATTCTTATTACTCTTTTCCTCTAACTTGATTTCTGACAGCCAATTCAATTAGGCTGGATATGTGCTGGTGTAAAAAATAGGCAACATGACAAACTGAGAAGATGGATGGCAACCTTTGCTTCACCATTAAAATCACAATCGCGTCACACTGAAGCTCAATCTACTGCAGTATTACCAGCTACAGCCAAATGAACACATCTTGGAGTACAGTGCCAGACGCGGCCATAACTAACCACCCCCTGCCTTTTTTAAAGGGTATGCATGCTAGACCTTCATTATCATTTTTATCAGCCTGTGGTTAAAACCACATCTGGTACATCCACCATCATATGAACAAAAGAAAATAGATTTTGTTAAAAAAGCAAAGGAACTGAAAATATTTTATTCATTTAATGTTCATTTTTTAAAGGCAAGTCACGGTGACTCATCAGCCACCTAACCTTAATGGCAGTCAGTGGGTGCGTGTTGTCTGGCTGAACCCATGTTGGAGTCATCAGGCGCCAGGGAGGAGTTGACCTGCTGGTAGATGAAGGAATAGAGGCTGACGTCAGGGCGTCGACCAAGGCACTTCTTGCACTCTGAGCTGTAATACTGCCCCAAGAGATCATACGCCTTTCCTGTAACAAGACAAGGAGATATTGTCTAATCTTCATATTAGACTGAAATATAGGATGGAAATTTCATGGTTCATGAGATCATATTATTTTCCAAAACTCATAACAAAAAATAATTGGATTATTACAGCTGGTAAAAATAATAAAAATTTTCTAAGTAAATATGTTTCGAATGGTGCTATTGTAATGAAATTCTCACCAGATGTCGGCAACAACTCATCCAATCCAGACATTCAAAGAAATCAAACCATAGATGTAACATAATTATGTTACATAATGAAGTGACACGAGAAAAAGTATCGAACATGCAAAAGTCTGATCATGATGACAGCTTGAAGACGCCTCCTGTATGGAGAAACTAGTCACATGCCACAGCCATTCTTTCACACAGTCTTCAACTCCTGAAGGTTTCGTGGACCCCTTCTATGAACTCTGAGCTTTAGTGCTTTAGTGCTTTCCATAGAGCTTTATGTGCTTTCTCCAAAACCAACTGAAAGTTTCCTTGGATGTTTCCATTGTCTTTTGGTAGATGGCAGCAGATTTTTAGCAAAAATATCCCCAGTTTTTCCATTCATCCTTTCTTTTTGTAGCTCTCCACAAGTCAGTCAACTCCATTGTTCCTGAACAATTCTTCTGATAATTATTTTCACTCCTCTGTCTGAAATCTTGCGGGGAGCACCTGGTCATGGCCAGTTTATGATGAAATTATCTTCTTTCCACTTCTGGATTGTGGCCCCAAAAGTGTTCACTGGAAAATTCAGTAGTTTAGAAATTCTTCGGTAACCAATGTCATGAGTATGTTTTACAACAATAAGGCTGCAAAGGTCTTGATAAAGCGCACTGATTTTACCCATCATGAAATGTTTCTTGTGTGACACCATGGTAACGAGATACCTTTTTATAGGCCATCGGTTGGGAACCAAACCAGTTGATATTAATTTGCACAAAGTGGCAGGATTGCTTTCTGATTACTGATAGATGTCAGCTGGTGTCCTCTCTTTCCATGCCTTTTTGCACCTCCCTTTCTTCACATGTTCAGTATCAGAATCAGAATCAGAATCAGAATCAGAATCAGAAAGGGTTTTATTGCCAGATGTTGAGCAGGTTTACAACATTAGGAAATTGCTGCGGTGCTTCAGTGCAAACATACTGTCATAAAAATATAAAAATAAGAATAAGAATTAAAAGTGCTAAGTGGATAGATATATACATGATATATACATGAGTGCAGGTGGTGATCAGTGCCAAACATGGAATGATGCAGTGAACACAGCGTAGGGTCATGTGTTAGTGGTGGGAACAGTCATACGGTTATTGTTCATGTGTCCAACAGCAGAGGGGAAGAAACTGTTCTTATGGCGAGAGGTTCTGGTGCGAATGGACCGGAGCCTCCTGCCTGAGGGGAGCAGGTCAAACAGACTGTGTCCAGGGTGAGAAGGGTCAGCTGAGATCCGAGCTGCACGCCGCAGTGTCCTGGAGGTGTACAGGTCCTGCAGAGATGGGAGTCTGCAGCCAATCACCTTCTCAGCAGAGCGCACAACACGCTGCAGTCTCTGTTTGTCCCTGATAGTGGCTCCAGCGTACCACACGGTGATGGAGGAGGTGAGGATGGACTCGATGATTGCAGTGTAGAATTGCATCATCGTCCGTGTTGGCAGGTTGAATTTCTTCAGCTGCCTCAGGAAGTACATCCTCTGCTGGGCTTTCTTAATGACGGAAGTGATGGTGGGCTCCCACTTCAGGTCCTGGGTGATGGTGGTACCCAGGAAGCGGAATGAGTCCACAGAGGTGATGGGGGTGTCAGTCAGGATGATGGGGGGGGGGCTGTGTGCTTCCTGAAGTCCACAATAATCTCCACTGTCTTCTGGGCATTCAGCACCAGGTTGTTGTGGCTGCACCAGGACACCAGACGTTCAACCTCCCTCCTGTAGGCAGACTCATCCCCGTCCGAGATGAGTCCAATAACGGTGGTGTCATCTGCAAACTTGATTAGCTTGACAGACTGGTGGGTGGAGGTGCAGCAGTTGGTGTACAGGGAGAAGAGCAGAGGAGAAAGAACACAGCCCTGAGGGGAGCCGGTGCTGATGGTCCGGGAGTCCGAGACATTCTTTCCCAGCCTCACATGCTGCTTCCTGTCCGTCAGGAAGTCAGTGATCCACCGGCAGATGGGATCAGGCACATTCATCTGGGAAAGCTTGCCTCGGAGATGTTCTGGAAGGCTGGTGTTGAAGGCAGAGCTGAAGTCCACAAACAGGATCCCAGTACCATTTCTGTGTGACTTCTCATTGTTACATATAATTTATGGACATCTATGGTTTGATTTCTTTGCATGTATGGACTGGATTGGTTATTACAGACATCTGGTGAGAATTTAATGTCAATAGCACCTTTAAAACGTATATTACTTATATTTACTTAGAAAATTGGTGGCGTGTTCAATACATATTTTCTGTATTTACTTTATTTCTTTAATTGCATCTTTGACAATTTAAAAATGTTGAATGTAAAAGTGCAAAAAGTTTCATAAAAACAAGAAGCTGGCACGATGCCTGGGCTGTTCCCCTTACCAACACTGATGTTTTTCTGAATGAGGAAAGAGTGCATGTTGTGGACATCTGTC
Organism: Haplochromis burtoni; assembly: GCF_018398535.1. NCBI lineage: Eukaryota > Metazoa > Chordata > Actinopteri > Cichliformes > Cichlidae > Haplochromis > Haplochromis burtoni. Next base: position 1,890,344 of record NW_024582398.1, read on the forward strand.
ATGAGCTGGCTGTCACCAAAGGTGAAGTAGGCTACGTCTCGGCCCGCCTCAGCAGCTGCCAGCATCTGGAGCAGAGCTGGAGGAAAAGAAGGCAGTGATGAGCCTCAATAGTGTATGTGACACAAAATATGTTTCAATGCAGTATATCAACTAAACTGGACTTTAAAAAAAATGTTATTTATAGTTCGAAAGGAAAATAACTGAGTATTCAAGTATATTAAGGATTCAAGCAAATGCTTGAAAGGAAAATATAGGAGCTAAAAACAATTTGAACATTCTTTTGAAGAGTTTTCCACACACGTTCATAGATTCAGTTGCAAAAACAAAACAAAGACAAATAAAACAGAGGTCTGAAAAGTCATCCAATAGCTTTTGTTTAAAACTGAGAAGTATCAGCTTCTGTAGCCTACAGCAAAAGGTAAGTTATCTGGGGAACTGGTCTCACCCCTACTGAGTATGCTGGATTAGTTACAAAGGGAGTCCAGGTCTGGCCCCGGTGAGCTGTGAATATTTTAAGAGACCGGAAATGTGTCTACTGATTAATGAATGTTAGTACACTGCCAAGTTAATGAGCAAAACTGAATCAACATTTTCACAGGATTTCTGAGCTGAATCTCTTCATTTCAGCTGTTTCTCTCCCCTTCTCCTTTCAACTCTTTCCTCAAAAATTATCCGGCAATTAAAAAAAAGGGGGTCTATGCAATGCTACAGACAATAAATCGAGGCAGAGAACAGCATCTGAATTACAGAGCTCTTCCCTGGAGGCACATCATTAAGCAGACAGTAGTGATAGTGCCTATAACGGACTGTACCTTGCTACAGCTAATTAATAAATGGATGGATGTATACTTTGTAAGCACAAGGTCTTCAAGTCAGATAGTAAGCGAGAAGCAGAGCTATTACTGCAAATTGTTGGCAAAAAGGAGCTCCCTTTGCTGTGACAGTGATACAAGGCACAGACATAAAGCTGCAACAGATTGATGGACTCAAGCAGGCGATCAATTTCTCTATTAATGAAACATATTAACTTTGTCATTTGATCAATAGAAGGAAGCCAACGAACAGGCCTTAAGTAAATGAACGCATTCCCAGAAGACAAATGGAGCTCACACTGATCTGCTGGAGCTTTTCTATCTAAAATACATTCTGTTATATCGAGGAAGAGACTCCAATTAGACTGCCAAGTGCACAAAGATTACAGGAGCCCATTTCGCCACGAGATCCTCTGACGGCAGTGTTACGTCAGTGCTTACCTTTCAGACGTGTGTCACCTCCGAAAACCCCACAGCCCCAGTTTCCTGTCGCAACTGCTGAAAGGTTCTGACTTTTTTCTTCAGGGCATGCAAAGCCACAGTAAGCCTACACAAAGACAGCAGAAAATTAGAAATGCAATCATTTAATGTAATTATATTGTAAGCAACACGAAAGGACGGATTCATTTTGCCTTGTATCAATGGTTCAGGCTGCTGATGGTGGTCCTGTAATTTATGGGGGATATTTTTTGGCCCCAAATGAGCATTGCTTCAACACCACAGCCTACCTCAGTGTTTCTGGATTGCAGTGGCAGGATGTGGTTTGTGGCTTGGCTGTAGGGTTCAATACTGAGTACATGTCCATCCATTTCTGATCACAGTATACACATCTTTTGATAGCTTCTTCCAGCAGGATAACATGCCATGTAAAGAAGCTCAAATAATCTCAAACTGGTCTCTTGAACATGACCATGAGTTCACTGTTCTTCAAAATCCACAGTCACCAGATCCTAGTCCAAAAGGGCAACATTGGGATTTGATTAAATGGGATCTTAACATCACGGATGTACAGCTAAAAAGTAAACAGCAACTTTGTGATACTATTGTGTTAACATGGACCAAAGTCTCTGATAAATTTTTCCACAACCTTGTTGAATCTATGCCATGGCCAACTGAGGCAGTTAAACCCAGTACAAGCATGGTACACCTAACGAAGTGGTAAAATAGTGTAATTGTCCAGCTGAATGAATATGAATATTCTTTATTGGCATTGTCACAAGTACAATGAAATTGAAAGCTGTCCCTGGTCAGTGCAACATCACAAAAGATAAATACTTAAAAACTATAATTAAATACTTAAAAACTATAATGATAGGATATAAAAGATAGAAATACATATAAAATACAGTATTCTCATACTGTGATGTAAGTGAAATGGTTTGACTACAAAAAGTAATTGAATATTTGTTTTGTAATAACAATCATGCTGCTGACAGGCCATGAAAAATAAGGTTTGGTTGACTAGGCTGAACATGCCTTTTTAACACGATGTCATTTAGCATCATTGTTCCACTTCATGGCTATTCACTCAATGTTATCGATTCGTTTGACTAAACCCATGTGTTATAACCAAAAACATATGAAATCACATGTTGGGTGGGTTGTAAGTGACATGGCAAATTATTTGCAAAAGGTTGTTACATGAGATATCTGCAGGGGACTCTTAACATTAATGATGCATACTGAAAACGAATTGTAAGTGCCCGTCCTCCAACTGACCAGTCATAAATTCTTCCTGTGAAAGGGCAGATATGACAGTTAACTGAACAATAGTCGAACTGGGATTGATCTTCATGTTGGTCCATTTTTTAAATCCTTGTCAGAGCTGTCAAACCCCTCCATGATTTCTGACAGCAGACCTGACAACATCAACATCTTGATTTTCTATTACAAATAGATATGACAACCATGGGAAGATTACACATAACAAAGGACTTTTGTTTTTTGTGTCTTTAACATGATGCAAATGTGCTAACGGTGATTAATTGCACTAAGGTTAATTATGCTTATTAGAATTCATGCTGGGCCTAATGGACAGTGTAATGAATATGATTATGTTTATTCTTTACAAATACAGCAATCTATCAGTACGTATTACATGCATATGTCACGTCATAATTCATCTATTTAGCCTGAGAAAAGTAAACACGAGTCAATATCAACTCAGGTGACATTTGTGATGAGACTTTTTTTTTCCATTTGCAACCAAATGGCTTCAGACCATTAAAACAATGCAAATCAAAATTCTAAAATGACATTCCTTCAGTGGCAGTGATAGAAGTTCCCTACAGATTCACCATCATAAATACAAATTTGTAAAAATTAACTGAGAATTTAGAAATTAAGAGTAGAATTTTTAAAACCTAGCTGCTCTATAGTGTAGTGGTTAACAAAGTCACTTGGCAGGCTAGGCTGCTACACATATCCCTCTGCATGCAGTGTAAAAATTTGCCAAATCAAAACGTACAGTGCTGCCCTTAAAAAAAAGGGGGTGGGGGGGGAATTGTGTCATACACTCACTATGTATGACACAATTCTTTTTTTTTTTTCTATCTAAACAGGTGTGAAGCATAAGACAAATTATAGACTGGATATAAAAGATGGCTGCACCTACTATGACATAACCAACTGGTTTGTGGATTACATCTGTGAAGTTTAGTTATCTGTTGTTTAGCTATTGTTTTAACTGCATCTGGGTATTGCAGTGGCTTGGCTGTGGGGTTCTTTGTGTTTCAATTCAATGGATTTCAATTCATATAGTGCCAAATTCCAGCAACAGTAAACTCAAGAATTGGAGGGAGGGGTGGAGCAGGCACACCTGATAATTATTCTCTCTTCTCATATAGCCGGTGCAGGGCCAGAGGAGATGACAGAGATGAAGCAAAAAGTCATTAACACTTACCAGAGTGAATCTACTACAAGGATAGAACTGGCGAGTTAACAGTTAGCACACAATAGGTATGAAGGTGCAGCCATTATTCACTATGATAATAAATGGGATGTTAATACTGGCTAATATAAGACAGCCTTACAACAAAACCAACCTGGCATGCAAAGAGACCACATCCCTTATTATACTAAATTTAGGCCTTTAAAGATGTGTGCTATGGTAAAATTCTTCATAGGAAGTTGTAAACATAATTCTTTCTGTTGCAAAGCTGGCCATGAAGTCTGTGAGGACTCACTCACTTTTGGAGCTAGCTATAAGTGACCACACTGAACTCCGAGATTTATGGTCCTAATTTCAACAATTTTGGGCAAATACTTTACTCAACTCATCGTAACATACAGAGCGAAGAAAAACAACTGCAAAAATAACACAAAATAAGGAGTGAAACAAAAGTAAAAGACAACCTTGTTAAGTTCTCGGTTGAGTCGATCTGGTTGAAATTGTTCAAGAAAGTTCTTGAACTGCAGCGCATCGATGGCCACAATCGTAGTGCATCTTCTCTGCCAGCCATCACTGAAAATGAAATAAAAATTCAATCAAAGAAATGGTTGTGAAATGTTTTAGTGGAACAAAATGCTGCCCTGAGTCAGAAAGGACAAGGCAATCCATCCATTGTGAGATTTAAAGTTAAAGGAAAATGTATGTGTACTAAATATGGTAACCTTTCTAAATGGGATCTCAGAGTGGGGCCAGCTGGCCAGTGGAAACCTAGGTTGAGTTTTTGTGTGGCTTGCATGCATTTCAAGGAAAGAATCTACCACTGCATGTTTCCTTCAGTAACTCCTTTCATAATTGCAGCTTAAATTCCATAGCTACCACATCACTATTTAATGAGAAATATATAATTTTTTCTTTCAGATTCACAAAATTCTGTCTGGACTCTGAAAGTAATTAGTAATTGTGAATTTCTATGTATGTAGATGGCAACAGATTTGCAATATCTGCTGATTTATCAGAGTGAATGGCCATATTATCACAAACAGATTGCTTGTAACTGGCAACTTGGTCTCAGCCTGATAAAAAACTGATTCCATCTCATTTGGGTTTTATGGCTGTCTTGACATAGCAACTATTTCAGAAGCAACAATTTTACAGGTTCATTGCACACGCTGGCAGTAATTTTGGTCATGCTACAGTTTGACTAGTGTGACTTTTTTACAAGATATTTCTAGACCAAGGTGGTGAAAAAGACAAGCTAATCAATGTAAGGAGATCTAACAAAGTTACAACAGTTTTTATTTATTATTTTAAAATGTTAAAGGTCTTAAACCAAGTAAAATTACCAGATACCTTGGAGTTGTGTCCAAACGGCTGCCACCCCACTGGTAGGTCTGTGCATATCCTGTGTATTTACTGTACTGCTGTGTTCCTAATAACAAACAGGAACTTCAGGCACACTTAAGCAGGCAACATATAAACATATAAATCTCAATTTTATTTACACATACTTAGAATTAAAGATTATTTATCTTTCTCTTCATGATTCAAAACTAATATGTGGGTTAGTTTATTGTGTTAACATACAGAATAACAAATCTTTGATAGGTAAAAGCAATGACATTTAAAAACTCTGTTAGGGCTCCCACCTAAATGCTATCAGTAGTTGAAAACCCATGTTACTATACTTTAGTGTAACACAAACAACTGGCTCCTAAACACAGTTCAATGCTTAAAATCACAAGGAAAATTAATATTGTTAAAACAAGTCATGCACACAGAAAAAGAAAACGAATTATTACTAATTTTTTGCACTAAATACTTTTTAGGGGGTTAAAAGTGATCGAAGAGCATCCGATTGCTGAAAAACAGAAGGTCAACTTGTTACCCCTCTTGAAATGATGCAAGCAGCAATGACTGACCACCAGCACACAGCGAAGCACTCAACACCCGTAAAGAGGGAGCAGAGGGGGGTAGACAACAGGACAGTCAATATAATTGGGCCACAGATTAACTTCCCATTCATTAACACTCATTAGTACCTAGCTGTTGAGAGCACTTGCAGAGATGCTTCATGCTGCAAGGTGAATAAACTAAGTGATTAGTAGAGAAGCCTTGGTCAGCAGCTATTATTAGTAACACATGGGGGAATCTCTAGGGTGCACTCCACTTGACAGACACCGTCATTAATAATTAACCAGCCTCTATTTTTTTAAATAAGCAAAATGAGTAAGACAATGACGTACCTCGTGTAGTTTAACAGCGCTAGAAAATAAAACTTCTACATGACTTATGTGCCCATATAAAGTTTTTTGAGCTTCAGTGCCATTGGCACATTTGAAATTAAAGATGCATACTTTGGGTCAAAAGGTCTGCAAAAGACTGAGGTACATGCACAGGTACTTTTCAGTCACGCTATTGATGGCAAACACATGTCAACTTGCACCCAGCACTATAACTGAATAAAAAAACCCATAAAGCTACTACTTAATAAATACTTTCGTGATGTTGATATCTAATCTAAAGATGGGATATTACAGCTGTTGTACTAGATGGTTTTGTGTGCATACACTATGCATACACCTGACCTTTACTGGTTTTCCAAATAAGATTTCTTTTCTCAAACATTTTTGCATTTGAATGGCACATTCTTCAGGAGCAAAACAGATTACGCTTTTGCTTTTTATTCAACCCATTTGCCATTTAAAAATAATTCTAGTAAGAATTGAAGAGGATCGATCTTGGCTAGAAGAAGATGTGTCTGTTCCTTAGAAATTATTTATAAATGAACAGGTCGTATTAAAAAACAGCGGGTGTAATTCACTGAATCCTGAAGGTCGTCCCATTCATGTGTAAATGCATCAAAACAAATTGTCTCACATTCTTGTGGAAGACCAGACACTAGAAAGTCAGCAGTGTATCTCATTTTAACAAGTTTTACTTCTGCATTTGAACGAAAGAGGATAGCGCATGGGTAAAATATAGCTTTAATTATGTTCAAATTGTAGATGCTGTAAAAAAAAAAATACTGTGAAAAAATAAAAATGAAAAATCCCTATGACTGTCTCCTGCATGCACCGAGCATGAACCACATTTTCTGGTCAGCACCACCATTCATATGGTTCATATGAGTTCTCCTTGATACTATTTATACTTGTGACCGCCCCACTGGCAGCCAGATATCTAGCAATCAAGGAAAATTCAATTAGGATAAGGCACTTTTGCAAATTTCAGTGCAGGAGTACGATCCATTAGCTTCAGTACTGTATGCCAAAATGTATCACAAGGGAACATGATTTACCACATGACCACATTGCAGCAAAGGCTTGGACTTTTACCGTGGAGGACAAGAGATACAGCCCGGGTTTAATAAAGATGATGGAATGGAAGAGTCCATTAGTAGAGCAGGTCTGAGTCAGGTCTTCCAGCTATAATTAATTCTGGGCCCAAGTAATAAAGTTAAGTGACATAAGCAGAGACGCGGGAAAGGCGGCCAGCAAGAAGTCTCAAGGTGACTCTATGAGAGCGAGAAACTCTTATGCTGCAGTATGACTGGTGCCTCTAGGACCTCACTTCCTGTTCTTACCCAATGCACGTGCTATGTAAGGAGGACATTTAATTTAAGATGTTTCTATTTAAACATGATATAATATAATCCATGATGTTTGTTGTCCCTTAAGGGTATCGAAATGAGTTGTGGATTAACCAAAACATTGCAATCAATGCAAAACAACAAGCTGAAATAGGCAAAAACATAGTAGATATTTGGAGTACTTCATAGTGATTTTACTTAGCATGATTTCAAAAATGTGTAATATGTGGCCTGTGCCTGGATGTGACCTGGATTAATTACAGCAGCTTATATGTTCTATCAGTTATACAAAATAAAATAACTAAAATAAATGGTGCATAAATAAGTCCGGTGGGGCCAAAGAGAGATAGATCTGGCTAATTTTAATTTTTTTTAATACACATATACATCAATGGTACACAGTCAAGTCCATAAGTATTTAGACAAGGACAAATTGTTTTGTTTTTGTCAAATCAAAAATTCAAGCTGTGAATAAAGTGCAGACTTTTAGCTTTAATTCTAATAGTTTAACAAAAGAATTGCATTAACTGCAAAGGAATTATTTACATTACATACCTCTGACATCTGCCAGAGGCTCAAAAGTACCGTAATTCCCGGACTACAGAGCGCACCTGATTAAAAGCCGCATGCTCTAATTTTAGAAAGAAAATCAATTTTGTACTTGTACAGGCCGCACCGGATTTTAAGCCGTATGCGTTTCACTCGTAATATGAGATATTTACACAGAAATATTACAAGTGAGGATTTTTAACGTTTAATTCAATCCGTAAGGTAACATAAACATGGTAACATAAACATGGTAACATACAAAAATACATACAAAAAATGCTTTTTTTCACTCGAACAGCGCATGTAACACGGCTACCTTTAAGTATACATACGTATCGGTAACACACAAATTACGTTGCTTAGGTTAGGTAAGGTTTTTTTACGGAATAGTGCACAAACAACATTACAACGTCTCTTAACAACCGCTAAAAATATATACTGTATATATACTACTTATCAATTTTATTGGTCTACTGTTACCAGGCAAAATGTTTTTGGCCGCATGAAAAAAAAAAGCATTAGCCGCACGTCAGTATAAGCCGCAGTGTTCACAGTGTGGGGAAAAAGTAGCGGCTTATGACCTGAAAACTACGGTAAATGGACTAAACTAACAGAATTTTAAATACTGTCTTTAATACTTGGATGAAAATAATTTTCTGTCAATGACTACCTGAAGTTAGAGCGCATGAACATCACCACATGCTGTTTCTTCCTTGAGATGGTCTGCCAAATCTTTGCCCTAACCTACTTAAGTTGATGATTGTTTCTGAGTTTCTCTGCATTCACTTTAAAGCTTTTAATAACTGAGTAGCACACTCTATTGAGCGGAGATTAGATGACTTGGCCACTGAAGAATATCAAATTTCTTTACCCTGAAAACTGCTTTGGTTGCTTTAGCAGTATGCTTTGGGTCACTTGCACAGTGAAACCAATTAATCTATTTCTGTTTACTTCTATCAGAAGACACATCAACCATACTCACTAGTGTGACTTGGTTCCACTAGCAGCCTTTACTGTCACATTATATTTGAGAATTTGAGTATGGTTTGTTTATTTTGTTTGTTTTTTTTGTTAGTTTGTATCTTGGTTGGTTGTCTAAAGTCTTCATCGAACACAATCAAGCCACAAAGCAGACAGTTGCCATCAGCCTCCTGCTGGGGCTCCCTAAGGGATGCTCTTGTTACTGGGTCTACTGGCCTGTTCCAGCCTTGTTTGTGGCAAACACTCCTTTCTGAAGTATTACTCAACAGAAAGCCCCAACAGCGCAATCAGAACAGCATAGTCTGTCTCCAGAATTTACCGTGTGTACCCAATCAAAAGAAAACAGGTGACAAGGACAGATACAGAAAACAGGACAATTGCCACAAACATCCTTTAGCCCCATGCTGAGTAAGAAAGCTGTAAACTGAAGCTGTGCAATGTGTTCTCCATGCTGGGTTTGACTAGAAATCAATGCAATTTCTCTACTGTCAAATTCGAAAAAGCAAAGTAGAAGAAAAGTAGAAGAATGAGACTATGGCGTTATTGATTTGATCGGAATCATATGATTAAATTGTGAATCATTGAATATGATTCCTTTAGTAACAACTACTGTTTAACAAGGTTAAAGAGTGTTTGTCACTTACCTGTGATAATCAGACATTCATTATGATCTAGTGCTTCAGTGAAGAGACGAGAAACAATTAGCTCGGGGTTAATAAGGAAACGTATTTCCTCTTGAACCAGACCAGACCCGGTGACACCTCCTCCCACAAACCGATTAGCAAAATCCACCTGCAAATCAAGACAAATGGTTGATGATGAAGGAAAGATTATGAAACATTATTAATACTCTTGCAGCATCTATTGTTTTGTCACATGTGAAAATTTTAGAAAATAAAAAGAAAATATCTAACTGCTAACATTCTGTCTGACGTTAAAATGGACAGCTTTGGAAACAGGAAGAAAGCACCTCATGAAATGGTCTTTGCCCTTTTTATTCAGTTTGTGACAGAATCCCTGACAAGCTGATTGGAAAGGTGCCCTAAGGTGCTGGCATTACTCAGAGATCTGTCCTCCATGCCAAAATAAACTCTTCCCAGGAGAGGCATTTAGGTATGAGGCTGCCAGTAGCAAATTTCAAATGAAGAGAGCAGTCCTACAGGTGAAAATAAACATATTTCTCCAGTCACAAATACTGCTATTTCAGTCTGTTTGTGATTCAGAACAAACGTTCATCTCATTGATTCAGCTCAGAGAGACGTGAATTGATTGTTTTAGTCAGAAAGCACCCATGTGGAACATATAATCTTACAATTTCATCTCTGACAGTTGCTCATTGGCCTGTAGACAGACCAGACCAAACCCCTCACAACCCCAGGAAGAAGCTGCAAAGGGATGAGCAGCAGTTTGAGAGCAGATCTCCCTAAACTGGTCACTCATCTCTGGGACAGCGAGCCAGCCTCCAAAGTCTGCTTTGACAGGCTGTCAGCACCTCACCACAGCCCCCACCCCAACAGAGCATCCATCAATCCAAGTTGCAGTGTGCCCCGGAGCTTTTCATGTGTGCACATCAACTGTCAGTTTGTGGCAACTGGAGGCAAACAAAAGGTGAAAGCCAGAGCAGGCCATCCTGACAGTATACAGGAAGTATCGTCGACCCAGAGAGCACAAGAGGCTCAGAGGCCTCGACCCCAGTCCCAGCGCAAACTCCCTCCGACACATCAAATGCTCCCTCAAAGGCCTTTTCAGCAGTAGTAAGCATTCTGGGTGGAAGACTCTAGAACGAGGCGGCTCAGTAAAAGGAAAGAGGATGGGAACCAAGCACACGCCAACAAACAGCTCGTTTGGGCAAAGATTCAATGGGTTCAAGTCTCTCCAACTCGCGCTATCCTCGCATACTCTCTCTTACCTGAAGCATTCCATACCCATCATCTTCAATGGTTCCTTCACAGGTGATGTGGAGCTTTGTGAGTGGAGTCTGTGAGCTGAAACAGTTTCCAGTTTTTAATCAACATCAAGAACATGTGAACATGTATCCATGCTAGTTTCCAAACAGCCCAATGAATACATCATATAATATTATTTTGACATCATATTATTATACCTTTTCCAATTTGGTGGCTTATTCAGACTTTTTCGGGTGAATGTTACAAGACCTGTAGGCACTGCAAAAAACAAGGGAAATGTTTTATCTGGCAAGACAATTATGTGGCAGTAAATTTTTAAAATGAAGAAAATGTGACCACTCACTTTTCTCAGTAACACTTTTAAAATAGCACATAAGGGTTTTCAGCTTTTCAGTCTTCTTTGCAGAGGACCCCTCAAAAAGCCTGCAGATGAGAACAAATCGTGGATTTAATTACATAACTGTTGATATTGTACGTCCTGTTTTTTAAACAAAAATTAAAAGCTTACTTCTTAAGAAAGTTGGTTTAACACAGCATCCCAACCAAATGCCCAACCCTCACAATCAAAATGCCACAGCTAGGACCAAGAAAAATTGAGACATAGGATGTCCACTTTAGCCATGTGAGTTCAGTCATGCTTTAACGTTTGATATGAATTAGTTCACCTCTCACTCAGTTCCCTTTTCAGTCAGTAGCCGGTTATGTAGGAGCTCCTTCGCTGTTACGACAACGGAGTTGCCCCAGGCTTGCCATCACAGAGCAATACTCATGTGCCACTTCACAGCACTCACACAAAAAGGGAGAGAGAGAGGGAAACAGGCCTCCCTCTTTGGGGATACATTAAGAAGCCCAGTGTCCCTTTTAAGCAACAGAGTCCTCAGGAGGCAAAAAGGCAATCCCCCTGGAATATAGCACAGATACACACAAAGCTGCTAACAGCGAGGCGCAGTGGATGGGTTTGAATACACTTTGAGCATTAAGCCCACCATCTCTCACTCAAGCACACTCTAAAAAACCCTGCAGCTCACCCCACATGCCACAATATAAAGAGAAAAATTCCAAGTGAAGGAAATGAAATAATGACAAAAGCTCAGTGCACTGAGAGCCCTTTAGGGGATGGGAAACTCATTCATTGAAGTCAGTTCCAGCACTCATTTCTCTTTGTCAGCGTGGACTCGAGAAACAATCATGCCTCATGTAGTCCCCGGGGAAAATGTCTTAGACATAAGGTAGCTACTACATAAGGCAGCCTTTTAGTAACAGATCGCCATACAGTCTTTAGGGAATACGGTATTAATATATAATTATATAACATAAATTTACCTCCAACTGATGTACAGAAGGTATGATGCAACTCAGTAAAAGGGTGTATATAGCTACATTTAGTGTAACTGCTGGGTTTCTAATAAACTTAGCTGCACTCTGTGGTAAAATAATAGATACAGTTTCAGGAAGAACATGTTGAATGGCAGAGTCAATGCTGGAAAAAAACCCTCAAAGATAATAGTGTTTATAGTCACTTTTATCTCAATGCAAATAAGAAGACTGCTTTGAGATAAAAAATAAATAAATTAATTCGCAGATAATGAGTGTTTGTTTTTCCTTTAGTAACCCTCTGGGTATTCCTGTGAAATAAAAATGTATTAAGGATTTTGAATAATGAAATAAACTTAATTTTCTGTCTCATACCACATAGGATATTTAGGACACTTTTGCGCAGGAAGAAAGGGGGACGATGCTGCAGTTTCTTTGAAATTACAGCACAACCACAACATAAATGAAATTCAGATGCCAGTGAACTCCTTTACTGCCTTTTGCAAAATAGCCAACGGCCTTCTCTATTGTCACAAGCAGCCATCTGAGTCAATGTTAATCTAATTTCCTCTTCCATTTAGGTAATTACAATGTGATGCCAACAGAGATGACTCTGCAGTGAACTGCAGACTCATTTACATTACACCGCCCACACAATCTCCACAGTGAAAGTTTGCAGAATTAAGAAAACACCCTAATGTTTGTCGCATGCAGTGTTTTTGAATGGAATGCACTTGTTTTTACATTCTCATACTGGAGAAACGTTCAAGTGCAAGAGAAAGCAAACAGTAGCATCGTTCAAATTCGATGAATAAATGTAAATTTATGTTCAACGGAAAGCACCAGCACCAGTTCGTTCAGAGAAACACTCCCTTCAGGGTTGGCTCTAGCACATTTCTGTTCAACCTGTCATTTAGGTCATAGTTTGTCACTTAATCTTTGCAAGATTATTATTGTTAACTGAAACTAAAGTAAAAACTAAAAGCGGGTGTGTAAAAATTTACATAACAAAAATAAAAATAGAAACTAGACCTAATTAGAATTAATTGAATAACTTTAATGATTTTTCTAACTTAGAAAACTTTAAAAAAATGCAGGGAACATCCATATTTCTAGTATTTGTTAGTTTGGTAAAATTGTGCCTGATGAGGCACTGATGGGCGTGTTTATTGAGACTCTGGAAGTTGTGTTTTTATTCTCATAGCTGTACCAATTTCCTGAGTCTTTCCTCTGACAAATCACCTTCAAATAATAATAATCAAAAAGACAAAAAATTAACAATGAAACCAATGAAAACTAAAATTAAATATTTTCAAACAGCAAAAACTAAACTGAAACAAGAAAATCTACTCTGGACTCTAACTGAACTAGACTGCATTAAAAGCAAAAAAGAAAAAGGAAATGAAAGTTAAAATCAAAATGCAAAGAAAATGCAAAACTATGTAATATCTCTAAATTCTTGAATTGAGCTCACATACATTTTACTGATGAATTCCCATGATGCTTTTACATCTATCTCCGAAGCAAATTTTCATGAACAAACATTTCCCGAAACATCCGTGTTCACTGAGTAGAAAAAATCCATGTGAAAATGCGCCATTATCTATCTTCTTCTATGTATGAAAAAAGTTCAATGATAGGCTTGATGGATGATTTGCATTTACCAGGAGCTTGCTGCGTGGCTCAATTAGCCAACACTGATACTCCTATGTTCAAAATGTTTTACTACAAGATTCCCTTTTTGCACACCCTGGGCCCTGGTTTCCCTCAAGCCATGCTTCATACTTTCCAAGTGAAGACCTACATTGATAATCCTGACAAAGAACAGCATTATGTCATGTGACAATAAGGAAAGCATGCATAGTGAATGAAGTTAGTTGTCCCGAATGCATACTTTACCGAACAACATCATGTTACGTTTAGCACCATGAGTCAAAGAGTAGTACATCACCAGATTACCTGAAAAAGTTAATGTCTGGGTAGTTGGAGTACTCGGCCTTTCTAGAGTTCCGTCGGGGGAAGGTGCAGAAGAAGGCGTTGGCGAGCAGACATGCCACCTGCTCCTGAGACATGGTGATGGAGTGGTTCATGCCTGCCTTGAGGAGGGGTATTGGCTAGAAGAGGAAAATAGGTACAACCGAGGAAGGTCAAAATAATTTGTTCTGTCAATTTATTGAATTAGACGCTGAAAAAAATCCTAATAATCTTGCACCATTATGTGCTTCCTAAATCAACCTTTAATTTAAATCAAAGTCCATACACCCTCATGTCTGGGAGATTTACAGTTATGATTTTATAAATAAATTTGTATAAGCAAGGAAGAACAATGCGGAGTTTGCTACATGAATAATGTTCCATTACAAATCTGTTTGGTTAATGTGCCTACTTGTGAGGGACCGTTTGAGTTTTTAAATGAATCACAGTAGAAATAAAATCAATGCAGTGAAGTAATATTTAACAAGATGATAGGCTGCTTGGTCAAATTAGGGCATGAATTTTTTTCCTACTGCAAAAACACACTAACTACACGATGTAAGATCCAGATGATCAAAACATCTCATCTTATGTGTTTTGAACTCATAATTTTTACTATGATTTTACAGGATTATATGACTTTTCTGATCAATGTGCTGCAGTGATCTATGATGTTAAAGACCAGTATGTCGGTCTCCATTGGTTAGCAACGGGTTTACCTTGGTACAGAGCTCAGATGCTCTCAGCGCTAATTGCACCATGTCTGGCAGCAGGGACTCAAACAGATGTTCAGCGGCATCAGGCTCCAGGACCTTGGAGAGAACCAGAGATCTGTTTATATTTGTTGCTTTGCCACAAATATCAGCTGTGACATTATTAGCTGTTTCGGCTGATTAGTTTGAGACAGACAGAGAAAATCACGAGCTATGATCCATATCAAAATTTTTAGGGTGAAACAAATACTGTTGAAATATCTGCACTACAGAAAATCAAAGGGCATTCCAATCCACAATATGCTGATGTAAAACATCTATGGGAGCTCAATGACTGTTACAGCTGACTGTTCTCTTCTTATACTGATAATTAAAAAGAGAATGTGAAAGATGTGGTGACATGTGGTGACAAGTCTAAGTGGGACAGTTCATCTATGTTAATAATAATATCACCCCATAGTAGCATATCCTCCATGACTACACCACATTTATGAATCGTATAGATAACAGACATTATATATTCTTTTTTTTTACATCCATATTGGCTACAAAATGTCAGAATGATCAATAACAGAGCAATTTCATCAAGGTTACACTTGCATGCCAACTGATTAAACAGTCTTCTTGGAAGAGATGCAAATGACCAAGTGTCTGAAATAGAAAGGACAGTGTGTTCCCAGCACATGAAGCCTTTACTGTTGATTTAGCCTTGGACATTTATATTATGGCAAAAGAAGCCTGACTAAACAGTGTTGTAAGTAATGACCTAGCTGACATCGTAAACTGCTCCTACAGGCATTATAAATTAAGGCAGCTGACGGAGGAGACAGTAGAAATAGCTGAGGCAGTATAAGCTGAACTCTTTAAATCAGAAGAAGACGTGCATCAAATCAGCTATACTAACTCTCTGTATGACCTCATACTGCTCTGTACATCGCACCGAAATGACAAAGCAATCAACCAAGACGTGGGGGTGTAAGCAGCAAGAAACCAGAGGTTTTCCCAACAGGTCTACAAATTAAAGCAATCTGCTTAACCAAGTCCACGGACATGAGACCATGTAAAAGTAAAACACACGTGCTCCTAACTGTAAATACAGCACTGACTGGGTGGATTAAAGAGAACAAAACTGATGCTTTCTGTCAACAGCTGTTCACTTATTCATAAGGAATCCGTCCTCAGATGAATATTCAATGAAACTGCCTGGCCCGTCACTCCATGCTATTCAATCCCTCCTTTTCTCTGACACTCAAATCATACAATGTGGCAAGGAGCACGGGAGAAGTCAGGAGGTGAAAAGCTGCGTGCATTATTCTACGCTGTTCGCTTTTCCACACAATTGGAAGTAAAGCAAACGCTTTTATTTTTAATTAAATGTCAACAAATACTAAACTCTACTTGCTCTCTTGGATCATTTACACACATGAAGACTATTGGCTTATTCCAGGGTTAATTCTGGGTTCAACTGGGAGAATTACCCTTTAGTAGAAATTAGTTCCACTGAAACTATAAAAAGCAGAAGACTAACAGTTATTTAAATTTATTGTGTCATTTGTGCATTTAAAAAACAAGCAATCTTATTTTTTCTGTTTATTATAGAATTATCATTCAATAAAATATTGTATCTAAAAGAGCTTATAGGATTAATATAAGAAACTGTGTTTCCATTAGTAGAATAACTGGAATAGCTGTCTTTTAATTCTTTACTTTTTATTCACTTGGCATCTCCTGAATTTGTAATAATGTCTACTGTGGCTAACTTTACTGTGTTTAAGGGGCAATTCTGTATGCGAGTTTGTGATGCTGATGGAGCTAGAGCTGAGCTCTAACAAGCAGTGATTTCGTTATCGGGAGGTGGAGCTCGGCTCTGGTGGCCTCAGCCCTTTAATAATAATGATATAAAAATCACAGATTTGTAACACATGAAAGTTCTGAGTAAATTCTATATGGCACAAAAGTAAAAGAGTTAAGTACGGTGCCCATCAGTGACACTTACGTCACTAGTTATCAGCTGGTATCAAACATAACCCTCAATTATACCAATTTTTGTTTTTACAATTTAGCAGTCAAATGTGCACACAAGCAGATGTTTGATGTCTCTATCTACACTTTACAAGGGGCCTCATCTAAAATGTAACTTTATATGAAATGTTCATTGGTAGTTGGTATTTTTTTGTATGATATAAGACAACTTTGTCATTCAAATTGATAAATGACACAATCCAAAGCCAGCTGAAACAATAATACTTAGCCTATGGCTAAAGCTTCTCAGCCTTAACATGTTGAAAATTTGCTAACAGAATTCCCTTTATAACATAAATTATATCATACATACACCATACAATTTATTTAACACCATAAGGCTGGAATAAATCAGTTTCCGAGAATGTAAACTCAACCACTTTCATTTCTGACAAGTTACTAAATGTGACCTTTTGACTAAAGACCAAATATTTTCTCGACTCCCATTTTGCCTGTAAAAGGCTGCAGGATTCTGTCCCGCTGTTAAATCCATTATTGCTCAGCAAAATAACAGAAACCCATTTGGTATAATGACATTGATGAAAAAAGGTTTACGTGTCCTTTTTCATGCGGCATAAGAAATATCGGTGAAACATATAGCTGATGCCATGTAGTACATGGTGATGTAGCAATACTTCACCGTGAAAAAAAAAGAGTATTTCTTACTCTTACGGGCTCAGTGCTACTTATATTAAACATAAAAACACAGCTATCGCTTCAAGTGGAATATTCGCATCCCCTTCATGAGGCAGATTGTAGTACAGTCCTCTGTGATTCTCTACACAGAATGACACAGAGCACATTAAGACAGATGATGGATGGGCTCCAAACAAGGCCGGAGAAGACGCTGACAACTCTGAGCAAAGACCTGTGAACCAACAGTGCTCTGGAAATTATGATGCAACTCAGGCTCATCTTTGTTTGTGCTTTTACTTAGCTTGGGACAGTACCAAAAAAATCATGTAAACAACATCTTAAAACCTGTGAAATTCTCTATAATTATGAGCAATGTTTTCACTCTCATGTCTGTAATGCTGGAAAAGGAAAGTTTGAAAAAGGGCAAAACAAATCAAATGTTTTCAAGGGGAATCTATCAAAACTTAATTTACTTACATTAGTAAGAGAACTTTAGAATAATTTAGAATGACCTTATATTCTCCGTTAAAACAATTATCTTAAGTTTTTATAAGGTAAAATTGTATCATTTTAATATCCTTTTAATGAAGTCCAGGTGTGGATGGCAAGGATTTAACCAGACAAATCTCTCTTAGTATCAATAACCTCAAACAAGTTGTGTCTGTAATGTCTTCATAGTATTTGCAATTATGGAGCTGCAAATTTGGTTATTAGTCTTATCTACTGATACTGATTCATACTGCTTTTTAATAGTGTTTTTATAGCAGAATAATTAACAGATGAACACGGTGCTTTCTGCTGGCAATTAAGCATCGTGATTGGACAGTTAATACTTAGCTACTTAATACTTTATTATACTACAGCTAATCTTTTGACATCTTTAAGATGTGCTTGTGTGTGATTACAGACCTCTGTGTCAGTATTAATTCGATGACAGCTCCAAACAAAAGACGCTTAATTCACTATATTTTCAACGCGATTAAAAAATCAACAATTACTAATCATCACACTCTGATAGCTATGCTGTTTACCTTTGTGCAATACAAATGAAGCGCTGTGAAGTCCCATTTCTTGGCATGTGATGCACTGTACTTCAACATTGCATTCTGTAATATCACAAAAATAAACATATAAGATTGATAATCAAAATTAATCTTAAACATCACTTCAAGTCACAATTACTCCATATGTATGCATCCCTGCATTTTTAAAGTGTCAGCTTACTTAAATTCTGTGACAGTATTTTGGTTTCTGGGCTAATCATGCCATCTTATGGTAGAGTCTGGTAACAACAACTGAGACATACTAGAGGAGACATACTGTCTTGCCAATGAAGGGACAAAGATATACAACGTACCTTCAGCTCATGAGGATTTGTAAATGTCTTGTTTAAAGTTTCCTTGATCAGCTCCCACCGACTTTTATTCTGCAGTTCTTGTGTTTCCTGTGGAAGTATACATTTCAGGTCTGAGATTTTTTATGTATAAACAATAATACTGTGTTGTTTTGTTGTACTTCATGACTTCAGAGATGTGAGGAATCTTTACAGCTATTGTTGAAGGAATAACCCCAGCCTGGATGAATAAGCACCATACGCTTTGCTATTTTTTGACATCTTGCCAGCTATAATGTTGCAAACTTAGAACTGTTCTAACTATTGCAACTAACAAGCAGGAGTTAAAGTGAGCTGGCAGGATCCAGAGCAGCATTAATGAGTTAGTGAACCACATTTTAGAGTCCATTGAATTCACAAAAATATCAAAGGAGTTGATTTTTTTTCTGTGTTGCAGCCTGGTGCTGCTTACCTCTGATATCAGCGAGAAATTAACGCCACCCCATGGTCCCATCTGCACACTGCACACATTGTTTTTTTTACTTCTCATTCCTGTCATGTGTTCATGTCATTAAAGCAAGTAAAGTTGCAGTTTTTGGACTTAGCAATTCATGAGCAACCATAAACAGAGTTTAAGATGCTTCATTTTTAAATGCAGCTCAACAAATATCAGCAAACATACAAACTCCCTCTGTGCAGTTTGTAACACAACCTGCATCAATTGCTCTATTTCCCTAGAAGAAGAAAAATCTTAAAGTGTGACAGCTTTACTCTCTGAAATCAAGAAAGAGGCATGAAAGAGAGGACAGGAGAGAAAGATAATATTGATGTCAAAGGTAAGGCCTAAGCACGTGACATTTGACGAACAGTAAATTTAAAGGTTATGCATTAAGTTTTAATTAATTAGTGCGCCCCAGGGCAGCTGTGGCTACAATGTAGCTTGCTAACGCCAGTGTGTGGATGTGTGTGTGAATGGGTGGATGACTGAATGTAGTGTAAAGCGCTTTGGGGTCCTATGGACTAGAAAAGCGCTATACAAATGCAGGCCATTTACCATTTACCATTTAAAATCACAAAGTACATTGATACATGAAGTGTTCCTGACGTTGTTTATTATTAATAAAAGTTTTGATTTAATATAAAGAAATCTTTAAAAACTAACTGAATTATGATACCTTTATGTTATCAAAGGTTATTACAGACAGTAAACAAAGGCTAAACTGGGTAGAGTTTACAGTGATGGCCTATGTAGCACTGGTGCAGAGAAGCTTCTAGCATCCACTGTCACTGTTATGTTAGGACACTATACGAGTAAGACGTGACACTCAAAACACTATGTGATTAGCTATTTGAGCATGAAGCATCACTGCCTCATCAGATAGGACATTGCACCATGCACATTTGTCCTAAATATTCTCTTTTCCACATACTATTAATTTACTATGACTGTTTTTTTACATACATCTTGTTTTTTTTACATCCATTCATCATCCATAGTTTTGCCATCTAATTATGGTTCTCTTTAGATGCTTTAAATAATTAATTAGCTACCTTCAATAATGTGTATCATGTGACTGCACTGATTACATAACCCACAACTTAAACAACTTAAGTAGAACTTGCGAATTTATGCCCTCAACCTGTAACTTCATGTGCATTTCTTAATTCACATCGAAAATAAGTTTTAAACACTTGAGCCTTTACCTCATCTTCTATAGGAAATAAGTTCCTGTTGGAACAAGGCATCTTGACATGTACATCATCCCAGGCATCCTGAAATCTAGTGAGATATGGAACAGGAACTTTATCCTTTTGAAGAAGATCTGTCTGTTAATGGGAATCAAAATAAATGACATTAGTATGGACATTCCACGTACACAAACCAAACAGTCTCATGATTAATAATACAAGTATGTCTACTCTATATATTCAGGATAAACACTGAGATGAAATCACAACAAAATCTCTTAAAATCACATGTGAATTTCAAATTCAATTAATATAAAATTCTTGAATTGTTACATATATATCTATATCTGTGCTGTGATCTGAATAGAAGAGAACTGATCAAACCCTAATCATCACGGTGTGATGGCCAGGAACATTCTTCAGTGGAGGAAGTGGTTCGCCACATTCTGGCATCCTCTTTAGCTCATTTATTGGTGTCCCGAGCCAACTGACTTCAGAAGGGTTAGGTTCCTTTTCTGTATCTTGTTTCTCTGGAGACTTTTCTGACCTGCGTCGTTTCCCAGGAAAACCTGGTGATGACACCCCCGAAAAGAAGTCTGTAATTTTAGAATTGAGTTTGACTGAACCATCGGAGGTTGCTGGGCATGTGTCCATTTTTGTTGTTTCTAAATCGTCATCACTTTGAAGCAATGTTGGTGTAAGATCACTCCCTGCAGAATCTTTGGCAGCTGGTGATACAGGAGGATCTTGATCTAAGTCTGCTGGAGTTAATGGCTGGGTTTCTTCATCTGTGTCAGTGACAAAAAGTATTTCAGCTTCTTTGGACTCTAAAGACTGAGCTGAGGTGCTTTGAAAACCATCATCATCCATCATTTCTTCATCATTTTGGGTTTGGCACACATCTCCTGTACTCGAGGTTTCCATTGGCTTGATCAACCATCTTTCAAGAGTATTTCTGAACTTTTGTTGCTGTGTTGGACCAATTCTTTGAAGGCGACCTTTCATTTTGACACCTCTTAAGTCACCTGCTCCACTTGTTTTTGGCCTTATTACCACCTTTCTCTCGGTTTTATTTTCCATTCTTTCTTGATCTGAAGTCGCAGCACCGACGCTCTGACTACTCGAAAGTGAGCCTGACAAATAAAACACAGAATTTTTATTTTACAAAGGGGGGATACTGCAATGTAGTAATATGCTCTGCAGGGGGGGGAAATATTTTTAGACAAATACCTCCACGAGAAGATGAAGAAGACAATGGAGCACTTGTTCCCACCTTTAGTCGTTTTGCTAAAGGTTCTAAGTCTGTCAGTGCAGTCATTCTACAAAAGAATAGAACAACACATAAAACATGTCCGTGCCGTGCGGGTTCAATTTAAACTTGAAGACTGCACCGTACATGTGCACTTACAGGACAACTTGAGCTGACGCCAAAGATAAGATGCTGTTTTTTGCACAGACTTGATTCTTATACAGTCCCTTTTTCAGTAGATGAACAAATCCTAAAAAATGGTGCGCAGCCATACATAACGCAATCTCTTTTTAGAAAGTAGATGCCAGTGCTTTAGTTATGAACGTAATTACTAAAGTAGCCCATTAACTTACTCGTTATCACACTAAAAATTTAATGCATGGCAATAAAGGGAAACATATGTTTGCATTTCACATTCAGCAGATAGTTGATAGGCTATCTACAAACGACTCACGCAGTCGTATCTTTTTGGTTAGCCTACGTGCTAACTATTTTTCAGCCAACAATGATCCAAAAAACTTGAGCAGCTGCTGTGTTAATCGATAGCGTTTTACTTAGAAAGAGACTCGAAGGACAGCATAGAAACTTTTCCAGCCTTTTGTTATTGTTAAACCGTAGACCCGTACTTTTTTACTTTCACTGAAGCGATGCTACAGTTTATTAGCTTACTTTAAAAACAACAAACACTTCCGTGAGAGTGACGTAAGATGTCTACGAGAAAAACGCGATAACTCAAACGTACATCACTTGAAAGCGCCCTTCGAAGGCCGGAAGTCTAACCTGCTCTTGTTGCATCACACCCATCACACGATACTACCGACGTGGTTTACAGCATTGTTTTATAGAAACAGAGAAAATCGTTATTTTTATCATGTTACGTAAGTGTTTCACATATTTGAGGCGTATTTGGGAGCTCATTCCATTCAACAGCTCTACACACACCTGTCTTAAAAGTCCACACATATAATTAAAATTAAATAGGTGCACCAATGCATACCTGTTGTATGACAAATATTTTTAAATTGCTGTTATTTTCCGCCTAAATTTATCATACCTGTTTTTCCCGTCAAAGGAGGTTCCTTATTACAAGCAAGCAAAAAACAGGTAGACCTACTTTGGTTTGCCTCGAATTAAGCATAAAAGACACTCAGTAGACTCAACAGGCACGAGACCTGGATACATCACATTTGAGATGGGCTAAATGTTGTGTTGTTTGTCTGCTGAACTTTTTTTGTACACTCATAACGACAATTGCTACATATTGTTGTTCATTTGTATTTTCATTATTACTCTGACTAAGAGTTTTGTTTGCTCTATAGTGTATACTTAATTCTTTCTCATTTAAAAGGATTGGATCGCAGAAATCTGATTGTGTTTTGGGTGTTGGCATTTAAAAGACCTTTTACTGATAAGTGATAATGAGATTATAAATGAGTACTTCTCAGTATTTATAGTATCTTACTGAATTTACCTTCCAGATGTTTTCCATGGGGTTTCCAAGTATTCCATTGTAAATCCTCAGATGATTCACAGATGGTCTAGGAGCATTAACAGTCCACGACATTCAAAAGAGGTGGGTACCTGATACCTGACCTAATCATCTTTTCAGCAGATGGTCTAATATGGAACATTTAACATTTTTTGTATACATTTAGAAATATGGAGATGAGACCTTGTCATATGCAATCACTATAGACAATAAAAAGCACGTCCTTCATCTGAAAAAGAACAGGTATGTGCAGAATTAGGCCACACAGATATTAATGTAAGTTCCTTTTTTGTGCTTTAGAATAATTTTTTTTTCTCTTCCATTCAGAGACTTCTTACACTCAAATTTTGTTCAGTATTTGCGTGATGCCACCGGTAACTACGACACATCATATCCAGCAAATCAAGTAAGTTTAAGCTCAAACTCATTTGTAAGGCTGGATCTGAAGACTAGTTCTAAAACCTGTTTTTTTCTTTGCATTTCCCAGGTGCATTGCTATTACCACGGAGAAGTGGAAGGATATAAGAATTCACTTGTAGCAGTTAGCACATGCTCTGGTCTCAGGTATAAACAACTCTACTTCATCTGGAGTCAGGCTAGTTTTGTACTCCTTCTCCTGATAACTGGAAGTAGCTTTCTAGTTCCTCCTTCAGTGTTAGGATCCCTGCGTTTTGGTCCCAGTTTTTTTGCGTTTTTTGTTGTTTTCCCATTTCCTGTTTTTATTTATTTATTAACAATCTATAGTTTTGTTTCTTATCTAGTTCTGTTCTGCTTTGCTTATATTGTATCCCTGTCTGTCCCTACAGTTGTGCCCCATGTCTTCCGTTCTAGTCTCGGCTTTTTCCCCCTCTTCCTGTCCAGCCTCTGTGTCCTGTCTTCAAAGTGTGTGTGCTCTCATTGTTTGTTCACATTTTCCCTATGTTACTGTAAATTGGAATGTCTGTGGTTTGGTTCCTGTTTTATTTTGACAGTCCCTCACGTTGCATGTTTTATGTTCTGCTTTGCCTCCTGATATGTGCTGGCCATTCAATGTACAGCAGCCCTGCTGAGATAATGCATAGGCTACATACCACTGGATATGTAATAATGTATCAATTGATATATATATATATATATATATATATATATATATAATCGCCTCAGATCCAATTCACGCAAAAACTAAATTCCCATGTCTTTTCAAACGCTCAAATCACCTTGTGATGTATTCATGTCATGACTCATTTATCTTTAGTCACGTGATATTCTGAAGAACATTACAGGCCTTGACAGGGACGTCATTTGAACACGCCCCCTTTGCTTGACACAGGCTTCTGGGTTTCAGTGACAGATGTAACATCACTAGTCTAGGTTATTGAAGTGTTGTATTTTTTCTTTGAGCACTGGCAATAAATGGTGTTCTGAGTTCAGTCTTGTTTCCGTGTGCACAATTTCATCTGCACATTGATACATGACACTCAAGTGATAAACGAAACAAGCCCTGGGACTTAAAGTTTTGTTAACATTTGTGTAGTTTTCTCCAACTTGATGCATAACACAGTTGTTCACATTCACAATTGTTCTGCATACATTTTCTTAACATTTTATTTTATTTAACCAGTTGATTTTCTCATTAAGATGCTAATGTATTGGATGGCCTACCCTGTGAAAACAATACTGCGTACTGCTATGAAGGACGCTGTCAGACATATGATTATCAGTGCAGACATCTGTTCGCACCAGGTAGATCCAGTAATAATTTATTACTTTTTTATGCTTTTAGTTTTCAGTAATGTGATTACGATCACTAGGCAAGATAAGAATTCTCAGATTTGTCTAGTTTTTTTCTGGATATTATTTCTCTTTTTGGCAGATAATGCAATAAAAGCAGCAGATATTTGTTTCCAAGATGCAAATATGCAGGGAGATCGGTTTGGTAACTGTGGAATCAACAGCAATGGAAACTACATCAAATGTACTTTAGCGTAAGTACTGTCTTTGAATGATTAGACATCATTAATTTAACATGTTGTGAATTTAAGTAGTTTGCTCTCTCTGTACCTCCATTGGTTCTCCCTTGGGTATCCTGCTTATTTCCCACAGCTCAATTAGGTTAACTGTTGATTCTAAATTGGGTCTAGATGTGCATGTGAGCATGAGCTAATGTCTGTCTCAATGTGATAAACTGGCACCTTGTCTAGGTGTACAGTTTATTACATGATATTACATGATTACTTTTAGCTACCTGAATCATTTATTGTGAACCCACATCAGCGCTTGCTGAAACTTTTTGTGGCAAGATTAAGATTTTCAAATAAGCTATACTTTCCGTCCAAGTGAGATAATGCGAAAACTTTTATTAAAAGTGCAATTACAAAGAGCCTTTGATTAGAATAAAGAAAATAATGGCATCTTTGGCATACCATTTAAATGTTTGTTGATTGTTTCTTTGACTTCCTGATGCAGAAATGCCATGTGTGGAAAGGTGCAGTGCGCCAATGTGGATGTGTATAACCCTCCTCCTGGTGTCACAGTCAGTATCAAAATAGTTGCTGGGAAGACTTGTGTTAATGCAGACTTCAACCTTGGTACCGATGTGGTAGATCCAGCCTATGTTAACCCTGGCAGCCCTTGTGGTAAAGGAAAGGTGAGCAGACTCTCGTTGCTAATGACAACAGAAAGAAATGTAACAAGTAATGCAAATGTGATTTCACTTTTTCTATGACAATAGTGTTTCTATAAGAAGGAAAATCTTCTAATGACTCATTTTAACTGCAGCAGTAAGTAATTTTTTTTCAGGCCTGTCTGGACTTTCAGTGTGTGAATGCCTCAGCTCTCCTGCCCAACCTGGACTGTGATGCAAATACCACCTGCAATAGCCAAGGGGTAAAACTGCATTTTCTTTTTTCATACAGACACTTAGGACATGTCAGACTTTCTCTTTTTAATGTTTATTTCAGGTATGTAATGATCAAGGGCACTGCCACTGTGAAGATGGCTGGGCCCCACCTAATTGTGACAAGTCAGGGCACGGTGGCAGCATAGACAGTGGTCCTGCTCAGGTAGGTGGACTTGAATAGACCTATGATCATCAATGCTGAGTTGGGCTAACAAAGTCCTTTGAATTCATCATTAGAGACACAGTATTTCAAATTACTGTTGAATAAATTGTTCCGTTCCTCCACTGACATGGTTGTGGTAACTTATTCTGATCTAGGCAATTTGGTGAAACTGTTTTGTGTAAATTTCCCAGTTTAACTATATGCGTGTTGGATCAGAAATAACATAATTATCAAGTTATGATGTGTGATCATCCATGTTCTATCCAGTTGATGCCTGCACAGATAAAAAGCTAAAACTTTATCTGGTTTAAATTTGGTCACAACAAGTGAACTCTTTGTGCACCTCTTAATAGCCTCTGGCACTGATACTATTACTTGTTACTATTTATTAAAAGTCACTGATTTTTGGTAATCTGATTTAAAAACATGACAAAACAAAAAGTTATTGATATACGTTGCTAATCCATTAAGTAATAAGACTTTCTCTACCACAGACTGCTCTTTCAGGAACAGCCTCCTGGTCTTCTTCCTGTTGGTGGTTCATCCTCTGGTCTTTCTCATTCTGGTGTCGCTCTACATTTTGAGACACACTGTAAATATCTTAATCATCTCGACAGAGAAAGGAAACACTGCCTTTTTTGTTGTTATTTAAGGAAGAAATGATGCTTTTGCTTAAAATGTAATCAGTGCAGGGGCAAGGGAAGTTGACTAAATTAAAAGTGAACTCCTATTTTTAATGTATCTTTCAATAATATCTTTATGTTCACTGATTTCACATCTACCTTAAAGGGAGATACACAAGCTGATCTGCCTAACTGGTTTCACTTGAATTAAATGTCAGTGTTTGGTATGGAGAACTGGAATGTTGGAATGCAGAAAAACTATCAGTTCCGGTTCATGTTCTCCTTTGTATTTTTTTTTTATCATTAATACCTGTTCAGGAAAGCCATGTATGAGCCAAAGGTTCAGTTTGGAAGAATAGAGGAGAAGGGATGTGTGGTTCAGTTTTGTCATGAAACCGTCAGCAGGGGTCACTATTTTAAAAGCTTTTGTAGACAAATAACACAGGTCAGTGGATTGAGATCAATGATAGAAACGGTTAATAGCTCTGACACAAACAAACTGAACAATCACTTTAATTTTTCTCAATACTTTGAAACATTGACTTCTAATTACTTATCCGTCTTCTAAACCTTAAGCATACTTTTCTGCACTGAGAGCCTCCAAAGTCAAGGCAGAGAGACATTTCACTGGATCAATCAGACCCTTTGCTCCTTATTGTCACCTTTGCCCTGCCTTGCACCCATTTAGCATCATAGTGCGAGCCATTTTATTTGCTGAAATCCAAATAAACCTACCTTCTTCTGAAATTGAGACTAGAGTTTATCAGGTCAGCTTTTTGAACTTGAAATTCTGTGTAAGTAACTATTATTATTTCTGTCATTATTGTAATGTATATTTTCATGCAGTTCACAAAGGATCTTCTTTTGATTTGGCCATTGTAAATCTCAAGTCTGCTTTTAAAAGACAACCAGTTTGCAGCCAATGGTACATAGTAAAACTTTTCATGGTGACGAAACTTGAATGCTTGGTTGTCATAAATAGGTGTACCTTTGGCTGGGTGTTGTCTGGAATGCAGACTCAAAGTACACTGAAAAGGTACTTAAGGTGAAGCCAAAGATCCAAAAGGCCATTATACAAACAGAATCCAGAAATTCAACCAGTCGCAACTCAAGTAGCCAAAAGTAGTATAATGTAACAAAAATCTAAAGCAAGAAGTGGGCTTAAATACATACAAAGTGATCAATGGAAGTGCACAAAGCAGGATAATGAGAAACACCTGATTCTGATCAAAGATAATGAGGCAGGAAGGTATTTAATTACAGCTCATTTTAGCTGCACTTCTCGTCACACTTAACTTGGTAAGAATGGATTTGACCAATGAAATGAGCTACCAAAAATAAAATATTAATGAATTCATAAAAAAATATGAAGCTAAATTCTGGTTGTGTTAAAAAAAAAAAAAAAGTTAAAATTACATCCATCTGCAGTTACTTTTTTTCATGCCTTCTAGTTTGTAAACGTGAATAATGTGCTTTGTCTGCCTACTTTTTGAACTTGGACTGTAAATGTCTTTTGTACACAGGTATTTCTTGGGGAAAATAAATCTTGATCTCAGTGATACAACCTGTTTAAATAAAGAACGTAATGATAGTTGGTTTATCCATAAGCTCCTCGAATTTCTGACTTCCAAATAGCCTCCGAGATCTTAACCCTGACGTAATATATCGAAAATATCCACTCAGCAAGTATTGTTAAAAGATTGCAATCTTTATATTAACAACACAAACAAACGGAGGCGTCTCTTGGTAGAAAAGTTATTTGGGACAAAGTTGTAAGGTAGGACTGAAATATAACCTTTAACGCTTAAAAGAAAACTTCTCATATAAAAATCCTCTGACAAATCGCTTTGAATTGTCACTGCAACAAAGTCCGGTTTTCTAAGGCGCTCACCTGTCCAAAGCCACACCCATCGTTAGCCACCTGACAAGGAGCAGGAAGCAAAGACACAACGCAGGCACTCTGTGGGCCTAACGGGGACGCAATCTACAGACTTCAAAAATGATCATCAAAAATCACATCCTAATAACTGTTTTTGTTTTTTCCTTTATTTCTGGGATCGATAACAAAGGTAAGACTCCTCTGAGCTTGACTAAATGCGTAGGCTGTCGATGTTAAAGGACATACAACGGAAACTTGGAATTTTTCATTCTTAAAAAAAGGAGGGGGGGGAGAGTCCAGCAAAAAAGCTGTGTGTGGTTAATCAGGACATATTTAGCTTCTGAAAGTACAGCAAAATAAGCTTAAATGTTGCTCTGGTCATTTTAATTTGGGTGTATTCTTAAATGTCTCTTTTCCTGAAGACTAGCATTATGTAATCATGGAGTGACTTCTTTATTTTTATAGTATCTTGTTGAATTTACATTGCAGATGCTTTCCAGGGCTTTACATCAAAGCTTTCCAAGTATTCCATTGTAAATCCTCAAGTGATTCATAGAGGGTCTAGGAGCATCAACAGACAACATCATTTAAAAGATGTGAGTACCTGATACCTGACTGAATTATCTTTTCAGCTGATGGTTTAATATGAACTTTTTTTTTTAAATGCTCTTTACATATTAAGAAATATGGAGATGAGACAGTGTCATATGCAGTCAACATAAACAACCAAAAGCATGTCATTCATCTAAAAAAGAACAGGTATGTGAATTTGGTTGTAGTGACATTATAAGCTTATATTAATGCTGCAGACAAATATATATACATCTTTTCTTTTCAGAGACTTCTTACACCCAAATTTTGTTCAATATTCACGTGACGCTGCCGGGAACTACAACACATCGTATCCGAAAGAACATGTACGTTGAAACACACCTTAAGTTATAAGGCTGGTCTTGACCATTAACTCTAAAACCTGTTTTCATTTTGTTGTTTTTTCAGGTACATTGTTATTACCACGGGGAGGTGGAAGGCTATAAGGATTCAATGGTAGCGCTGAGCACGTGCTCTGGTCTCAGGTTTGACTATCCCTATTTAAAACAATTCAAATTATTTTCCAGTTATTCTGGTTATTGGGAAATGTTCTCGATAAGTGCCAATGATTTGCTTTAACCTTTTTGAGGAATAGTATCTAAGTTTCCTGAGCTCATAGTACCTGCTGCAGGATTGCCATGCCAAGCCCCTGAATAGAATTAGAGCGTTTGTCACTTAGAATGTCTTGAATGCTTTTCTGTAGGGGTGTGATCTTCTTTGAAAATAAGGCCTTTGGCCTGGAGCCTGTGCCACAGTCCACCACCAATGACCACCTTCTCTACCTTTTGGAGGACGTTCAGACTGAGCCCATCACCTGTGGAGTCGTTACTGAGGCTACTTCAGTGCCGAGCCACGAACCCTTTGAGCCTGGCCAATCCCTGACTTCTCTGCTGCGGGTTAAATGCTCATTTGTTACTTCAACATATATTTGCAGTGTTAAAAGGTTATACAACATGAAAATCATTGGGGTTTTTGTTGCTTTAACAGAGAAAACGCAATTTACCACAGACCAGTTATGTGGAGTTGGTGCTGGTTGTGGATAATCTCAGGGTGAGTGTGTAAATATATATGTAGCTAGATATATATGTGTCTATGAACTCACTGATATGGAAATAATGACTAGGCTTTTGTAAACTGGTGCAGTAAATGAACATATTACTCCTGGTGTCACCAGGCATATAATAGTTTTTAAAATAACTTTTCTCACAAAATCTGGAGTGCTTAGATTGTAAAATATAGTGCCAAAGCTATTGAGCAGCATGTTAATGTAAATGCCATTAAATACAAATTAATTGTGTTGACAGTATACTTTTAAGAAAAACAATGCGACAGCAGTGAGAGAGGAGATGGTGCAAATGGCTAATCTACTGGACGGGGTGAGATTTTAAGTAGTTTGTAAAAGAAAACGTGCCTAATTAAACTAGATTCTGTATTAAAACACTGGTATGTTTTATTTTCCTCTTTGTTGTAGTACTACAAGCAGCTGAACATCCGAGTTGTCCTGGTGGGCCTGGAGATTTTTAAGGATAGTAATCCTTTTAGTGTGGACGGCAGTGCAGGAAATGTGTTGGGAAATTTTGTTCAGTGGAGGAAGACTTTTTTGATACCCAAAATCAGGCATGACATTGGACAACTCATTGTGTAAGTAACGTGTGGTCTTTGTCCTTTGGTTTATTTATTTATTCTGAGCATAATGTTGTATCAATAATGTTTAATATCAGAATATCAACTGCTCTCTGACACATTTACCCCTTTTTCCATATTTGTTAGTGGTCAGTCTGGGGCATATCCAGGAGGTGTATTAGGTATGGCCTTTGTGGGCACAGTGTGCTCTGCCTCAAGTTCTGGAGGAATCAATGTGGTTAGTTCATCTCTGTTAACTTCTAACACCAGCTGACACACAGAAACTGATACCAATCATACATTATTCATAAAAACTGCAGCTTATTCTCGCAGGCTTTGAATACATTCTACTCTAGTCAAACAGGTTATACTTGAATGCACTCCACCACCGTGACAATGCATCTTTCTTTGTATTATTACAAAGTCTTTTTGGAAACTGCTTTTCTTATTAGTCAAACAACATAACGTATAACATGTATCAATTGCTATTACTATTGCAGTTGAGAAAGTGATTACATCAATAAATTGATTTCTAATATTAATAGAAATCTATATGTACTATATAATATTATATTTTTTGTAGATATATTTGATATATGCTTTTAAGTTCATTTACATTTTTTTTCCTTCTGGCTATACACGAATAATGATTTATCATATCATTGATTTAAACTCACGGTGCAGCACGGTGGCATGGTGGTTAGCACTGTTGCCTCACAGCAAGAAGGTCCTGAGTTCAATTCCACCACCAGGCCGGGGTCTTTCTGTGTGGAGTTTGCATGTTCTCCCCGTGTTTGCGTGGGTTCCCTCCGGGTACTCCGGCTTCCTCCCACCGTCCAAAGACATGCAGCTTGTGGGGATAGGTTAATTGGATAATCCAAATTGCCACTAGATGTAAATGTGAGTGCGAATGGTTGTCTGTCCCTGTGTGTTGGCCCTGCGACAGACTGGCGACCTGTCCAGGATGTACCCCTCCTCTCGCCCTATGACAGCTGGGATAGGCTCCAGTGCCCCCCGCGACCCTGAAAAGGGGAAGCGAATGGATGGATGATTTAAACTCTCATTTCAAATTCAGGAGCTGCAAATTGGGCATAAATTTTGTTAAAATGTCACCATTTAATGTCCTGTGTTTGTTTTTTACAGTTTAGCAACAACAATTTGGCTTTTGTCTCCACTGTGGTGGCTCATGAGATGGGTCATAACCTGGGCATGAATCATGACTCTGCGAACTGCGCCTGTAATGGAAAAAGCTGCATCATGTCAGGAGGTGCCAGGTAATACCGTTTTCACTAATGTTCAAAAAATGTTTAATTTATTGTTTTTTCCGTAGAAGTCTTTTTTTTTTTAACCTTCCTTACAATTCCAATTCTGAAAATTTGGGACGATATGTCAAATTTAAGGAAACAATGAATCCAATCACTAGTAAAGGTCCAGCTGTATGCAAACGTTATCTGGAAACGCTGTCACTAGCTCATTTCAAATGAACTGAACCAAAGTGAAAAACTGTTCTGTGGTTGTACGAATCAAAATTTGAAATTCTTTTTCGGAAACCTGGGCGCTGAACTGAAGAGGAGCGTTAGTGCCTATGGAAATGGCAGCTTTAACATCTGGAATGGCACCATCAGTGCTGAAAGATATATAAAGGTTTTAGATCAGTATAGATATTTAGAATTTGACAACAGAAACCTTTCACTATAGTAGGGTTTTTAAAAACATCTATATGAGGCCTGTCCAACTGTATATTTCTATAAATGATTTATCCTGTTATTTTGCAGTGGTGCCACAAATTTTAGCCAGTGCAGTGAAGCAGATTTTGAAGCACTGATTTTAAGAGGAGGAGGCCTGTGTCTGAGAAATCAGCCCGCTGCATCAAATGTGATTAGCAATCCTGAGTGTGGCAATGGCCTACTGGAACAAGGGGAGCAGTGTGATTGTGGCAAACCACAGGTAGAGTACTACTGTCAAATATAGTACTGTGCAGAAGTCTTGAACCAACCCTCATTTCTTTATATTTTGCTTCCATTTATTTATTGAACAATAGTTTTTCAGACTTTCTAAGAGTTCATCTAAAGGTCATTTCTTTTATTATTCTTTTATTATTATATTTTTTAAGCTACTTCACTTAAATTTTTGAATATTCAGGAAATACCAAAAATAGCGTAGTTTAGCAATCATAAATTGTATTTTTGCACCATCAAGGTGATTGCCAAAGAGCCATTAGCCAAAAAACATGGCATGTTTGGTATAGTGTGCAAATCTTTGAGGAAACTGGACAGATGCGGGGGGGGGAGAAGTGACTGACCTGGAAATCTATTTGCAGCAAATGGAAAAAAACAAAAACACTGTAGTTCCATGTATGTTTGCAAATTTCAGTAAATCACTGCAATTATTTTCCAGTTTCCTTGCAAACTATAATGAAATAAAGGGTTGCTTAAGTCTTTTGCTCAGTACTGTAAAGTCAAACACACTGAAAATAATACTTTATAACAAGCATTAACAATAGGTAATCATGTAAAGGTTTTTCTTACATGCCTTATAAATTTGAATTAACAGTACCATCTGTTAAATTGCATCAAGTCTTAAGAGGGAATATTAGATATCATATCATATCAGGATGTCTAAATATGGAAACGGACATTTACAAAGTAAATACAATGTGCAAAGAATTGCAACCTTTTTTTGTAAATTAATTTCACTTATTGCGGCACAATTACCCAATTACACTTCTGCTTCATGCCTCTGAGAGTGAAAATGCTCTGGCGGTGTTGAAGTTTTGTATCTTTTGTTTAAATAATTAATAACTGTCTTTTTTTCATCTGTTTCATACAGGAATGTACGAATAAGTGCTGCAATGCTGCCACATGTACATTTACCCACGGATCTGCATGTGCTCACGGAGCATGTTGTGAAAACTGTCAGGTCTGAAATGTGTTGGATTTAGCTTTATGGTTGATTATTGTGCTTTTTGCACCAAGAAAAAACATTTGGAAATGTGGGTGAGTTAACTTTTTTCTCTCTTCTGTTTTTTAGCTGAAAGTTGCAGGAACGCCATGCAGAAATTCTGTCAATACCTGTGATCTTCCTGAATATTGTAATGGAAGAAATGAATCCTGTCCGAATGACTTTTATCTCATGGATGGTCTGCCCTGTGAAAACAATGCTGCGTATTGCTATGAAGGGCGCTGCCAGACATATGATTATCAGTGCGGACATCTGTTTGCACCAGGTACATCTAATAATAATTCATTACTTTTTTCATGCTTTTAGTTTTCAGTAATGTGGTTACGATCACTAGGCAAGACTTCTCAGACTTTTCTTGTTCTTTTTTCTGGATATTATTTCTCTTTTTGGCAGATAATGCAATAAAAGCAGCAGATATTTGTTTCCAAGATGCAAATATTCAGGGAGATCGGTTTGGTAACTGTGGATCCAACAGCAATGGAAACTACATCAAATGTACTTTAGCGTAAGTACTCTCTAATGATGTCATTAATTCCTCATCTCATGAATTTAAGGATTTTAGATAACATGTGTTGAAAAAGTACTGCGCTAGTCATGTTGAACATCGACTTTGTTTTATAAAGTCGGTCAAATCTGAGAAGAATTCCCATCTTAATCCCATCCCCTCAGACTTTGATCTTTTTGTACAATGATGTATAGCTATATCTAATGATATCTAATGAAAACATGGACAATTTTAATCTTATAATTTGGCACTTTCTAAGTCCTCTTATTTTCCATTTTTTGATGCCCTGTTGGAGTTCACTTTTCAAAGATGTTTGGTTGAAATAAGCACCTTCCTAACTATGGTTTGATACTTAAATCTAGCCATGATTTCTTATGGAACAACATTATTTGTGAACAAACTTATTTCCTTTTACTTGCCAAATGTTAAATGTGAGATTATATTTACTCATTGAACAAAAACATGAGAAACCAGAAGTGTAGATTATACTTGTTTTTAAAATAAAAGTGTGGTTCTTGGGTTTTAACTTCAACCTATTGCTGATAAGTATGATGTCATGAATCTCCTCTCTCATCGTGAGCATGTGAAGCTTTGCTGGTACACTAAATTCAGCATGTATTCAGTTAAGCATATGTGAATGTGTTTGGAAAAAAAAGTAGCATTACTTTATCTTATGGCAGTAACTGAGTGATAAGATACAATTGTAGCATTTCAGTTAACGATTAGATTTACCTTTTTTTTCATCCAGTGTTTAAGTCATTTGCAACTGTGATTCATTTTCTTAATTTAACTCTGTTACACAGAAATACCATGTGTGGAAAGGTGCAGTGCACCAACGTGAATGTGAATAACCCTCCTCCTGGTGCCACAGTCAGTATCAAAATAGTTGCTGGGAAGACTTGTGTTAATGCAGACTTCAACCTTGGCACAGATGTGCTGGACCCAGCCTATGTTAACCCTGGCAGCCCCTGTGCTACAGGAAAGGTGAGCAAACTATTTTAATGCCAAAGTAAAGAAATGCAACAACTAATGCAAATACGGTATCACTTTTTTTTACTAAAATACTGTCAACATCATAAGAAAAAACTGCTAATGACTCAATCTAACTGCACCAGTAAGTAACATTACTTTTCTTTTAGACCTGTGTGAACTTTCAGTGTGTGAATGCCTCTGCTCTCCTGCCCAACTTGATCTGTGATGCAAAAACCACCTGTAATGGCCGAGGGGTAAAGTTTCTTCTTCTTTTTTTTTGTCTTTCTTTACTCAGATTCCAGCCACTTAGGACCTGCTGGATATTTACTCTTTAATGTTTATTTCAGGTTTGCAACAACCTAGGTCACTGCCACTGTGAAAATGGCTGGGGCCCACCCTACTGTGACAGGTCAGGGTGGGGTGGCAGCATAGACAGCGGCCCTGCTCAAATAGGTACGTCTTAATTCACCAGTTATGACTTATGACAAATAAGTCCCCTAATACCACATGTGTGGCAATCTGAATTGAATGACCATCTGAATTCATCATTAATCATTAGATACACAGTCATCTGTTATCCCCTCATTAGTGGAGACATTATTGCCGTAGCATTTGTTGTTGTATCATCTGTATGGGAAAATTTTCATTTTTACCAACGACATGCAGGGTATGTCTGCTGGATCAAAAACAATGTGATAGTTCACTATTAATTTTCATCTAATAAAAAGCAGAACTTTTAGAAAGTTCCCTCCTGGTGCAATTAAATTTTCACTATTGTTCCTAATTCACATCTGAACTTAATAAAGAACAAACATCTCTTTTTTGCATAAGACTACTCCCTCAGAAACGGCCTGCTGATCTTCTTCCTCTTGGTGGTTCCTCTTCTGGTTCTTCTCATTTTGGTGCTCCTTTACATCTTTAGGAGAGAGTCCTTAGAGCCTTGCCTCAAAAGGTAAACTTCAACTCAAGTTAAGTGTACATACTAATAGTTTTGTTTTTCATATGGTGTTGTACATTTTGATTTTTTTTTTTTCAGGTTACGTAAGACTCAGACCAAAAACACAAATGCAGGCTCAAACAGCAATGCTCAAACGGGTGCCAGAACCATACCTCCACCTGAGCGTCCCACCAACCGGGTAAATATATTTATCCACTTATCTTCATAGTTATGGTAAAAAGAAAGTACACTCTCTGTCGATCCAAGGCTTTTACATCTTAGGGCATGTTACAAATGTCCTTAACAGGTTCTAAAATGATTTAAATGCAACCTGATAGGCACAAGAACAAACTGTGTCATTCTCAAATGAACAGAAATTGTGAAAATGCAAAGCAGGAAAGACATCAGAAATGAACTTAATTGATCTGTCTATTAATCTGGGACGGGTTAGAAGGCCACACAATATGAAGGCCATCATTCTACAGTGAAAAAGATTCACAAGTGGAACACATTCAAGACAGCTGCTAGTCTTCCCAAATTCATCCCAAGGTCGGACTATGCAATGCTCAGAGAAATGGTAACAATTCCATGACGGCACAAACAGAAACACAATGTTGGTCAAGGAAGCCGCTTCTCTTTAAAATGAAAACATGGCAGCACAGCTTAGCTATGCAAAGTTGACCAAACTTTGCAAAGCAAATTTGTAACATTCTGAAAAATAAAGGAGCCCAGTCAAAGTCCAGACTTAAACCAGGACTTTAAGAGAGCTGTGCATGCAAAACTCAATTAACAGAAGCAACATTGTCCACAGTCACGTGAGACTTATAGAGAAAATGATTACATGGCGTTATTGCTGTTTAAGGTGATTTTAAATGCTGTTGGATCACAGGGTGTAGTTCATTTTTCACACACTGTTTCTGCATTTTGGCTGACATCATGCAATATGTCATATCCTGATGCATAAAACCTGAAAACTTAAAGAGTGTGTACTTTCTTGTGTGAAGGACGTGAAGTGCAATGTTTGTTTATTTTCTAGTGAAAATGCTAATCCCTAAAGAGGAAAGGTAACTCTGTTAGATGTTTAGTGTTGCTCATTGTTGTGTTTGCCGTGTTCTTATTCTAGCCTGCATTTCCAGCAGCTGCCTCAACTCCAGTTTCTGGGTATGAACGGACTTACTTTTTTACTTAACTAAATCCATACTTCCCTCATAGATAAATGGAAACTGAAGCTGTCAGTACACAAACAAACATGTGTGATTGGTTTCTGACTTTAAACATAATCTGTCAGTTTCAAGTACGGAGAAACGAACTACTGGGATGATGAAAACAGTCATGACCCCCCTGAACAACCACCTCCTGTACAAGGCCCTGGAGTACCCAGACCAATCCAACCGAAACATCTACCAAGCTAATTGCTTTCATACAGTATCATTTAAATTATTTTCTGAAGTTATGAATTTGCTACAGATCAAAACTGTATGAAGAGACTATTTTAAAATACTAATTAAAGGCACGCTGTTTGTAAGATTGACTGTTATTATGTGGTAGTGGATGAGGCTGGTAAATGTTTACTGACTGTTTTATTAGGTCTTTTTACTATTTGGGGATACATGCAAATAAAATAAAGAGTTTTATATTTTACATCATCATGCTTTTTAAAAAATAAATATTATTGATGTTTCTTGCAGTTAAATGCAATTGTTATAATGTGTGCAATGTAATAATGAAGGGTATCAAAAATGGACTTTGATTGTTTTGTTGTAACTGAGTAAAAAATTCTTGTGGCTTTTAAATTATTTCTACACTAAGAATAGAAACAGAAACACTGTGTGTAGAATCATAGAGTCAAAATGGCAAAATAAATAAATAAAATGTAAAACTAAATAAAGCGTCAGCATCCAGCCCATTTTGGCCACTTAAGATGTGTTGATAGAACTGCAATTTATTTATTTTGAAATTTCTGTTGCCCTCAATACTATGCCTCTTTTTTACTCTTTTGTTTTTTGTTTTTTAAATAAAGGGTATATAAAAGTGGCTTTGCCAATAACAACTTCTTGAGGCTTCTACCTTGTGACAGGAATGTGACTCAAAACTGACTTGAAATCATTTCATCACATCATAGATATTTTTGACATATCTTGAAAGATGATAGATAGATAGATAGAATATTATTTCAAACATGCAAATATAATTGAAATAACAAGAGAGAAAAAACAAAACTTAAAAATCATCAAGTTTTCATGTATATATCTACATAATGTGTGTGCTTGAAAAGGAGTAGGATGAAGTTTACACTTTTCCTGTTCCTACCCCCTTATTTCAAATTTCATTGCTTACAAATCCATCTCCAGAATTCAACATTATTTGATCCATATATGTTTAACTATGTACAAGTCTAACACATTGAACATACACAAATAAAACCATTTTCAGCACATAAACCAAAACAACAACAAACTACATTTTTACATAAACTAATCACCCTGTGTTTAACACCTGCTTAATGTGTGAATTTTTGCATTGATTTACTTTTCTTGATTTCATCTGTACAGGTGTTCCACACACTAACTCCTCTGACTGTAATGGTGTGATATTTTACATTTGTCCTTACTACTGGCGTGCTGGTCATGAGTATTTGGTCTTATTTGGAACAAGTTCTGAATGTTGTGGGGCAAAGATTTATTTGCTGCCTTGTACATTGTTTGCACAGTTCTGAGGTCAACCAAATCTTTAAATGTGAGAATATTTCATTTGATAAAAAGTGGATTTGAAGGTTCTCTTGAAGTAGCTTTATTTGTTATCCTTATTGCTCTTTTTCTGCAGAATGTATATTGGATGGGTGTGTGTTTTGTACTTGTTTCCCCACACGACCACACAGTATGTCATGTACGGCAGTATGATAGAACAATACAGAGTATATAATGATGTTTGATTTATGAGATCCTTAACCTTGTAGAGAATTGCCAGAGACTTCGATATTTTGCCTTTGATATAAGTAATGTCTGGAATCCAGGATAGTTTGTGATGTATTATCACACCAAGGAATTTTATTTCAGATACTGTTATTTATTGTCAGTTTACTATTAGTAGAATATGTGCATTTCCCAAATATTATGAATTTTGCTTTACTCAGGTTCAATGTTAATTTATTATGGTCAAACCAGGTCTTCAGATTATTTAATTCATTTTCTAATTCATTCAGAAGTTGTTCCAAGTTACTTCCACAGCACAGTAAGTTTGTATTATATTGTATAATATTATTTTCAAAGATGTTGAAATTGCACATATCTCAGTAATGTACAATATGAAAAGCAGCAGCCCCAAAACTGATCCTTGGGGATCAGTTTTGGAACACAACGGATTTCAATTCTGACTTTATGGCATTTATTTGGGTAAATTGTTTACGGTTTTTAAGGTAACTGTTAGCCCATGATAATGCCACCCCTCTGACCCCATATGTAGTTTGTTATGTAAAAGGTTGCGATGAACTGTATCAAATGCTTTCTTTAAATCTAAAAAAAACTCAGACAGCATATTCTTTGTTTTCAATAGCAGTTGTTACTGTATCTATAAACTCCATTAAGGCATGCATTGTGGTCGTTTTAGGTCTAAATCCATACTTGCTTTATATATAGTACATTGTTTTTTGTGATAAAGTCATATAATCTATTGTAAAATATTTTTTCAGTATCTTAGAGAACTGCAGTAGTAGAGAGATGGGCCGATAGTTTGCCATCTCCAGCTTTATACATTGGATCTAACTTTGCGATTTTCATCTTATCTGAAAATAATCCACTT
This sequence comes from Haplochromis burtoni, assembly GCF_018398535.1. Classification (NCBI taxonomy): domain Eukaryota; kingdom Metazoa; phylum Chordata; class Actinopteri; order Cichliformes; family Cichlidae; genus Haplochromis; species Haplochromis burtoni. The sequence continues at coordinate 1,930,421 of NW_024582398.1, forward strand.
TGTAATGACAGATTACAAATGTAGGTAAATGGTTTCACAATACATCCAATAATATCTTTAATTAAGTCCATATCAATGCCATCACAGTCATTTGGTTTCTTGGAGTTAAAGGATGTAACTACATCCATAATTTCCTCTTCATCTACTCCCCTCATAAACATTGAGTTTGTTACATTGATAGTTTTAGGAGGGTGCCCAGATTTTACAATTTCTTTAGCCAAGCTAGGACCAACATCAAGAAAAAAGTCATTAAAACAATTTGCGATTTGTTTTATGCCACTAGTCGTTGTATTTTGTATTTGAAAGTTATTTGGATATTCCAATCCTTTAGTTCCTTTATTTACAATATTATTTAGTACTGTACAACACAAGGTTGGTCAAGACGTCGTTTACAATATTATGTGCTTTTATTTTGAAGGACGTCGGTAGGAAATGACACGCGGAAGAATATGAGGAAGTTAATATCCAACATGGCTGCAAACAGTACAAATGTGAGTAGTAGAAGCTAGGTTGTGAAGCTGCTCTTTCGTAGCCCATGGCAACTGAGGAGGCCGTGAGTGTCAGCAGGGCTTCGGCCTGTCTGTGTGTCCTCTGCGGGCTACCCGCTGCTGGGAAGTCCACCCTGGCCCGCCGGATTCTCAGTACCGCCGCACAGCATGGATGGAGAGCCACTGTGGTGCCATACGATGACCTGATCCCAGAGCAAGCTTTTCGAACCAAAGTGGTCGAGGATGGTGTTAACCTGCAAGAAATGGTAAGGACATGATTCAAATGTAATGTGAACCAACCATCCTGCGTAATATTATCTATAGTAGGGCATTATGACTATTAGAGAACGCAATCACAATAGTACAGCTTTACATTAAATAACATAGTTTGGTGCTAATTAACAGAAAAGGTAAAAAAATAAAAAATTTAGCTCTTTGACAGCACTAAGTTAGGTCAATTTACCCATCCATGTAAGTAAATTGCATGTGTTCAGTGCTTGAAGATTAGAGGTTAGATTTGTTTTGTGGTTTTTTGGCTAATTCAGGTAACTCTCACTACACTTTTCCATCAAATGTTTTACCCTTTCCCAGTTTAGGAAAGGGTAAAACATTGACATAGATATAACATCAGATAGTTTAGGCCATGGTAAATTTTAGCACTTGCATCATAGGATATTTGAGGATAAGTATTTTGTCCGAGGACACTTCATCATATACAGTCCAGGAGCTGGGGATTGACCCAACATTAGTAAACAACCTGCTGTAAGTCTTGAGCCAACATAAACAACAAGCTTCTTAATTTCCCTGTAATGTTACCTTCTGCTACACGATATGTGACTGTATTAATTATTCAAAGTACTTTTATTCTGCAGCAGATTGTTTTTAAAATCCATATTGTCTCCATACATCATAAGTAGCTTGAGTATGTCCTACTAATTTTAGAACTGATTCTCCTCTCTAGCACACTGAATGGAAGTCACACAGACAAGCTGTGTTGTACTGTATTGAGCAGTTCTTGCAGAAGTCAGAAATACTGCCAGAGGTACCAAGCAGCTCTGGGATCAGTGTTGCTGCCTGGGAACAGTGCACTCAAGGTCTGATGGGGCCTAAAGGTCTGAAGCCACCTCTCGTCTTCCTACTGGACGACAACTTCTACTATCCAAGTATGAGATATGAAGTTTGTCAGCTTGCAAGGAAGTGTAAGACCCCTCTTATCAACTGAATATGCCACTTAACGTATGCGGCTCTTCAAATATTAGGTTAACGTCTTCTGATGTTGCAGATTCGCTGGGTTTCTGCCAGGTCTACCTACAGTGTGATTTAGAATCATGCATCAGCAGAAACCAGAGCAGGTCTCAGCCCGTCCCCACTGAGGTGATACTGGAGATGGTGAAGCGGTTGGAGTCTCCGAATCCTCAGAAGAACTCATGGGAGATGAACAGCATTACACTTAACAGCACAGGAACTGTGTCCAAATCTGACATGTAAGGCAGCAGAAGGAGCAGCCATAAAGATTAATTACCAAAGTCAATTCATAAGTCAGGCTTTAATTTGTTGCCTCTGTGTTCTCCTATGTGGCTTATCCTCAGCCAGAGGGTGATGGAGTTGATCTCCTCTGCACTAAATAACCCACTAAGCCTGGGAGAAGACAACAAAGAACAAAAGGTGCGTCACTGTAGAGTAAACTTGAGACACATGCTAGTGATGTAGCTACAGAAGCAGATCATTTCTATCATTTCTAAAGGTTTAACATATGAAACAACACATCATCAAGAGTCCTCAAATCAACAGTACCTAATCAGAGGGGGCCAACCTCAAGCATGACCCCCCCCCCCCCCCTTTAAAACAGCCCACAGACCCTAAGGAGTGAGACTGTTTATAAGTGGGTTGTCAGTTGAGTAAAATAGATTTTTGTCTATATCAGTGGTAAAGAAAGTGACCCAGAGCCTCTTCCATGCAACTCTGAAAGTTTTAACCGTCAGCTATATTGGAACATCATTACACCAAGCTACCGTTAAGGGGATGGATGAGGGATGGGAAAGGAGACAGAGAAGGAAAAAAAATGAAGGGGAGGGGTTAAGATATAACAATTATTACCATCATCATCAACATGCAATAATAATAACAATGATTCATTATTAACACATACTGTTTAAAAAAAAATACTCACTCATGATCATAAACAACAGTACTAGCAGGTAGTCTTGTCTTGATATTACATAGTAATAACAGGTCCCTTAATACTACATATTATAAGTGGAAAATTAGAAATATATTAAAAGGACGGTTTTGCACTGAGATAAGAATGCATCATTAGTAGTGGAAATACAAGAAGCCAGAGAAATACCATCATGCATAACTGAATTCTTTTTTTATCTATGTTGCTGTTTTCATATATACATTGGTATTGGCTTAAGACATGCACCTGCACATATATCATCATCTATTTTGCAGGATGCTGATCGTCTGAAATGTGCCAATAGTGTTGTCCACCAGGCTGACCAGGCCTGTCGACGCCTCATCTCTGAAGCCATGAAGACTGCCAGAGGTCCGCTTTGGATAATATTTATTATTTCAAGTTTAACAGAGCATGCTGCCACTTGAAGCCTAGCTAAATGATCAACTCGTCTTTCCCTAATTTTAGAGAATAAAGTACCTCCTGAACGCATGAGGTCTTTGGCTGCTCAGCTGAGTGAATCCAAAGCAACGTTTCTTCATAACCTGCGGAAACATTTCCTCCATGAAGTGCCATTTATCCAAGGAGAAGAAATCAACGTAGAGCATGCAGCGAAGAGAGCAGCTGAAATTTTTAATGATGACTTGAAAGAAATCTTGTCTAGAATCATGAATGACAAATAAGCTTGACTGAATAGCCAATGTACTGTATTTTATTAAATGTAAGAATTTAAAAATGCTTTTTTAAAATTATTTTTCTGCTACTAAGTGAAACACTCGTAAATGGTTGTAATGTAATAACTTGGTTATTACAACTGTGAATGAAATGTTTTTTTTTTTTTTAAATAAATTCTCAACTGATTTCAGATGTCTACGTGACTTCTCTCCTGATATGGTACAGTGGTGTAATTAAGAGTATCATTATTACATTTTCTGCCCATACTAACATTATCATGTACAAACAAGTTAATGTGTCCAAGATTTGCACAAACGAAAAGCCACTAACATTAGTTCACATTACATGTAACATAATGAGGGTTATATGGGATCTATAGAGCTTAGAAAGAAAAGCGTCTGGACTTCTTTAAGTTTCTTGAAGATGTTTCACCTCTCATCCAAGAAGCTTCTTCAGTTCTAGGGTCAAATGGTGGAGAGTCCCAGATTTTAAGCCCTGTGGGAGTGCCCCTCCAAGAGGGACAATGGACCCCCTTTTGATCCTCTACCTAATCATACGAGCCAAGGTGTGAAAACGGGTGTAGGTCACAATCAGCCATGGTTTCATGTAAACTTATTGTGAAACCTAGCCCCACCCTATCATGTGATTTCCTGAGGTCAGATGGCCCAGAATGTGAATGGGCGTTGCGGCGTCTGGGAAGGGAACTCAAACTGGATTATAGATGGCAGACAGCTGGAATCATAAACCACCCCAGGTTATATGGGATCTTTAATATGGCTCAGCATTGGCTAATATACAGACAGTAAGTGGCTACAATTCATTTTAAAGTTGTATGTACACAAAGTTACTTGAGACAGTATATAAATATTTTTTAAAAAGGGATATAATACAACTGTAAAAAAACCCCAAAAAAAACTACTAATTGTAGTCTCTGAGGTTACATATAAATAAATATTAGAACTACAACTCCCACTGAGGAATGTGTCTGGCTAATTTAACCATGATTGAGACTTTGGTGTATAATTATTAGGCATACAAGCAATTTACAAATGGTGGTGAGAATGGCACCTCGACGGCTCCACTGTGAATACAAAGCTGGTTGAGCTTGAAATGTTTGGTGCTTAATACTGCTTTGGTGTTGTATTTTTTTTTATTTTTTAAAAGCCCCACACCCAACAGCCACAACATTAAAACCACCCTCATAATATTGAATTGGGCCCCACCTTCCTGCTGGAAAACAGAGATCTAAGCATTCACGGTGTGAACACAGCACCTTTGGGATGTTGGCAGCAGGGTGATTCACTGTGGGGCTTGTTATGGGTGTACTAATGTGTGCCACGTGAGTGCTACACATTGTGCCACATGCAAAATCTTCCCATCTGAACACTGGCAAATGAACTGGTACTTGTATAGCTGCAAGACTTCATTCACCCAATCACACCACACATTCACACAGCACTTTGTAACATTCTCACGTACACTCCAACTGATACTTTGGGGGGCAGTTTGAGGGTTCAGTAGCTTATCCAAGGATACTTTGAGGATCAACCAACCAACCTTCCAGTTAGTAGACAGGCCACAGAAGCCCATTTCATTGCACTGTAACTAGATAATCACTGTTATTCATTTTGCCTGTCAGTGGTTTCAATGTTCTGGCTGATCAGTGTATATAGCTGCCTTTATAAATGTGATTACTCAACAGGCTGAATGAAATCCTAATGACTCACTCCAAAGTGATGAAACACTGCAAATCCCATCCCAGTCTAATGCCAAACCCAATAAGTTGCATGAGCAAAGGAGTACAGATATCACAAGGCATTAACTAACTCTCACAACAAACTATGATGTGTTGTAAAGTGTCATTTGTGGTTTTGTACGTTCACAACTAATACGACAAGCCCAAAGTAGGGATCAAGGTAGAAAAGCAGTAAGGCAACAGTATAGTGCAGATGTAGAAGTGTAAAATAAAAAAAAGAAAACAACTTAAAACATGAAATGTTAAACAGTCTCACTATGTTTAGTTGCTAAATATAACCAATATAATAAAAACAAGGGCTCCATATAAGTCTGTGCTGTCAGGAATCATTTTTTATGTTGGCCACGGGCAAAATGGCAGGCAAAATCGTATTTGTCTGCGCATTTATGCCCACAGCTGTTGCACTGGAATGGATGTTCATAGCCGTGGCAGCCCATGTGAATAGTGTAGAGGATATTGTCAGAAAAGTGAATATCACAATGTTGGCATTTATACACGACCTGCTGGTCCGATATAGTCAGGGCAGGGGCGGGTGTGCCCGACTGGCTGTTGCTAACACACGCAGTCAGAGCGTTCATGTTGTTCTCAAAGCCAAGGCTCAGAGCAGGACTGCAGTTCTCGTGGCGTGAGGTGGGAGATTCTTTTTTAAGTGATGATATCTGCACTCCATTTGAGCACATTGCAACCTGTTCACTGGAGACATTATGTATTAGGATGGGCTTCTCATCTTTTATTGACTCCCTGTCTGGGGACACGGGAGTCTGAGACTCAGGGTGGAGCTCAGCCAACTGACCGGCTAGTGTAGACACCTGGTCGAGTGGGTTTTTAAAAGTCAAACCATTAGCACTCCTGTTGCGACTTTCCTTCTCATCTACCCTGGGAGCGTTCTTATACTCGCTGCTGTTTAAATGGTGGATTTTGTGAGACAAGTCAGTCAGAAAATCCGATTTTGGCATCACCACGGAGGCCGGGTTGAGATTGATCAGGAGGCGCCGCCCGAACCCCAGCGAAGCTGTCCTCTTCTGCAAAGCGCTCAGCATTCTCTTGTTGGAGAAAGGAGAGCGTGCCACCCTGGTGGGCAAAAGCTTGTGGCGGCGTCGCCGATGGTGTGACAGGTTGCTGCGGTCACTGCATCGGAAGGCGCAGAGGTCACACTTGTAGGGCTTCTCTCCTGTGTGTGAGCGCATGTGGGCTTCCAAGTGACGCTCATACGCAGATGCAAATGGGCACAGCTGACAGCGGTGAGGCTTTTCTCCTGGGCAAGGAAATAACTGCAGTTATAACTCTGATATTAACCAGCATATTTTACTGTGATGGTTTGCACAGAGGTAGGGAAGTGTCTATTAGACAAGGTTTAGATAAGGTGAAGCTTTTCTCTATTTCACTTTATCAGCTGTATATCGGGGATATTTACATGGTGGGAACTCTGACCTGTGTGGATGCGGATATGCTCTATTAAGCGAGCCATGCCCTTGTTTGCATAGCTGCAGTAGCTGCATTTATACTTTCCATCGCAGGTCCTCTCCAGGCCATCCATCTGCACATCTGACCCATCCTCCACAGACAGTCTTACCTCCACAGACGGGGGGTCCAGACCATTTTGCTCGCACCTTGGGGCAACTACAAACAAACACAGCATGACTTCAACATATGATTTTGCTTAGTAAACACGTAAATCAGTTGTTTGTAAATTAGTGTGCTTCCTTCTCACCGGCTTGAAACGATTCCGCTGTCTCTTTTTCACCACACACGGAGCCTGAAATCATGTTGACATGCTGGGTTTGCTGGGTCAGGTATTCTTGAAATTCCTTTACAAAATCCACGGGCTCGGTCTTTATCTCCTCCATGTTCCTTCTCGTGTGCTGAACCTGAAGAAAAAGATTCAAATGTGATGGCGATGTACTACAAGTCTGCTTTGGTATTCTGACAGCAGCTAACCTACTGCTGCTAGCGTTCTTAATGACTAGCCTACTGCTTTTAGCAGCAGCGCTAACATTACCTAGATTTAAGCTCTTGTATTTTAAATTTTAACACCCAAATTAAGCACAATCGTTACTGTGGTCCATATTTTGCCGTAACAACTCTAACAAACGCTTTTTCTTCGCGCTAACAGCAGAGTTGGGACAGTTTATCATCTCATGCTGTTATCTGGCGAACATGCGATCGCTTCCGTTTTTTCTGATATGTTAGCGGCCACTCAAACGCAACTGTTGCCTTCTCTATTATCGGAAAAACATAGCCTATGTTTATTTTCGTATGGGGCTGTCGTTCTCTTTCTCTTTCTCCCTCTCACTCTATCTATAATATATAACTGGTTGTCATTAATATATATTAATATATATATATATTTATTATATTTTTAATATGTATAAATCTGACTATGCGTAAACCACACGGGTCAGAATAAACACACAGAGATCTGAATACGCGCACATGGGTTTCAGTACGCACAAACAGATGGAAACACACGCACATTCTCACAAGTCTTCAACAATGGCCCTATATTTTTGCACAGGACACATATATGACACTGGCATAAGTTTGTCTATTTCGTTTGATTTCTTAATTTAATAAGTACATACAAAAAGTTAAAAATTCACAACATTAACAGGACAGACAGTGAAGCACTTGCCATTTATGTTTTTTTTCTCCACTCCTGCTCATAACGATAATCCCACAAGGACATGTTAATGATTAATGTATTGCCATTAAAGTCTCCTACATAGTGTAACTTCTCGTGTCTGACTCTTACAGGAGGTCACTGAAGGCAGAAATAGAAATGAGCCCTCTGGTGGACGTACGCTGCTGAACGTTTCATAACAAACATCATGGCTACCCCGTTGGTCAGGATTTTCTCAAAGGTTATACAGAATATTTAGGTCATTATTATTTGCATTTGAAGAGTTTCTGCGCTCATTTGAATATCTTTTCTACGGTATAACCCTTTTTTATCATTGAATTTTGTAACCTATCTGGCTCTTGCCTACGTGACGTTTTTAGCTAACTGATGCTAATATTTGCTAAAGCTCAAACCTAAGTAGTTTCATCCCAAAATAGTTTCAACACTCAATCCTCAAACAGTGGTCAACCGTGCCCGAGATTACTGCGTAATGCTCAGTCACACTGTGTGTTCATTACTAATTATTTTCTAAGCGATGTTACATATTTCTACTGCTGTTTGTTTTTCAGTCTTTCAAACAACTCTCTCGTCCATGGGGGGCATGCCAGGCAGGATGGAGGAGCACTTCCTCCAGATCTGTCCCAGATGTGGCTTCACACCATCCCGCCGAGGTGGTCTCCTCTTTCCCTCCACTTCAGACATACACAGAGGAGGAAGGCATGATGAGGGAAGCAGGTAAGCAGGACCTCTTGTTTCATGTTGTAGTGCACAGCTGGAGACAGGGTTTCTTAAAACGCTAAATATCTGCATTGCTGTTTGACAGTGAAAAAATATGCACAGGAGCGCATCTCCCCACTTGTGTCACAAATGGATGAGAATTCGCAGATGGATAAGGAAGTGATCAAATCCCTCTTTGAACAAGGTGTACGTAACTAATTTAATCGTGAATTAACGTATATGTCATTAAAAGTACGCCAGTGTCATTTTTTTCCCTTCTAGTGACTCATTTGATTTTTGCAGCTCATGGGCATTGAGATCGACCCCGAATATGGCGGGACTGGCTCCTCGTTTTTCTCCTCTATTCTGGTCATCGAGGAGCTGGCGAAGGTGGATCCCTCTGTGGCTGTACTATGTGACATCCAGAACACTCTGATCAACACGCTGTTTGTCAAACTCGGTACCCCAGCTCAGAAAGAGAAGTACCTCAATCGACTGTCAACAGACATGGTAAGCAGCTTGATAATCTGGAAGAAATAAAAACAGTGTACATCAATTCAATGTTAATGTTGTCAGGTGCAGCTGATTAATGTTTTCTGATCATGCTTTCAAATCTGTTTAGTTTTATTTATTTATTTAGTGCTCACAGCAGCAGTTGAGTAAAGGAGTGGACATGGTCAGCAACAAGACTATTTAATTGAAGTGTTTAAATGATGCTTAATTGCTACTAAGGGGCCTAAAGGGTAATACGAAAATATCTCAGACAGTGATTTTACATTTTAATATTGCCAAGTTTATGTGAGCCCTTATAAATTGTGGTCTCAGTTTTCTGTTCTTAGTTTATACAAGAGAAACCTGGTGTGGTCTTCTGCTGCTCCAGCTCATCTGCTTCAAGAGCACTGAAAGATGCTCTTCTCCAGGACTTGGCCATAACCAATAGTGATTAATTGCCTTTTATCATGAAATAAGCATGTCCTTCACTGAATAAGACACCTTGTGTCCCTTTACTGTCACGAATTCTGGCTTTTGAGCTTGTACACTGTTGGTCTTTCTCCTCATTAGTCCAAAGATTTGCTATTTGATTCCAAAAATCATCAAAAAAAAGGAAACATTCTTTGTTTTATCATTCATCATGTAATTTGTGTTCTTTGTACTGGTTTAATCTGCTGTTAAGTCAAAGAGATTTATTTATATATATACATATATATGCCGTTCTTTTTTGGAAACCTTATATGCAATTTCTCTATATTTGTTCCTTGTTTATTTGTATTTTATATTAGTATTTTTGTATTATTTATACCAGATTGGAAGCTTCTGTCTCTCTGAAGCAGAGTCGGGAAGCGATGCTTTTGCTCTGAAGACGCGTGCTGAAAAGCACAAGGACTATTATGTAATCAATGGATCCAAGATGTGGATCAGTAATGCAGAGCATGCTGGTGTTTTCCTGGTAATGGCCAATGTGGATCTCTCTGCTGTGAGTAACTGTTGATGTTTCTATTCTCAGAGTGTGCAGTATTTCTTTTTGAGCCTAGATTTTTAAGGCCCCTCTCAACAGTTGCTTCTGAGCTTATAATCTAATAACAATATATTGATTGCGTTTTTTTCTTTATCTTGGAAATTACCAAGACATGCTGGATTTTTTTTAACAAATTCATTTAACAAAAACATCAAGTGAAACTATACTTTATAATACCCACCCTCTATAGGTTGTATTGATGCTTTGTGGTGATTAAATGCGTTCCCCTGTGACAGAAAGGTAAATATAAAGTCATCTTTGTTTGGCAGGGATACAGAGGCATCACCTGCTTCATCGTGGACCGGGACACCGAGGGGCTAGAAATCGGCAAGAAGGAGAACAAGCTTGGACTGCGGGCCTCCTCCACCTGCCCGCTCAACTTTGACAATGTCAAGGTGCGACCATACATCGTGTACGTTACCAGAGAAATGCCTGGCAAGTGCATTAGATAGATTTTTTTAAAACTCTGCTTTCTGTTCTAGGTGCCAGAGAAGAACATTTTAGGAGAGGTCGGTCATGGCTATAAGTATGCCATCGGGATGTTGAACGAGGGTAGGATTGGAATAGCAGCACAGGTAAATTAAAACACAAAATCTGCTCTGTTAAAATGTCAAATTCAGCAGGGCGGTGTTCTAACTCTGTGTGTGTTTCAGATGCTTGGATTGGCACAGGGTTGCTTTGATCACACTGTTCCTTACACCAGACAGAGGATGCAGTTTGGGAAACGTATCTTTGACTTCCAGGTCACGATCCATATTTGGACTTTGGATTTTTTACAACACCTTGTGGTGATAAGGCTTGGTTCAATAAATTCTGATGCTGCTTTTGGTGTTCCTTATATTCCAGGGGATGCAGCACCAAATTGCCCATGTAGCAACACAGATTGAAGCCGCTCGGCTGTTGACGTACAACGCTGCTCGTCTGAAAGAAGCCGGAAGAACTTTCATTAAAGAGGCCTGCATGGCTAAATACTTCAGCGCAGAGGTGAGCTTCCTGTTTTTGTGGTAGTACACTTTAGGACAGAATAAGGATATTTTTGGACCTGTTTAGGTATGTTGCCATAACGTTATTTGTGTCATGATTTCATACAACCAATGGTAGAAGAAGTAAAAGTTGTTGCTGAGACTCTCCTGAAGCCATGGCAGTTTTTAGGTTCTGTTACATCCTATCATTTCTGTGATATCTCTGCTGCTGTCTCAGCTAGTAATTATTTTTACAAGTTCAACTCAAAAAGTCTTTTTATTTTCTCTGTCTCTTTTTATAATTTACTTTCTTCAGGTTGCCACCCTTACCACGTCAAAGTGCATCGAGTGGATGGGAGGAGTAGGCTTCACTAAAGACTACCCTATTGAAAAATACTACAGAGACTGTAAAATTGGTGAGCCTAACTCGACAAACGTGCTTGGACTCTGGATCACTCTGCAAATATTGGCTTGTGTTTGTATGCTGTTAGTGAGATTGCTGCTTAAATAAGGTGTACTTAGTGTAACTGTGGCTGGAGTCCTACTGTGAAAAGAACGAAACTTGTGAGTGCTACAGGAGGGTCAGGTGTAGATGTTCGTGATTGGAGCAGAGTGGGGCGGAGAGAGAAGGCCCAATAGCAGTGGCTGTAATCGGACTCTGCTGGAATTCTCCAGTCTGACCCCTCAGAGTGCCATTATACCAGCACACAGCCAAGGAAGCTGCCATTTCAAAATGTTACTTTTCCTTTCATCACTGCCACTTTGGCTCCCGAGCTCTCTGGCTGGAGCACCGGCAGACCTAGCTCCACGCTAAGCCTCCTTGTCTCCTGCTAGTGAAAGCGGCGGATGCATGTAGTGGGCAGAGGAGTTTGACAAAATGGACTTTGTTGTGTATGGCAGGAATCTGTGCTAATGTTTTGTTTTCTCTCTTTGTGCAGGTACCATTTATGAGGGCACGACGAATATCCAGCTGTCCACTATGGCCAAGTTCATTGATAAGGAGTACAATGTTTGAAACTCTATGAGCAAAGCCTAAACGATTGTACTCTGCGATGTTACACTCCGCATTTTTCCCCCCAGTGATTATAATGGGATTGATCCAGACCATACTACTATAGATTAGTTCTCGTGCAGCAGCTCATAGTTACTGGTGTTTTGGTTACGTTTCTTCAGGTTTAGAGATAAAGCTGCTCTGGTTTAATGATGTTTATTTTGCTTTTTGTATTCAGTGAGCTTTCCATCGATTCAAATACAATGAGTAACAAACTGTATATCATTTTAAGACCTTTACAACCTTCACCCCACATTTGTTCTAGTATTATTATTAATGTAACAGTAACATAAATGATCCATACATTTGCAATGTGGGAGTTAGTTGTTGAAAGCTGATGATTAGGATTATGTTTTGGTGCCTTCGGAAGATTTGCGATTACTGAGATCAGTGATGTAAAGGTGTGTGTTCTCTCTGTATGATTCTACATCCTTTTAGGAAATCATCTGTAAAGAATGATCTGTCAGTACTATTAAATGTGAAGTATGCTGTAGTGCAGTGTATGGTTTGTATTTGCTGAGGAGTCCAGGTTAATACCAAGTTCTCTCACTAGATGGCAGCATTTTCCTGAGTGACAGCCGCTCACAGAAGCGGCAGTCAATTATTATGTCTTTTAACAGCTTGTCACCTCTAATGATATTTTATATCAATTTAATTATGCCGGTGCTTCAGATGAAAAGAGCTCGCCTTGCATAATTGACTCATTGATAATTTTGTGGGTGTGACTGATTAAATTTGCACAGGCTACATGTGCTGTGCAAAATAAGGTCTATTGTTTAAACAGCTTTTAAACTTTTAGCCAAGACTTCTTACAAATAATTATGTGGTGATATTTTTTATTACTTTTAAATAATGGAGAGGGAAAAATTAAAACAGACACGGATACTATTTGATGATTTTTATTAGTCACACCGTTTCCTGGCTGTAATACAGAAACTTAATGTTTTTGTAGCGGATAATTTTATATTAAGATTTGCTTTTGCTTCTTATTTCATGTATTTGTATAATACATTTGAAGAGTGAAAGGGACTGAAATGTATTTGCCCTCATAAAAAATTTAGGATTATGTGTGTGTTTCTAAACGATCAGTATAATTCTTGACACCACCACTGTATCTGTGACAAAAGCTTTGAATTTAAATATGAATTGAGTGTTATTTACTGCTGGGACTTTGCTGATAGGAGTTAGAATCAAACGTGCTAGGCTGCAGTGTAATTGCATACAAACACCTGTTCTTTAAACCTAAATTTCTGTCTTTTTTTAATCACATAAAGATAGAACAGAAAATCAAGCCTGCATTTACATCACTGATTGAGTGTACTTTGTTTGCCCCTCTGATCCACTCTGACTCGTGGACCCTCCCCCTTCTCTTTAATGAACATAATCTGATGAAAACACAGCTATTTGCTTTTCACTTTGCTTCGGCAAAATGCTGCTCAGCTAGCCTCTTTCTCCGCCCCCATCTTTAACACAGCTATGAGACCTCTAATTATGCAAGGATTCAAGTAGCTTTTCACAAAACACAGTGTTGTCCTCTAGAGCTGGAGAGCGCTCCACGAGCTAAAAGGACAGGCTGCATATTTGCAGGTTGAGCAAATTCAATTTGTTTGATTAGTTCTCTGCATTTGCTTCAACTTTGGTTTAAATGGTGCATCTTAAATGTTTTTAGTGTCTCTTTTTTTCTTTGCGTATGCCTATACCAAATAGACACGCAAAATGTTGATATCTCTTCCGTTTTTGGAGACATATGCTCTTAGTCTAAATAGAGATCAGAAAAGCAGTGTACTTATAAATTCATTTTCTTTCCTGGTCTTTCTTTCGTTCATCATACGCACAAATAAAATGCGACCAAACAGCTCTTATACATGTCTCTTCAGGTACACAATTGAAATTTGCTTAATTCAAGTACTAGCACTGTTGTATGTGTGACAGAAACAGGCCTATTGTCATCCTCGCGCATTAGATCACCTGCTGCCCCTGTGGGTTTGTCTGCTTTGGTACTAAGCTGATGTGAAAAGACTTTATCACGATGGTTAAACATTCAATTTGATGTCTGCCTGTAGCGCTTCCTGGCTAATAAAATTACACCGAAGTCAATGCGCTCCGGTGCAGGTGAAACGAACAGCTTTCCTGCCGAACACACGCGCGTCAGGACGCAACAGAATAGTGGCACGCCGAAATCGTGCGTCATAGTGTTCAGGGTCCGCGTTTAATGACAAAAATCATTAAATGACTAAATATTTAACAATTTTTTGAATCTTTTTGTGCGTTAAGAATAATACTTCGCCATTTTGTTATTGTATATCGTAGCTTACATTCGTGCGTAAAACCTATGCGTAATTTGTTTAATAAGGCTAAGTTGCTTGATTTCGCTGGACCATTTAATCAATGGACCATTTATTCAATTTACTGACAGGTAATTGTGGCTCGCGCACACCCCTCATAACCCTGATACATTTTCCTCTTTTATCTAATTGGTTGACAAGTGGGTGCGTACTGCTGAGCCCGAAGCCAAAACTCTCGCGCGGCCTTTTTCTTTGGAGTCCATTCTTGTCAGACCCCCACGCGGTTTCATCTCAAATCCCATTTGCTATTGTATCTGTCCAATAGCAGCGACAGAGCACGCTTTAACTCGGATGGCATTTTTATTTCATCACTACGGTCGGGAGCAAGTCTGACGCAGTGATCTCTGCGCTCTCACGCTGATCATTCTCGTGGGGGGGAAGCTGGGCACAGCTTTACGCGACTTTCTGAGTTTTCCCTCCATCTTATGCGAACTATTTTAGCTCGGACTTTAACGCCAGAGAATCCTTTAGATCTGTTTAATATCTTTTTTCAGCTTTTGATGGTGATCCCTGTCGGACAGTAAACGGTGATGGCAGACTCTGATACTCAAGAGGCTCGCCAACCTGCAAAAGACTCGCCGTTCTCCATAAAGAACCTGCTGAATATTGAAGACAAACCCACGAAGCCAAAAAGCATCCTCAGCTCGCACAAGGGGGTTTTGGAAGGCAGTTTCTTTTCTCGGCTCGGTGATTTGTCTGTTCCTCGATTTGAGCTGCCAGCACAGAGAATTGGACTATCCGCGCAATATCTGGAAAGAGCATCTACCTGGTGGTACCCCTACACGCTTGGAGCACATTTTAGGACTGGAGGTAAATTATTGTATTGCGTGTAGTGTTTTAATATTAATTCACGTTCTTCTATCGGGAAAAGCTGTGGTGTATTCAACATCGTGAATGGATACGTAAATCTTAATAAAAACGTTTTAAATACTTAAAACTCTAAATTAAACTTAATGTATCCCAACAATAAACCTATTACACAAAGGGGGGAATAGAATAGAGGTAGGATAGCTTTCACTGCAGAATTGTTTGTCGTTGAAGAATAGGTTTTAACAAAATAAAATGTTTTTCTCCAGGCTCTGAGAAGGTCAGCTTAAGAGAAGCATCACAGGCACCGGACAGGCGCTCTCCGGATCTCCAGAAAAGTGATCAAGATGCCAAAGATGAAAGCGCCGACGATGACATCGCCCTGGATGAAAGTGACTCGGAGGAGCCAAAGAAAGAAACAGACCAGGAGGACGACTGGAGGAGAAAAAACGACGAGCTGGACTCCGAGAAGAAGCCCTGTCGGAAGAAGAAGACGCGCACCGTGTTTTCCAGAAGTCAGGTCTTTCAGCTGGAGTCCACTTTCGACATTAAGCGCTACCTGAGCAGCTCAGAGAGGGCAGGCCTAGCCGCGTCCCTGCACTTAACCGAGACGCAGGTGAAAATCTGGTTCCAGAACCGGAGGAATAAGTGGAAAAGGCAGCTGGCCGCCGAGCTGGAGGCGGCCAACCTGAGCCATGCGGCGGCACAGAGGATTGTGCGGGTTCCCATACTCTACCACGAGAATGGAGCCCCAGAAACGAGCGGGGGCCCTGCTACAAACTCACCGGGCGGCCAGGCACTCCTGGCTTTCCCCCACCACATGTACTATTCTCACCCAGTCCCACTGCTGAGACCCGTTTAACATTTGTGTCATAAAGCATTGTACATATGTTTTTAAATGAGAGTGATTAACTGAAAAAAAATTGTTTTGTATATTTTTTAGATTGAACGGACACAGTTATTATTATTATTATTATTATTATTATTATTATTATTATTATTATTATTATTATTATTATTATTATTATTATTATTATTATATGTAATCATGCTTTCTTCTACTAAAGTGTCCT
This sequence comes from Haplochromis burtoni, assembly GCF_018398535.1. Taxonomy (NCBI): domain Eukaryota; kingdom Metazoa; phylum Chordata; class Actinopteri; order Cichliformes; family Cichlidae; genus Haplochromis; species Haplochromis burtoni. The sequence continues at coordinate 1,946,607 of NW_024582398.1, forward strand.
TGAGCAAGACAGGGTCCCTTTTACAGCTCCCACGCGTGTGGGAACAAAAGTAATGGATTTTCTGGTTTTTTTCTTTTTAATTATTATGATCCATTTTGGGTGCATATATTTGAACGTATTAAGTTGAACACGGTTGGCTGTCTATATGTAATTTACAGAGATTTGTGTCAGTGTTTGAATGTGGAATTAAATATTTTAATATTTTTCAATATTGTGCAATACTGTTGGCTTTAAATTAGGCTGCCAGCCTTTGTCTCCCATAGGCCTATAGCTCACTTGGTAATAGTCAGGACAATCATGTCATTCTTAAAAGACCCCCCCCCCCCCCCCCAACCCACACCCCCACACCACCACCAAAAAAACAACTGCAGATGATACAGGCATTTGTCTTTTTGACGCAGTGGTTGGCGTAATTTTAAAGCCATGAAAAAACCAAAAAAGCCTCTGTTTTTTGTGTGTGGTTTTCTTCTGATGTTGTTATTGAAATTCTGTATATTATATGGTCTCGCACTCAGTAAAAATTAATTCAAGCAAGAAATGTTTCCTTTTATATAGCCTTGGTGTGTGCAACACGAATGTTTATTCAAGTCATGTCGTTCTGGGTTTCAAACATTTGTGAGGGGTATGTTCTTAAGGGTTCTTAAGCTTCCTCTAATGCTGATCCGTGTTTTATTTTCGAGCCTATCGAAAATAAAACACGGATCAGCATTAGAGTGGCAACAATATTTATACCGATCACTTAGAAAATAACCAACTGCATTCTAAATAATAGGAACGTTGGATGAACCAAATGTTGGGTTTCTGTGAAGCATTTAGGCCTCAACGTCAGCTCTTTTCATCATATAATTTTTGCTTTATATAATTAAGAAAAAGTATTGCGGAAAACATGTCCTATAATTAGAAGAAGAAAACTGTCACATATCCACACAAATTAGAATGTACTAGCCTAAATTACAAAATGAATCAGAAAGATTGAGAGCCGGCCTTCTTAATTTTTCATAAAGTCATCACGTTACTATATGCTTTATTTTATTATTCTTTTTTATTATTTTCCTTATTGAATAGCGCTTGAGAGCAGCTTAAACTAAAATATACCATTACATGTGCCTCAATATGGTTGATTTATGGTGGTTAATTTATGTGGTAAATTCCTAGTCAAACTTCAAAAAGCAAAAGCAAAAAGCCAAAAACAAAAAAATGGACAACAAAAAAAGGCGCATTGTACAGGTGCCTGTTTCAAAATGTGCTCACTTTTCTCTCAGCTTTTCTGCTACCTGTTTATTTAACATATGAGCTATACAACTTCATGATTTTAGAGTAAAACCACAGATATATGCTTGCATAGATAGATAGATAGATAGATAGATAGATAGATAGATAGATAGATAGATAGATAGATAGATAGATAGATAGATAGATAGATATCAGGCCTATTCATTTCAGAAAGTAGGCTCTAGGAAGAAATACGGCGTAAGACAGAAAAGGGACCCATGTCACGTGTTCTGTATTGAGACAACGGAAATAACCATAGAAATCAGCTCAGCCAATGAAATCGCAGGCGCGAACTTGAACATTTCTTTCAACCAATCAGCGCCTTGTGGACCGTCGGTAGCGAGCTATCCTCACGCAGCCACATTGTGTTCTCGTATATTCATATATTTTTATAGTTAACTAAAAAGGTATAATAATCGCTCTTGGCAAATAAACCAACTGATCACGTCCGAACGACATCTGACTGAAGCGGTAAGTGAAGTGAAACTACTAACATTTGTGCTCGTTGCTTTTGCCCTTTCGAGCTAGCATTAGCTAACACCAGTGGCAAGAGTAGTAGTGGGCTTGGTGTAATTCCTGGATTTAACTGAACAATGAGTCCAGTCAGTGTGGAACAAAAAGTAATGCGGTTATAAAGTCACAAGTAGCGCAGTCATTCAACTGACAGAAAGGCATATAAACATGTATTTTAGTTTATATGGTTGCTAGCTACTATTTGGGGCGGGTATTCTGTCGGTGGGCTGCATTGAAAACAAGCAACAAAGCCTTTAACCAACTGCTGTTAGGCTGTGTTTGCGACCAGGGAATTTATGTAGCTTTATAATGTGTATGAAAACGCATGTTTGGTTTTCACTGAAGCCACTAATAACTTCTAAGTAATAGTAACCCTTTATAAGGGAGTCACTGAAAGACGTGGAAATTCAAAATTTCAAATCTGAAGTGTCATTGGAGCACGTTGTGTTGCAAATCACAATCAGTATAATGACTTCTCCCCATCTTAGGTAAACATGTTTCCAAAAAGTGTGTCTATAAAATAAAGTACTGGAAAAACTTAGAGATTTTAGGGAAACATTTTTATCTTGAATAATACTGGCATTTGTCACAACGATAACAGCAGTCCTGTTCTGTCACAGGCCTTATGATACTTGAAGCTTCTGTAAGGTGACATAATTTCCAATAAGACATTGTAACTAAATATTTATCATTTTCAGCAACAATTTAAGTTTTTTCGCTGCATGTGTATCCACCTGGATCTAGGGTTTATATATGGCATGGTACTTAAAAAAAAAAGTTCCAACTACACAAATGCAAAATAAAAGAGAGAACATAAATATCCAGCCATCTTTGAAGGTGCGCATTAACAGTGAAGCCTAAAATGAATCTAAAATGGTGATGCAGAAATTGTAAATGTATAACAAGGAGTAAAAAAATGGTATAACTAGTGGTGGTACCACTTATTTTCTCTTACATGTAATTCAGTCCAAAATAAATTAATCGCATATATTGAAATACTAAGTCAATTTTAGCAGTAACAAGACTCACGGTAAAAAAATACATGGATGTATGCTTATAAAATGAACTAAAAATAGCATCTGTGGTTCTATTTATAGCCTGAAAATGTCAAGTGGAATACATTTGTCACTGAATCACTTTATATTATTACACAAACTTGTGGCAAGGTTCAATATACAATTGACATCTGCTGTCCTACGTTTATAATAGTTTTTTATTTTGTTTGTTTTTCATAACACAAGTATGGCTTGCTAGATACATCCGGTGTATGTCTAAAATGGACTTGACATCCCTTGTACCAGTTTCAGGTGAACAGGTCATATGATCAAATATGTTGCTACAGTTTTTATGCCACAGACGTCTCAAATTTCTAGAAATCCTAAACAAACAAGACCTATCTCAACTTCTATCACAACTATACAACTGGAACTATATCATGCATAGCTTTGGTCAGCTACCAGTGTTCATTTCAATTTTATGATGAATTGTATGGGAGTAGATATGGGTCAAATACACAATTCCCCAATTTGTGAAAGTATATATATATATATATATATATATATATATATATATATCTCTTTGCTGACTCACTGAGAGGAATCCATGGCTCTACAATTTCAATATGAAGCATTGGGGTGCTAATTTTGGCTATTAAGTTACCAAATATAGCTCCTTGCTCAATAAAGTGTTAAAAATTTCTGTACAGACATTTCTTTCCAAATGAATGAGGAAATGAATAAAATATGTGTTTTGACAGTGTCATAGATGTTCATAGTGGAGCAGTATTTAAAACTGGGCAATTAGATCGAAATTAACAGCCCAGTTTATAATGTTTGACCTCTGTTGTGTCCTGTTGTGATTCCAGTCTAAATGTCAGTTAGGTTGCATTAAAACACCTTGCAGGGTTGATTACTATTAAAGTTTAAATCGCCTGCTCATTTTTCTCTGCTGCAGATGACAGGCTCAAACGAGTACAAGCTCAATCAGGGACCAGAGGATGGCATCTCTGCTGTCAAGTTCAGTCCCAGCACAGCCCAGTTTCTCCTGGTTTCCTCTTGGGACTGCACTGTCCGTCTCTATGACGTGGGAGGCAACACCATGCGAATGAAGTACCAGCACACGGCTCCAGTTCTGGATTGTGCATTTTATGTAGGTCACATATTTTCTGCTTAGGTTTCTTCTTGTTATGTTATAGCCTTGAAGTCTGGTGTGCTCAAATGATAAAACCTTTAACTTTCAGGATCCAACACATTCTTGGAGTGGAGGTTTAGATGCACAGTTAAAAATGCATGATTTGAACACAGACCAAGGTATGTTACTAATCTGGTAGGTGGATTAAAAACTTCCAGTAGTAAAACATATATTTTGGAATGCTTTCATCTATATTCTGCTGGTTTCTTCTCTTTAAACAGACACAATTGTTGGAACACATGATGCTGCCATTCGTTGTGTAGAGTACTGCCCAGAAGTTAATGTCATGGTAACAGGTAGCTGGGATAGATCAGTTCGACTGTGGGACCCACGAACGCCCTGCAATGCTGGCACCTTTACTCAGCCAGACAAGGTAAAGCAGTAGAGCCACCACTGAGCTTAACCATATTGTTTATAAGATTGTTATATACATGTTTTCAGATCTAAATCACTAGAATTGCTATTAAAGTTTAAAAAAGAAAACATGACATTTTTGGAGATTCATCCTTTTTCAAAGCAACAAAGTATTTTGGATTCTCAGGAGGGCATTACAAGTTTAGCAGTTGTTATTGAGAATGAGTTGATAAGACTATTAATGAAAACAGGAAAATTTTTTGATGGATTTTATTTACTTTTTATTTTGGCTTTACTCCTAATACTGGTACACAGTGATGTAGCTATTAATATATTTTCTAGAAAGCTCCCTACATTAGACATTGTAATTGTATTCATTTACTTTCCCATAGTGTAAAGTAAGTTTAATGTGTTTGCATGTGGTTAAGTAATGTTGTATGCATATGCATATACATTTCATATGATTTTTGGCACTGCTAGTGATGTTGTCATCTTGTCTCATAACTTGTCTTTGTCAAAGGTGTATACCCTCTCTGTGGCTGGAGATAGGCTGATTGTTGGCACAGCAGGACGACGAGTACTGGTGTGGGATTTGAGAAACATGGGATATGTGCAGCAAAGAAGAGAGTCCAGTCTGAAGTATCAGACGCGCTGCATTAGAGCCTTCCCCAACAAACAGGTAGACTTTATAAAATATGAAGACTGTTAAAACCTGGCTGATAATTTGTTCTTAATAGAACCTGATAATATAGAGTCAAATTTTAACCTCATATTTTCTGTCTTGGCTCCAGGGGTATGTCTTGAGTTCAATTGAGGGACGTGTAGCTGTAGAGTACCTGGACCCAAGCCAGGAAGTTCAGAAGAAGAAATACGCTTTCAAGTGCCACAGGCTGAAGGAAGAAGGAATCGAGCATGTTTATCCTGTCAATGCCATCTCATTTCACAGTGTTCATAACACCTTTGCCACAGGTAAGATTGGCTAGTTAGTACTTGACAAAAGCAGGTATTTGTTTGTTCTTAGATCTTTCTTAGCTTATATATGTATATACAAAAAGAGTCAGCTACAGAAAATATCTTAGATTTTTCTCTGACCTTCACCTCTTAACTGCCAAGGTTGCATCCAGAACTCTTGTTAATATAGATCCATATCTCAGCAATAACAAGGCCGAAAACTTTTTGAGGTTGACCTTGAACCTCTCCTTTTACCAGGTGGCTCAGATGGCTTTGTGAACATCTGGGATCCATTCAACAAGAAGCGTTTGTGTCAGTTCCATCGGTATCCAACCAGTATTGCATCACTGGCCTTTAATAATGATGGCACCATGCTTGCAATCGCCGCTTCCTACATGTTTGAGAAAGGAGACATCAGCCACCCAGAGGATGCCATCTTTATCCGCCAGGTCACAGATGCCGAGACAAAGCCCAAGTGAGTCTTCCTCTTGTCTGCTGTGCAAAGTACTGCTCAGAATGGCAGTTTCATACCGCTGAATCTCTGAGCAGTGCTGTTTACAATGTGCACGTCGAGCTGCAGCATATGCTGATCTTTATCTCTGTCCATCCACTTTTCAATATCCGATAGTGAAAGATAGATGAGAACTTGAAGTCCTCCTTTCACTTTGTACATCTGTGGCTGTTATAAATATCTACTCAGCGACCAAATAAACATAAACCTTCTATATAGCATGAGGCAGTCCATTAAAGTGGGCCTGTTATAAATACTACCCCTGTTTTGTCAAAGTCAAAATAATTGAGGTGTTCTTTTGACTTGTTTTTCAATCCAGACCTAAAATATTTTAAAAGGAATTCTTAATATTTCCCTCTATATCTAATTTGAAATAAATCATAGATTTTATTAGAGTTCATTTTCAGCTTTATTTGAGTAAGCTGAATAGGTACTGGCAGGTAAACATCCATAATAGTCTATAAACATCACAACATACTTTTCAAATACCAGATTGTCTCTTTCACCGTCAGCCATACTTGTCCCTAGAACCTGGTTGCAGAGCTCAACAGTTTCTTGTCATGTGTTTGGTAACCACAACCTGGCATTTTGAGGCTTATCTTTGTGGTGTATATCATAGCCATGACTATACTGGGACTCTGGCCAAAAATCCAAATCTCTTTAAGGTTATCTTTTCCTTCACCTCAGGATGCCTTAAATGTGCTTTTTTTTTCATTGGAGCTTTTAGATGTAGAAAGACTGATTGTAATCTCAATAAGCAGATGTTAAAAGTAATTTTAAAGTACCGACTTAATTAAAAGGTGAGTGGCTTTTGTCGAGAACTTCGAAAAGAAGCAATGATACAAAACTGTAGTTACCAAATGGGATATGACTTGTCTCCATGTATCAATTCAGTGATTGCTCAAGTTAATTGAATCTCTTCTTGTGTTTTTTGGTTTACAGGTCAACCTAAGTGCACAGAGGAAGACTTCCCTCTGCCTTTGAAGCCTTTATCACATTGGATTTATCTGCTGGCATCCAGTGTACCATTACTATATCGTTTCCTGTCATTTCTTTCCATTCCCAAACCGCATTTGTAATTTAAGTAACAGTTGTTACATTTTCTGCTCGTTTCTGGTCTGTGTTAAATATTTCATTCTTTTATGTGTTTGTCTTGTTCTTTCTTGACTAAAATCATTTTTGTATATACTGTACCTTTTTGACTTTTCTTTGCCCTTGGTCTTTTTGGTATTTTGACATTTTAACAAGGCACAGTTGCAGCTGTTCTTGGATCAGTCTTTCAGTGCTCACAGTTTGATACTTGGAATTTAATAAATGTTCAAATATGGCCATCATGAAGTTAATTTATACTTTGTCACATACAGGTAGTATGTATGCAGGTAGCATGAACAACAGCTGGAGAAATGCTAGGAATGTGTCAAGGCAATAAGGATTGTTCTCTTGATGATGTGTTGAGGGAAAGTGATGATCCACTCATCTTGCTGTGGGCTCCACTTGCCCCCAGACAGTGACCTCTGCTGATAGACATCAGAGGTCTTTGGCCTAAACAAGATCCAGGTTTATTACTGGGGAAAATTGGGAGAAAAAAACAACTAAACTTGATGACCCAGCCTATTTAATCATCCTTTTTTTCATCATCCATTTTTAAGTGTGTGTGTATATACATCTCTCTCCCTCTCTGTCTCTCTCTCTCTCCCCAGATATAGATATATCCCTTAGTAGTGGATTTATGGTAACTTCCAACCTATAAACAATGAGCTAATTCTGCTGTTTTAGCAGATGACAGCAGTGATGTTTCAGAGGGCTAAAACTTTTTAAAAGTGTATTATTATCACTGAATTTATCTATAGACTGTGCCAGTTGTTACACTGATGACAGAATTAGATGCAACACAGGCTTTTGTAATGCAGTATTTGGTAATATACGACTGGCACAGTGCAGCTCTGGAAAAATATAAGCGATGTCTTTTTCCCGCAGATTTTCAATGGCATCTAATGCAGTTTCTGAAACCTTTCAGCCTAAGCATGAGAGAAGATATAGATGTCAGTTATTCTATTTAAGAGATCCTATTTTTTCCCAAATGGTTTTATCTGCTTCTGCAGTATCCTGGAAATGATTAGTCCACTTTGGTGAAATGATGTAACTAATTCCTGTGATTGTCAATAATGAGTCTGTCTTTGACGTTAGATTAGGACTGCAGCTTAATATGAAATGGCATTCATGGAAATAGAGGGAGAATGGGCAGGGGTTTGTTATTGTGGGTGTAGTGAATTACCTTGTTTCCTGCCATTTTTGGCTTCTACTAAATTGCGAAATTTAGTGTGTTCATTAAACCCATATTGGATAGGTGTTACACAGGAAAAAGTAATTTAGCAGTCTATTTGAAAGGTGCATTAAGGCAGTTAGTATTTTTCCAACCCTTTTATTAAAAGGTGTATTAAGCTCTATAATTTAACAAATTGTTGCAGATAGCTGGATTATCTATCAGCATGTTCTTCCAAATGTCTTTTTTTTTTTTTTTTTATTTCCTCTAGCAAATGTTCAGATAACCACATCTGTGGTTGTGTGGCTGGGCTCTGATTTCCAACCACTGAAGTGTTGCAGACACTTTGGCTCTACATGAAACCGTTACATGACAATTAAAATGGGTGATTGTCCTCCAACAGCCTGTCAGGTGCATTTAACCCAACCACAAAGGGCTCTTATGTTCACTCAAGAGGGCGCAGATGACCTTCAGCAGACACCTTATCTCTCAAGACTGGTTTCTAATATTATATCAAGCTGATGATAGCCCTGCGTCCTTCGTGAGCTGGGGAAAAATGGGGAAATCACATGATGCATCAGGAAAATATTGACCACATTCTGGTTTGTCTTACGTTTCATTGTTACTTACTGTAGACCACAAAGACACAAAGTGACACCATGCTATAATGCAGTTTCTTCAAGCTTTTAATTGTGAAATCACAATTTTAAATGATAAAAATTAAACTATGGTAATTTTTAATGAGCATAAATTATATTTCATGCTGGAAGAAAACTGATTACAAGATTTCATAACCATATCAGCACACCTAATATGGTTCAGTGTTCGAGGTTTTACTGACACCGTAACAAAGCCTCCTTTAATACTTTACAGTGCTATGAAAAATGTTTGCCCTCTTCCTGGGCAAACATTTTTTCAGTTATTTTTGCATATTTGTTACACAAATTATCAAACAAAATTTAAAATTACAATAGAGTGATAGTCTGGAGCTGCTTTGATCCTGAAGGAGAATGTCTGGTCATCAGTTTGTGCCCTAAAGTGCAAGCACACCTGGGTTTATGCAGCAGGACAAAGATCCAAAACACACCGGTAAACTCACCTCTGCTCAAAAAACCAAAATGAAGGTTTTGGAGTGGCCTAGTCAAAGTCTAGCCCTAAAACTGAGATGCTTTGGTGTGACCTTTTTCGAGGTTCACGCTCGAAAACCCTTCAATGGGCTGAATCAAAAAAAAAATTGTCAGTAGGTCAGAATTCTTCCACAGTGATGTGAAAGGCTCATTGTCAGTTATCACAAATGCTTGATTGCAGTTTTTGCTGCCAAGAGAGGCACAAGCAGTTATTAGGTTTATGGGGCAATTACTTTTTGGCATGGGTGAGGTAGCTTTGGATAGGTCTTTCCCCTTAATCAATGAAACCATCATTTCAAAATAGCATTTTGCATTCACTCTAGTTATCTTTGTCTAATATTACAATTTATTTGATGATCTCAAACATGTGAAAAACATGCAAAAAAAAATATGGATGGAGGAAAGTACTTTTTCATAGCACTATGCCACCAGTGAGGTTAAAAAGTATTTTATTTTGTAACTTTTCTAAAATATCATTCATACATTTAATTTAATAAAGAAATGTAATCCAATTTTATAATTTTAGAGACCAGTTTAAGGTCTCTAAATATTTTTAAATGATTTAAATAAAGATTTGGACTGCACTGTATTTAACCTAATCTCCAGCGCAAAGCTTATGAGCCAAAATGGAATGTCAAACCAAATATCTGTGACCCCCCCCCTTGTCATGCCCAGAGATTTTTAATTTACTACAGTCCAGCTCCCAGAGGAGTGCCCCTGTCCCCTGTCAGCCCTGTAAAAGAGATGGATAGCTGTGAGTGTGACACCTAGCAGTGGGTTACATGGCCTTAAGCTTTATCGCCTAATTACGCTCTAATGTAACTACAATGCTCTTGAGAAGATGTTGTCTCGCCCACCAAAGTTCCTTTAAAAGCCTCCCTGGGGCAGGGGCAGATAGGAGCGAGGCAGGCCACAGCCATGCCCGAGTGAAAGGGTTGGGTTTCGTTCCCCCGAAGTTTGGATGAAGTGGACACAGCATGCTAAATCTGGGGAGGACAAGACCATGATCTTTACTTTGGAGACTGTAGAAACTGAAAGAAATTATATCAGTGTAACAAACTTGTATAAAAACTCAATTGATGCTGTTTTAAATTACTGAGCCACTAATGTGTTAATCACACTACCACATCTTATTAGGTTTTACATTTAGACTAACTTCACTATAAAGGGCATCGCATAATAAATGTATTTCTGTGTTTTACACAAACAGCGTAAACAAACTTAAGCATTAATATGTGGAACGTTCGGCTACCAGGTTATCAGTTACACTTGTGTGTATCTTCCATCAATGTAAACTGTCCAAGGCCTCATAAATGGACCATTTGACCACTTATTCTTTAGAAGAGTGGTTAGCAGATGCAGATGGCACATTCAGTGGCAGAAAGTAGCTGTGACTTTTTCATAAAGTAATAAAATGCAGATTTTTTTATAGTTACCTTTGTCAAATATGAACATTTATTTGAAGATTTAAAACATTTAAGTGTGAGAAATATGGAAAAAACTAAGAAATTATGAAAGGGACAAATACTTTATCAAATGTCAAATATAAATCTGGTTTGTCCGGCATCTGGTTTTGAGCAAACACATTTACGTTTGGTGCTAATTAGCAAACGTTAGCATGCAATCAATGTAAATTGGGATACTGTTGTGCATAATAGCATTCCTGGTAATGTTTTATCACTAGCATGGTTTTGTATTTTGTCTGGCATGTTTTTAGCAATCTATGCCTAAATGAAAGTTCAATCTAAATAATTAAGGTTGGTGATTCAGTGGCAATGCTTTATTGCTCCTGATCATAAAGAACACCTTTTCCATGTACAGGGTGTCATATGTTACCATGACTGGGTTGTTACCCTCCAGGGCGTGAAACCACAAGCACTTAGACATAACTGATCTGTCCTGTAGAGAGACACCCAAGTTCTCTGTCTCACACAACAGACTCCAGAACCTGTTGCATTGTACAGATGATTTGCGGTCAGTTCTGGAGTGACAAGCAGTCTTACTTTAAATACAGGGAGGGCACATCCCCGGGGAACCTTTGAAAAACAGTAAGTAGGTATCCCCATTTAAACTGAAATCAGATTGCAGGTCTTTTCAGGCAAATCTCTTTGTGCACTCTCCATACCTATGAACTCTCTGTGCTGTTTAATGGGTTCATGGCCACAGGGCAGGGGTTACAGTTTGTCCTTCCTGCAATTAGCATTCACGGTTAGCTTAGCAGAACTAATGCACCAAATCTTTGAGGCTCAAGTTTCCTCTGTGCCTCTGGGTGAGTGTGGCCAAGATTTAACTTACTCCTTGTATCCATTTCAACCTGCTTTATTAGAGGTTATTGGCAAAATCCCTTGCAGAATACAATTTCAAGACAGCCATTATCAGACAATTAAGTGTTAGTGTCAAATAGAAGAAGGCACAGCTAAACTTGGGCTTACCATGCAATCATATACAGCATAGCTTAAGGTTAAATACTTGCATTTATATTAACACTCAGGTCACAATGGGTGAAAGGCAAAGCCACAGTAGCCAGTGGCCTTCATTTTCAGTTCAAATCAATATAGTCCATTTCCTTTTCACTATCAATCTATATTTGCTTCTTATTTATTTGTCCAAATCCTGCATTATAAGAAAATGAAAACCCTTAGGACTATTATTGCTTTTTGTGTTTGTATATGCCCTGTGACATTTGGGTCAAGACACTGATCACAGGAACATGTATACCAATGCTATTGTCATTGTGGGCCATGAGGATCTCATGGGTCTAGAGTAACATAACTACTTAAATGAAGCTGCTTGGAGCTGTTTTCTGGTGTTAGCTTTCTTTGTATTCAGTAATATTGACTAGTTTATACAAGGACCCGTGGACGTTTATGTAGGTTGACCATAGTATTGCTTAAAAACTACAAGTTATACTACGATATTTGGCAGTACTGATGCTAAATAGTATAATACTAATAATATGCACTCAAATGCCACTTTTTTAGTTACACCTGTTCAATTGTTCAACTGCTCATTATGTCAAAAATCTAATCAGCCAATCCCATGGCAATGACTCAGTGCATTAGGCATGCGAACATGGCCAAACAACCTGCTGAAGTTGAAAACAAGCATCATCAGGGAAAAACGATGATTTAAGAAACTTTGAACATGGCATGGTTGTTGGTGCCAGATGGCCTGGTCTGAGTATTTCAGAAACAGTTGATCTACTGAGATCTTTCCCCTAAACCATCTCCAGGGAATGCCTTGTTGATGCCAGAGGTTAGAGGTATGAAGTATGAAGAAGTATGCAGAAGAGCATCTCTGAACCCAAAGCATGTTATACCTTGAAGCAGCAACCAAATGGAAACCGAGGCTAAAATACACACGGGTTCATCAAATTGGACAACAGAACATTAGAAAAAAGTTCTGGTCGAATCATCTCGGAGTTATTTCTTAAACATGAAGAGAGAGCACCACCGAGATGTGGTGGAACGAAAGATTCGCATCACAGATGTGCAGCCAACAAACCTGCAGCAACTGTTGATGTGATCATACTGCAACATCCCAGATCCCAAGCAGTTCAGTGACAAAAACTGAAGGGAATTTGAACTGTTACTACAACATCTTTGTTTAAACACAACGACCTATTTTAAACATGTTCTTTGTCCAAAGTTAGCGTCGGTAATTGTTATAGAGAAATACATTTGATTGCCCCTCTGTTTAAGCTCCAACCTGTTACCTAAGCAAGGGGGGAAAAATCGATGTTATTGAATATAAAATACATTTGTCATTTTCTAAGTGCATTTTGTCTGAGTGATTAGTGATTGCGGTGCATTATGCTGCCTAATCAATGAGACAAAAAAGGAGATGCTTTCATAAACAGCTTTTGATTATTGGACATGATAAACTTTTCTGAATTCGGTGAAGTGAAACAGTATGTTGTCCCATCGACTCAAATACAGATTAAGCAAACTAATGTGAACACAGAGATCAATTCATTCATCCAATAATGTTTCTGTGTGTAGAACAGCAATGCACTGAGAAGTCTGGCTCTAATTCATCATTGTCCACACATTATATTATTATTGATGGCTCTTGCCGTGGGCAAGTGCATTTGTTTTTCAGATTTGTGACAGGCGGCAGAATGCTGGATGAAGGTTTATTCTGCAGCCGGGCCAGAAACATCGCACGCGTCTCTCTTATTTCTGTATTGATCGTCATGCCTCCCCATAATCTGGCACCTGACACATTTCACAACATTATGTGGAAGGGGTCAGAGGACAGTGCTAATGAAACTGCATGATGGATGCTGTTATCCGCAGCATTAACCCAGCATTTACTCACACATAACTGTGACTCTGAAGAGCCTGCTGGAATTGTCATAAATAATAAAGAGCTGAGGTGGTCCAGAGGTATGATTGTGACAAAATAAATAAATAAAATAAAGCATATTCAGCATAATAAAGCATATCAGTGTCGAAGTGGTTTACTTGTTTAGGTTACAGTTTTTCAGCAACGTTTAAATGTCCGTGTTTTAATGAAGTAGACTGACTTCCAAGACTAAAATCTCTTTTGTACCCAAATGTTTAAGATAAAAGAGCACAGTGAGCAGATTTGTGTGGAAGTCTTAGGAAGCAGAAAAAAACTTGGAAAAATCACATCGTGTGCGAGCACTGTGAGTGAAATCATAAGAGATCTGTAATACCGGGCGTGAAGTGAGCTGTATGACTGCGAACTCTCTGCTCTGCTCCTCTCCACCACATCCATCCTGCCAGGCTAATGTATCCCTCTCAATAGCCGGGGATAAGGGGAGAAAAGACTGCTTGTGTGAAGCACAAAAAGCCCCACCGTGGCCGCATTCGCAACAGTAATTGGCAAGGAAGCTTTATTTTATTCACTCCTGTATGTCTTTTGTTGTCCTGTAGGTTCGTTCAAGTGTGGTGCTTTTGAAAGTTGTTTCAAAACTGGCTAATTTCTGCAGCCTCCTGTCTCTTCCTGCCTGCGTTATTTATTTATTCATAAATACACAACTGTTTGATTATTTCCTCTTTTCTTTTCTTTTTTTTTCCGGACACTGAAATGTGTTAAAAACTAAACATTAAATTGAACATTTAATAGAATTTCGATGACACTTAATTTCGAACATCCGCAAGAGGCGGGAAAATGTTTAATCTCTTACGAGTCCTGCTGCTTTCACACTCTGAAAGCTTTATTGCTGTTCAGCAAAGTAGTGGTGACAGAATAGGGGTTGGTGGGCATTAGAGGGGCGGCTCGTCTCCTTTTATCATCACATTGTAGTAGTTGTATAAAAGCCTGTAAAATGTAGCTTGCAGTTGTATTTTCACCAAAATTACACTTTATGCTGCAGTAAAATGCATTCAAAGATTTTTCGCTGTGTTACACCAGTACATTATTCTCTTAAGCACTCTTAACCCTCTCATACATCAGTTTTATAAAAATACAGATGCCAAGAAAGTTCTCAGGGGGAATATCTACTATTTGCTTTTGCTGATATTTTTCAGGATTATTCCCAGCTCATGATTTTTTGATTTCCTCATGGATACTGTGCTATACGTGAGTATTTTAAGCATTTACTATTCACACATGCAATAAAATTACATCACAACACTTTAAAGTATAGCAGTGGTTTGCTTGTAAGCCTTTTTCAACCCTCTTGTCACCCACATCTCTGAGCTGTCAGTTCAATCAATGATTCATAACTGATTTACCTCTTTCGATTGTTTCTTTTTTAGTTTTGGGAAGCAGAATTTTGTTCCTTATTCATTTTTCTACATCTTCACAAATCCTGGCCCCATTATTTCTTTAGTATAAAGAGCGAAATATGTTTACTGGAGACTAAAATATGTATCCATTGATTTTTAGCTGCGTGAGTTTATGGATGGATGTAAGCTTTTTGGTCTGTAAGATCCATGACCAAAAAAATCTGGAATAACTGTTGGTACGAAAGTACCAACAGTGCGTTTTTCCTTCCCACTTTCACTTTTAAGTACTTCATCATAGAGCACTGTCTAATGGTTTCTAATTTTGGAGGGTCTTTCAATGTGCGACTGTTGTCACAACTTGGTGCTACACAAATAAAATTTAATTTAACTAAACTGGTACAAGGTTTTACTTATCTACTATGATATCTTAGTACTAGCACACAGTACTCTGTAATGTTTGTCCATTTCACACATTGGTAATGCTTTTGCAATAATTCGATTAATATTTGTAGGGTTTCTGATCAGTTTTGTTTTTGTGAAATTTCTCAAAATATATGGATTTATTCCCCCACCCCACCCATTTTCATAACACCTTTCCATGAACAGATTGAATTAGCTTTTACACTAATTACACTGAATTTAGCCAAATTCCATGTGGTTGATAACTCAAAAATGGACACATGCCAGATTTAAGTAAGAAAAACAGCATTTTCAAATTTGGGTGACCTGACCTGTTCTGGTGATTGTGTAAGATTTTGCCAGTTTTTTTGAGTTCAGGATACATTAAAGTGTCAAAACCAGGACCAAAATTGCCGCTGTAATTATAGGCAGATAAGAGATGCAGAGTAAAGTCGAGAATTGTTAACTGCTGAATACAAATTCACTGGCAATTTGAGGCATTTTGATGTTCAGAGTGTTTATGTTAGGGCACAACCAGAGCCAGGAGTTATTCCTACCCATTTCCCCACTTACAGTAAACCACAGGGTTATCACGTAGGGTTAGGCTCTGAGTACAACACAATTTCATCTCTAGGGCCCTCTACAGATGAAACAGGCTTGCATCTCAGAAAATATTACAGTTAAAAAGAGTGCATTGACCTGGGTCTGATCAGAACCTTTGAGCTAGTCGAGCTGAAGCAGCAACATCACAGAAGATGTGCCGCTCACATAATGGGGTCAAACTGTTTGTTGGATTTGCGCAGTGCTGACATTCTAGTGGGAAACTGCAGGTGAAAGGGAGTGCAGCAAACATTTTGGAGAGAAAAAACAGTTAAGTCCTCAAGTACTGACTGACCTATGTGAGTACAGTTACTGTGGTGTAGAAACACAATGGTTGCGGCTGAGACAGTGGCTCGTTCGCTGTTATTTGAGAGGGATTAGGCCTTCATCTCTAAGTTGCAAGAGTTCCATGTCTTGTACAAAGAAAATGTCAAACCAGCTACCTGACCTAGCCACCCTTGGGACCATATTGAATGACGAGAGGTCAAAGTTGGACACCTGTAGGTTCAAACGATAGGTTCAATTCATGAATGTTCTGGTTCAATGAGATGTTCAGAACACCCATCCGCAGGTTACCAGACATATTCGTACAGCTACAGCAAGGGACAGCTGTAAATTTACAGCTGATTATGTACTTCCAGATTCACCTAAACTCGATATCCTGGAGAATTTCCATTTTAACAGAACCCTCATTGATTCAGTTTTTTAGAGGAATTACAGCCTGGATCAGTTTACCTTGTTACATTGTCACACTATGTTCTGGTCTGATCTCCATGTCCATTTCCGCTCAGCCTCCCCTCCCAGTCACCACAGCGCTATCCAACAGACTTTTCTTTGTCCCTGTGGCCAGCCATCCATTCCTAATCTCCAGTCTTTTACTGTGCTGGAGACATGCTGCATGCTTTCAAAGAGCAGGGTAAGCTGTTGATGGATGCCCTCCATCTCACTAATAAGGCTTTGAAGAAACCTTGTGGCCCAGTAGTGACAAATGACTTTGTATATGGGGTTCACTATTACAGATACCTTATAGCTTTAGGGAAGCAATTAGGTACAATATTAAATATAAGTAAAAACATCTACCTAAAAACCCTACTTTTTATCCAAGTCTTTCAGCAAACCTCACTTTTACTTCTTAAATATTTGAAAAACAGTTTCAAATTATTTATGTTACGACTCCGTCATAGCAAAGTAACAACAGTGGTGACCAACAATCATGAAATAGGTTTAGACGACTGACTCAACCTCACATTTGTCTTCCTATCTTAATCCTGCCTATGACACCCATTTATCACACAATTATATACAGACAGTGAAACATATTGTCGTTAAAGGAAACAGAAAATGAATATAATATGAACAAAAATATAAAAACCCAAATTTTCACTATACAAATGTGATCCTTAATCAATGTTATTAAAAAACACTGTTTTTTATGTTTATCCGAGTCCTGATCAAATGTCACACCTCAAAGGTATCTTGAGCCCACAAAGGTCTGAACAAGCTATGATTCTAAATTCAGACATAATTGAACTAATTGTATCTGGAGCATTTGGTTTAAGAGATCAGGTAACTGTCATCTGAGAACAGTGAATTCATCATCATCTTCAAGAAACCACTTTGAAATATTTTGAGCTTTATGATATGGTAAGGCTGTTCGATATAGCGATATATATCGGATGACGATATAAAAACATCTATCGTTTCATTTTACGCTATCGTTTGTTTCGTGGTGTCGCAAAATAAACTGTTTACGGCAATATTTTTTCATCGTTTTGATGGTCACTGTAGTGGCTATATTAATTTCATAAAGTTCTCTCTTTCTCTTATATTTTATATAACCACACTACAGACGGACAAGCGCCTGTTTTTATGCGTTGTGGTTAGCAACAACGACGGTAACAGCATCACGTGTCCGCTTGTCTATGTTCCACATAAACCTTTCACAATAAAGCTGTTGAGACTTTTCAAAATAAACTGAATCACGTGAAAGAGCAGATTATTTAGGGATGAGAAGCAAAAAAGAGTCGCCAGGTGCTAAAAAATAAACCTTAGACTCAAACGTTAGAACAGGCTTTTCCCCGCAGCGCGCCGTGTAATAAATACTCACAAAGAAAACGGCGGCCTTTGCAACTTATGTCTAAAAATGTATAGTTTCATGCATCGGTTAAAACACTCGACTCCAGCTACATGACGCGCAGCAGGAAACACTTCCTGCAAGTCGAGCTGCCCGAGATTCACAGAATTTACAGAAAATGTTACATTTTTGTGATTTATATCGTTATCGGGACGATAGAATTCTTATATTGGGATATGAGATTTTGGTCATATTGCACAGCCCTATGATATGGTGCATTAATCTTCTGGAAGCAACAATTAGAAGATAAGTATGCTGTAGCATTTAAAAAATGCACAATTTGTACTAAAGGAGCCAAAGTGGGCCAAGAAGACTTCATTAAACCATTACACGAGCAATGGTGTATGAGCAGCAGCATAACTTCGATACAAGGCAGGATGGATCCGTGAGCCATCCGTGTTAATGCCAAAGCAAAAATCCAATTTTGGTGAGCAATTGTGATTTGTAGCTTCGGTTTCCTGTTTTTAGCTGACAAAAGTAGCACCTGGTGTGCTCTGGTAGCTCATCTGATACAAAGTTCAGTGTGTTTTGTGTTCAGAGTGCCTCCTCTGCATGCCTTGTTGTTGTAATGAGTGGTTATTTGAGTTGACTGTTGCCTTCCTATTAGCTCGAAGTAGTCCATTCTCTGACGTCTGGCATGAACAAAACTTTTTCCAATGCTCGATTGAACTTCAGCAGGTTGTCCTACTTACATGAATAGAGTGGTTGCCAGGTGATTTGCTTATTAGATGTGGCACCTTGCTTCTCAGTATACTCAAAGCATTTTCCACTAAAAATTAATGCAGGAGTTGTACCTATGCGTAAGTGCATTCTAGCATTCACATGCACATACAGTGAATAAATACACTGGGGGCAACTTGGGGTTCAGTATCTTGCCCAAGGACACTTTGGCATGCAGACTAGAGCTGTCAGTGATCGATACACTGACATTCAAATTGGTGGACAACTCTTAGACAAGTTCATCAGATACCCCCAAAAAAGTGGCTGTGGAGTGTATAATTATTATGAGACACTAATATGCATTTGTTACTTTTGGATGATTAAGAACATTACAATAGTTTGGACTCTAAAACACCAGAATTTAAACCAAAATGCTGCAGCATAACATCTAAGAACTACAGAGATAGAGCTGCATCAGCTGATTCCAAACCATTCCTGTTATTCTGCTGTATCCTAAGATGATTCAATAACGACACTACAGAAATAAACAAACAACAAAAAAAAAAATAGGACTGAGATGGTTGAGGCCACTTCAGTCCAAAATGGTAAAAATAACTAACTGAACCAACCAATAATCACATCTCTTTATTACAACAACACGTGGTACAAACATTTGATAACACTTGATAACTCAATGACCTAAAAACCCCACACACCAATGAATCAAGCAAGCATGCCTGAATAAATCAACTGAGAAGCATGGTTCAATGTATAATGAAAT
Source organism: Haplochromis burtoni (assembly GCF_018398535.1). NCBI lineage: Eukaryota > Metazoa > Chordata > Actinopteri > Cichliformes > Cichlidae > Haplochromis > Haplochromis burtoni. Next base: position 1,966,061 of record NW_024582398.1, read on the forward strand.
TACAGTAAAACGTGCATGCACCCACCACTTATCAGATATTTCCTTGAAGTCCTTCCCATACCAGACCATCTGATATTGCAAATATTGTTTGTCAAGTGCTTTGGAGAAAACAGTTCCTGAGGACTATGTAGGTTTAAATATGTATAGGCAATAAATTCATGAAAACACCTATAATTTCAAGCAATGTTGACTCAAACCACAAAACAACCAGTCTCAAAAATGTGCAGCAACCAATGTAAACAACTCGGTGATGGCTTTAAAACTACAGATGATCTACCCCTCAGGTAAACCAGTAAACAGACATTTGAAAAAGCGAGTAGCTTGAGTACAGTGTAATGATGTTTCAGGTAGACATGCCATACAGAAAGATACCATCAACAGAGAGAGCTGTTAGCTAAAGGCACTGATATCCTGTTGGGAATAACTTCATTATGACCACTGCCAGGCCCAGTAAATGCAATTGCTAGCTGTTAGCGCAGCTGTGGAAGCCTGGGCAACTGATGGAAAGTGACTCAGACACAGTTATGAATGGTGCTGGTTGCTGTGCCTGTGTGCTCTTGAATAGTTATCATCTCCTCCGTGCGGTGGAGCATATTAATAAAGCACCTTACAGTTCCACTGTCTAAACAGACCGTAAATAACTTCTGATTAAACCCACAGAGGCAGTTACATCCTCGGCCCTCGACGTGCCAGAGGCCACCGGTTTTTAACCGCCACAATTAACACATTAAACACTTCAGTCCTAAATCGGTGTGACACAATCAGCTTGCATAATGATTAATTAATGGCTAGTGTAAAGTGTGGGCCAGCTCTAGAAATTCAAAACAAGAGAAAGCTAATCGTGCTAATTGTCTGAAACCATCTACATTAACATAATATTGTCACTAAGGAGAATCAGGGAAATTGGCAAATGGGACCTTTTTTCTTTTTTCCCCGATAAATGCGCACATAAAAACATCTGGAAGTCCTACAATATTGCAAAGTACAATCACTGCATGTTAAAATGCACTCAGTTTTAAAAAAATGCTACACACAAGTAAGCAATTTTTCTTCCCCTTGCTTCTTCAGTGCCATGTTGCGATGGCGATCCTGTTTGTATTATCTCCACACAGTCATATGCTGAGCGTGATGCTGTGAATGGCGTTTGCTGGGATTTTAGCATCTGATTCTTCGCCGCTGATCCTGAAGATCACAGAGGTGTTGGAGGGGATGGTGGTGGTGGCATTCAGGGACTTCCCCAGCCAGCTGTTAGATCCACGCTTATACATTTTAACGGTTACCTGCAAAGTGCCAAAGAGAGAAATAATTAGAAATATTGTTGGATATTTCTTGGTTTTAGGACCGTGTATACAACCTACGTGGTGGTGGTGGGGTGGGGGGGAGAAAGTCATTCTGCTCGGTGGAAAAAATGACTTATTTTATTGGTGTAGAAAGTAAACATCTTTGTTTACCTTGAGGTCAACTTTCCCCAGAAGTCTAGATTTGGCAATCTATTATACTTCGTGGGTATTCTAAGGAATAATAGGATAAAAATAAACTATACTTGGGAGGTTTTTTTTAGACATCAAGATGATCTACATGATAACTATATGAATTTGTATACAGCCGAATCATAAAGTCACTTCCAGATTAATTTCATTTCCAATACCATCTACAACATATAACTCAGAAAGAAAGTCTGTTCCACTGTTGGATTTTAAGTTACTGATGCAGTGAATTGCATTTTGAATGAGGTTTTTCAGCTGTTGTCTTTTAAGCTCTCTATAAAACTGAAGTAGAAGGTACTGGTATATATTTAGATGCATCACACCTGCAACGTACTAAAGTAGTACTTCAGGTAATGATGTTTTTCATGGCTGGAAAATCTACAGTTTCTTTTGTAATCACTGTATCAGTTTATAACAATGTTGAATGAAGGTACTTTCACCTGCTCCTTGTTACAATGGGTGTCTCTGCATATGAGTTTTAACGGCAGATGCCACGACCCAAAAAGGGATTTATGTCTTGCGCTAGAATAAAACCGGCGACTTGGCAATTGAATGTGTAAACCACAACACTATAGAATCAATTTATAATATGTAAACCTTACTAATATAATTGTAGCGTATGCATATATATCTGTATGCACCCCATCTCCTCCCATCCTTAACTGCTGGGCCAATCTTGAATGAAACCTTGCGCCAACACTGACACGCATACAGCGATTATTACCATCTATGTTTTGTTTTTTTAAAGATGTATTATAATACCGAAATCTGTATCTGACTTACCTCTAAATATGGAATGTGGAATTAGAAATAAAGTTCTTGGATATCACAGACATATAGCTCAACAGATGATGATTAATTATGGTAAAGTAGAAGGCGTTCCTGACGACCACCAAGACTGCATGACCCTATGTAAATTTTAAAATGTTATAAATTGTAAAACTGTATTTTTAATTTTGACATTTTTTGTAGTTGTTAATTTTTCATGTATTATATACAGAACAGATTTAAATATAGACGTTCAGTTATTTACTATGAAGTCAGCAGTTTGAGGTTAACTGATCAGTGGGCAGGTACATTTCAGGTAAGATGTGTACAATGTGTATTACAACTGGGATCTTAAATTATTGACCAAACAAAATAATACATGCACTATATTACTATCTTTTTTTAAATTACAGGGTAAAGGCACATGTTTTTCTTTTTTTAGATTATCACAGACAACACCAACATTAAGGCATTTACTTAAACATCAAACTCAAGGTTTACAGGTTGGGTTTTGTGTGTCTTATAACTGAATATATAAATAATACATAATATCAAAGAAATGATAAATTATATAAGAAAAGGTAAAACTAGTAAAATATTTGCCAGTCTGCTAGTTTTGTTCATCAATATAATGCCCATCTGCGTGGCCTAGTCTAGTCTGAATTAGGTCAACTGTTTTACACAGTAAAACAAACCAGATTCTGCTTCTATTGGATGCTAATCCTTCAATACTCCTTAAAACATATTTAGAAACGTTTTTCTCAAGCTTGTTCGAATATTGAGCTCGAACTCTGTTAGAACAGTGATCCAAACGGAAGCCCGAAACAGACTAAATAATAAATTAACCTCGGTCTCACTGTGAATTTTAATTCCCTCCGCATCTTGAATGGAGTCATACCTCTCTTGATTCTATGTAGGTTGTAGGGCATAATACGCTTTAACACTACAAAAACTGCCTGTTATGTTTCGAGCCCGACAATGGAAGCCTTAACTAGATTTAGACATGCAGGTAATTGAACCACATCCATTTCAAAAAGAATGCCTTGCTGCATCTCTTGTTTGGCTGCATTTACTGGGGATAACAGAATATTACAGTGCCTTTTCACAGTTCCATTTTCTTTCACTTTAGCATTAGGCAATTTTTCAATTATTATTTTTTTTTTCCATGTACTTTCATCCCCGGCTCTCCATAATGTCTGGGCCTTTTAGTTAATGGTAGCGACAGTCAGAGCCCAGTATATCGGCCCTTGTCCATTTTGCAGGTCATTGTGAAAGCCCAATAGGCCTTTTATTACGCCGACATCAAAAGGCAGATAAGCATTAGAGGTGGGGAAAATACCCTGCACTAGATATGTTCCCTCTTTCCTTTGTCTGCTATTGAAAGTGATCATTTTAATAGTGAAGAGGTTGGTGAGCTTTGGGGCTGATGGAAAGTGCGACACCCCTGACAGCCTACGAATATGAGCAAGTCGATAACACAACATGAGCACACAGTACACCCTCAACACCTGCACACTCTTGCTGCTAACCTAATTATCTACAACAAAGGCCACTGCGATTTCAGACACACATCTTTCCAGCATTTACTTACTTATTACTGTGCATTAAAACAGGGATAAAGATGAAAAAAGCTAAACAATTGCGTCTTATATTGCAGCCTTGGCCAAATGCCATGTGGCTTCTGCTACAATAGCATCAGACACTTCAGAGTGAGTGAGTGTCTATTAATTTGGGATACATGAAAAAATAGCTTAATGACAGCTGGTGGCAGAGAGGCACACAAACCGAGACAAAGACATCAGAAAGGAATTATTCTAACAAATCACAGCGCAGCGCAATAGTTCATAATCAGCAATTAGCTAATTTAATGGAGCCAAAGTTGAGTACTTCCATACTTGTAGTGCACAAGAGGCAGACAATATAAAACCCACACTGAAGCAGGGAAGCTATAAAACCCGCCGCAGAACAATCCTGCAAATTATATTAAGAAACATATTTACAGTAACAACCATGCTAATTTGCTGCCCGTGGTTGCTTTGGAGTATACATAAATCCTGTCTGAGAATGTTAGCGTAGAGATGAATTGTGTCAAATTTAATTTACAGCCATTTAAATTCATCATCGTCCATTTCTGCGGCATCATCCGCCAAATAATAGTTACCAAGCAGGTAAGCTACAGATTTCAAATACAAAAGAGCAAAACAAGTTTCTGTGTGGTCTAGACAAGCTGCCTGCCAGATGTTGCTCAGCACGGACCACGTGCCAGGTACAGGAACTGTCACTGCATGTTATCCCTCAAGTGAATGAGAGGGTGTGTTAAAGAGTAAAAGATCATGCTGTATCTGACTTGCAGCAGAAGAAAAAAAAAGTAAAGTAGCTGCTGATAGAAACCAAAATGTCATTTAAAGTGCAATCTCTATCCGACACTTAAGATGTATTGCAACGTGTCACGGCGACACACTCTCCAATAAGCCAAAACGAACACTTTAAAGTCACTAAAATTAGGTATTAGGTTTTTCTGTGATTTGTTCACAATTGTAAGAGAACCATCGCTACTTCAAGCACCAGCAGGCCAAAATGGTGCATTTCATGGAAAGAACAAGACCCTTGGGGCTAAGGCTGGGTGTCACACAAAGGGCTGAGAGCTCACCTAACGGTGTCTACCCTGATCTCCCTCTCACTTTCAGTGTCGCAGAAGCCATGTGAATGACATCACTCCTCACATTTCAACAAGACAAACTCATTCTTCTTATTTACCGTCTGCTACTAGTCATAAATCCTATGTCTGGTTCACTGTTCACCTTTTAACCTCTTATACTCAACAAGACAACTCATTCTCTGAAAACTTCTCCATGCAAATTGCTGATAGACATCTCCAGTGGTTTCCTTATCTCCCATCTGCAGGGATCTCCACGGTACAGATTCAGAGCTAGTTCTTTTAAAGACCGTTCAAGCATCCTAAATCACTTCTGCTAATAAAACCAACATGAATCAATGATGTTTAATTGTGACTACAGAATTATTTCTGTATAAATGTATTTACTGGTCATTAAGGTCTGACAGGTATGACAAATCCGAGGAACTGTGTAATTGGGTAGGGACATGTCACCACCTGCATGTATTGCCATTCACAAAGTTCAGATTCTTCCCCTGATAAAGTCAAAGAATCCCAGCGGTGTATCAGTCAGCAGAGGCTGTTACCTGGAGCCATGGTGCAGTGTTTCAGGTGAACTCTGAGTGAGCGTAAAGCCACACCAGCTTCAGACGACGGGCTCTTTGTTCCACTTCGTGTCTCACTAGACACGGACAGAGGGGGGGGGGGAGGACACTGAGTAACACACCTTTGGTGCACCAAACCTCTTTGTCGATGGGCCAAATGTCATGGAAATGGACCAAAAATGGTTTGCAAGGCAATTAGGTAAGCACTGTGTGGTTTGGCTCAGAAGATGAATATATTAACAATCTGTTGAGTGAGTGACTACCAGCGGTAATTTGATTCAACTCAAGTCATGATCTTGATGATCTGACTCAATGATTTTCCATTAAGACACAAAACAGAATCTGATTAACAATCAGCCAAAAGTGTTCCCCCCCCCCATAGAAGCGGCTAAATTAAATAAGCCAGCTTTATTCTAATTTAATACATAATAGATTTTGTTTTTACCTGCTAATTTTTTGAGGTTACAAGATATAAAAAAAAGAAGGAAAAAAAGAAACGTAAACAGCACCCCATATTCTGAGTCCAATCTCTATCTCTACAATACATTCACCCACTGAGTTAAATTCACCTGTTAAACTGCTTATTAATGCAAACAGCTGATCAGCCAGTCACACTACAGCAATGTATTTAAGCGTGTAGACATGGTCAAGATGACCTGCAAATGGTCAAAACGGGCATCAGGAATGGCTGTGTTGATACCAGACATCAGGGGAGAATGGCCAGACTGCCATATAACCACTTGTTACAATCAAAGCACGTAGAAGACCATCTCTGATGACACAACATTTAAAACCTCAAAGCTAATGGGTAAGAGTAGCAGAAGACCACAACCTGGTGTCACTTCTATCAGTTAAGGACAGGAAACTGAGGCTACCGTTTGCACAGGCTCACCAAAACTGGGCAGTAGAAGATTGGAAAAATGTTAGTGATGAATGAGTGAACGAAGACGTCAAGAAACTATGGGAAGTGGCAATCACAGACAAGATGCGAGAGTCGAGGCTCCGATGGTACGGCCACGTAGTCCCTAGCGATGAGAACTCCATCGCTAACACAGCCCAACGATTAGACCGGTAACAGGCCAAGAGGAAGACCAAAAAAAAGCTCTGGATGGACCGAATCAAAAATGATATGAAGGCTGCGAATGTCACACCAGAAGATGCTCTGGATAGGAAGAAGTGGAGGAAGGCGTGCAAAACACCAGATCCTTCATGAGCGGGACATGAACCGCTAGGAAAGAGAGCTTTGAATAGAGGGCTAGAATTTGGCAAAATGAAAGCATTAGTCCATCTACAATTCAGGCTGACAGTGGCAGTATAATGGGTTGGGGGATATTCTTTTGAGAATACCTTTTTGAGCCCATAGTATCAACTGAGCATCATTTAAATGGCACTTACTCGAGTACTGTTGCTGACCCATCTTCTGATGGTTACTTCTTCCATAATGATGATGCACCATGTCACAAACCTCTCCCAAACTAGTTTCTTGAACATTACAGTGAGTTCACTGAAGGGCCTGCACAGTCACCAGACCTTTGTCCAGTAGAGCACCTTTGGGATATGGTGGAACAGAAGATTTGCATCATAGTTGTGCAACCAGAAAAATCTGCAGCAACTATGTGCTGCTATCATTTCAATATGGATCAAAACATCTGAGGAATGTTTCCAGCACCTTGTTGAATCTATACCATGAAACATATCAGAGCAAATCAGAGAGCTAGTGACGTAAAGTGAATATCAATTAATTCTAAGCATTTAAATTCTGTATTTTGTTTTTTTTTTTTTCCCTTTCATTTATATGAATCTTGGAATGGCTGTACTGTGATACCAATGTTATCTTGGGTAATGTACTGAATCATATCACGAGTTTCTATTTGACTCCCAACCCTATCCATTAAGACAGAGGTGGTGACATTTCTGTCCATGTTAATAACTGTGCTCGTCTGAGGCCACAAAAATAAATAAATAAATTATATATATTTTTAAAAAATGCCCGGTTAAGTTCCGATTAGATATGACTCCCCTTCCAACCTGCCTCAGCTAACAGGAAGCCATTAGGCTGGGCAATAACCATTTGCATGCAGTCACCCAGCTCTGACTGTATTTTCATCCACATAAGTGCATTTTCTGCGAGAGGTTAAAATATGAATCCCCCTCCTTTTTCTCCTCAATAGGTCTGGTTGTCTGGCTGACTTGAGAGGGCACAATCTATGACTGATTTAATTTGCTCTTTACGAACATCTCTAACAGCATTACCCCCAGAGCATACACTGACTGCCCCCATCTGACTCCATTAACTCCCAAATCAGGTTTAAAGACCATATTGATGCCGTCCGTTATTAAGGGTGATTATCAAAACAACAGACAATGGGCCAAAGTGTCTGTTAACTAGTTTATCCATAATTTCACATAACTGTAACAGATGGCAGGGCTGTCAATTATATACTGTATCTGCAGTGCACAGCAGTCACACACTGTCTGGATATGCAGCATATTAGCATTTACATTAAAAGAATGAGAGTCTGCTCACAAATGGTCAAAGAAAGCCTGAGAACAAAAATAAACTAAATATAAAATACAAATATATCTATTTGAAAACAAAGGTGAGAACTTGGATCCATCTGGCTTTCAGGTAGAGGCTTGCTGTAATTTAAAAAAAGAGTGGTGACAAAAATTTTTTTTAAAAATAATTTAAAAAAATTACAGTTTTTGCCGTTTAAGCCACTTCAGCACCTTTATTCTCCTCAATTAACGAGAATGGCTTTCGAAGCTGTAATTAAGTGCCTCTGCTCCACTCGGCCTCTTCATTATTCATGAATCCCTATTGATCATATCTTAGCACCTATGCTGCGGGGATCACTCTAATATCCTGAATCCATAAAACAAATAACTGAGCCTACAGAGATAAAAATGAACATGTTGGCCAATGACCACAGAAAAGTTTCTTTTAAATACTAAAACCAGCATTTAATGCCAAATTAGATAATGTCACAGAACTGGGGAAAAAAAGATCTCTATGAAGCTTACATGGTCTTATTAAATGTGCTATGACAAAGGATTGTGCAACAATTCAATAATGGTTTCACAGGTGATCACAGAATCATATAGTAAGGGACATAGCTAATGATTTTCATTTCAAAATACTTTATTTTTGTTGTTGTTTAATTGTAAAACTGCACAAAAAAGGGGAAAAAATTCGTTCTAATTCTTTATTTATCTTGCAAAAGAATCAAAGACAGAGTTTCGATCTTCTAATTATTTAAAATGTACCTATACAATATTTTTTATGCTTTCAATTCAACATTTGAATGTTGAAAATGTTCAAGTGAACATTTTACATAGCTGAACATTCGGATATTTGAACTGAGTGAAGAATCGCCCTGAAATACAGTTCACTGCATGGAACTTCATATTAATGGTGCTAACATATTTAAAAAGAAAATCCTGTTACTGCAACCATATTACAAAACCCTATTAATGCACGCGCTGTATTTTCTAGACAAAGTATACAAATTAACAATATTCTATATATATGCATGCAGTAGAGCAGATATTATTACCCACAGTGCCCTGCAAACCCGGGCTCATTCCACATTCACGGAAATTATTTGCTAATGAATAATAATGGCTTGGAGCTTAATCTTAAACATGTATTCAAATTTAGTGAAACTCAAACTCCACCTGTGTTAAGTAGGAATGTGTAAAACATGAACTCTAACGTTTCATGTTTAACTAAATTAACAAAAGAGCACTTGAAGAGCCCTCTAAAATGACTGGAACTGCATGCTGGGTGATGAATTTGGAGGAAACACATTGAGTCATCTTCAAATTGACAGATGCAGAATCTCTCCACGGGACTCTTCACTGCGGTTCAGTGCTCGAGTGAAAAAATAGATTTTTTTCCCCTTTTTTTTTTACTAAGTTTAATCACATGCTATTACAAGGCAGCTTTTATCATTGCCTTCCACTGTATAAGTGCCGGTGTCTTCACTAGTTCATTACAGACACTTGTGATTCTGCAGCACTCTTCTCATGCGTAATTGCACGGTTATTTTTCCTCCGTAGCTTCCTACACGCTCTTTGGCGCGAATTATTTCCAATTCCAGTTTCCTTTCGAGAGCGATCCTCCAATTACAGAAATCTGAACATCATGGTAGTGTCCACATAATTTTCATCTCTGCTGGGAAATGCAATGCAACTAATAGATCTTTCTTCCTAGAAAAAAAAAATCAATCTAAAAACTTTTCTTTGAAAACTTTTCCACAGTGGAGATATCATCCTACGCACTGCGTCCCTACAGGCTTGTTGGGTACGCAATGAAATAAGTGAGCTATGAATCTGGAATTAGCGCCTAAATTGTAGTCTCAGTGACACAACTTTAAAGTGTACTTTGTTTAATTTTGCATAACTGAAAAAAAAAAAAAACTACAGTTGTCTTCTTTCCTTTTTTTTTCTTTTAGTGAAACAGATCCTTTGATAAGTGGAGTTATAGCCATGCTCACACAGAACACATAGAATATGGTTTCTAATGATTATCATAAATATTTGAAAGTAAGAGTAATGGGGAAGGCATATATTTACCTCAAAGGGGTGAATGCTGTTTTTTTCACTACAGTAAAAGAAACCCCAAAAGACACAGTGGCTGACAATATTATCTATTTAGACAGCAGAATTTGCAGGCTTTGTAAATGGCCTGCTCCTGGCCTTTTGTGTGCCTCCATTCATTATCACACAAAGCAGTTGATGTCTACCCTCTCTGCCTTTTCTGTGCTAAGCACCAAGTGCACCAGCTGTCCATTACAGGCCCGTGACGCGTGCAGCCTGGGAGATGGCCAAATGGAGAGGAATGTCATGGTGGAGTTAAATTAACAAGCTACATTTGTGTGGAATCTGTAGCTTGTCAGGGAGACGAGATGTATCTCCGGCAACCGAGATCTGATTATTTGTACCATTCTCCGTTAGCCAAGATGTTGTCTGTGAATTTGCAGATTTTCACCTACCGGCTTTGCCTCTATTAATCAGCTAGGAGGGGCTGTGTAGTCAAGTTACGCTCAAAAGAACTTAATCGTTGCTTCACAGCTCTGCAATTAATAGATGCTCTGTATAGGCTGACTGCAAGTCAGAAACTTTTTTTTTTTTTTTTTTAAATCAGGGTCTTCTCTTGAATAAACTGCATTATATGAACTGGCCTTATTAGAAGAGGGGACAATATGAAGATGAATATCACAAGTAACCTGCACTTTAAATTATGACATGAATAGATCTTCAGCTCTTTCTCTCTCCTTAACACACACAGACATACACACACACACACACACCGTAATTACCCCTCAATCCATACAAATTGAATGAAGCCAGAACCGTGGTCTAAGAATATAGACCATAATTAATAAATTACAGCCACTCCACTCAATCATTCTCCACTTTGGTGCATGTAGACATCCCATTCTCTGCAGAGTAATTGCCTGCGCTCACAGAATACACACCTACTGCCTCCACGGCAGCTTTCTGAATGCATCTGGTGCCACTTCATGCAACCTAACAGATGCCCGAGAGAAATCGTAGGTCATGTTGGAGATCTTCTAGCCTGTGTTTACAAGTAAAAAAAAAAAAATCAAAAGCATGCATTATTTGTAGGCTCTGAAAATGGGGGTAGCTATCAGGTTTCTTTGCTGCCCCCCCAAACTTCCCCTGGCAGCTGCTGCACATGAGCAGAGAGCATTTTTTTCTCTCCTAAAGACAAAGTAGGTGACACAGTGAATTAAAAAGGGCAAAACCTCCAAATATTAAAGTCGATTTCCCCCGGTGCGGACTGCATCAACACACCTAGAAACCGATCAGAGAAATAAAACCAATTTCACAAAAGCATATTAACCATCTATTCTCCAATTTCCTTTTTTTTTTTTTAATATGAGGATGAGGTTTGCATCACTGTGCCTCCATTTGCAAATATCTCTTTGAAAATAATATATTTTCTTGTCATGTTTTGTGTCCCCCTGGGCAAGAAAAGAGCCCACTGGAGACTGTCTAATGACTGCTGGGTCATGTATCAAATACACAGCAGCTGGAGGCGAGGGGGGAGAGTACATACAGTCTGGGGTGCTGGGTGGTGGTGGGGGCAAACTAATGCCTGAGCAGGCTTGCATGGACATCGCAGGCTGAGTGTCTGGGTGTTCGAGGGTGGGTGTGAATCTGTAATGGATGCTGAGCTGGGTCGCACTCGCTGGTCTTTAAAGAGGTAACAGTTAGTTAACTGACAAGCAGAAAAGAGGCACCACTGCCAAGTGAAAATAATTAAAGGTTCGATCCTGCTTTTTGGAAGAAAAGAAAATGTAACGAAACGACATTTTTTTGTGTGAATCTAACGTTCTATCATCACTGCAATTTAACTTCTATATAAACCACCTTTTTCGGTCATTGCTCTAGTGACTGCTAAGATTTGCCAATTGCATCCCGAGAGGCAACATTTACCGAGTCTGAATGAAATCTGCTTATTAACCCAAAACATAAAATCAATTTTAATCAGCTCAAATTACTGTGATGCAAACAAAATACCTGCCCTAATGCTTCAATAACACCCAGGGTGTCCATTAAAATGATCTGAGAGAGAAAGAGTGCAGGTGGTCGAACTGGTTTAAAAAAAGAAAAAAAAAAGAACCAAATTTACATTTTGTGAAAAAAGCATTTGTTTGGAAAATTGGTCAGTACAATTTAAATTAATTTATATCTAAATGCTGAACACTGTACTCAGTTAGACCGCTCTCTGTGGTGTGGTGAAAAAAAAAAAAGAAAAAACGGTTCACTTTCTTATCTTAATTGCTAAACTGTATCACTTCATCTGTGTTTATACAGTAATTTTCTCGTACTTCTAAACAGAAATGATCCTAATTGCATTCAAATAACTGTGAAATTGGTGTCATGTTTTGGGGGTCTTCAGCACAAATCAAACCTGTGTTTTTCCAGTTACCAGAACAACAGAGGATAATTGATGGAGGCAGTCATAAAGTGCTACTGCCACCTGCTGGTTCATGATGAGCGTGATGCTTCACATTATCATTTGGACAAAGCATTCGATCCCAAGTTACAAATGGCGTTTATGCTTGTGACTGGTTCATCAGAACCACAGTAGTGGACTGACCTGAGGAGCGTGTCCCAGCAGGGCCCAAAGCGAGTCAGCAGAAAGGGTCTTGACACTGGAAAACTCGAGGGTGTCCGTCTCCTGGCGGTTGAGAGCGATATACGGGCAGCTCTGGAAGTCTCCTTTTAGCTGCTCGCCACAGTGCAGCCGCACCAAATCCCACGTTCCCACCCTCCTCAGGACGTCTCGCACTGATTCCATCTGCCTGTACGACAGATGACCTGCAGGTCAAGAAAAACACAAGTTTAACTGGCTTTTTATGAGCCTTTGCCAATTTAGTCATAATTATTGCTAAATTTAAGTCAGAAGTTTACAAAACCCCATGAATGTCATGGTAATTTGGGTCGTAAATGATTTCTTTGAACTGTTCTGTTTACAGGTTGGAATAATTGCACAGCATAGATCTTCATAAAACAAGGGGTTCACAATTGTGAATTGATTTTGGATTGCCTCTAATCCACACACGGTCAAAAGTATAAATACAGGCTAAAATCTATACATACATTTACTTCAATATTTTAATAAGTAGTGCTAAAAATTATACGATGTCTTTTAACTTGACAAGGCCAAGGCCAACTAAGTTTCTCTTTCTCATAAAAAGGATATGTTTGACAGCTCTCGTTGGATTGATCAACACGTAGAACAATGGAGAAGGAACTCAGTGAAGATCTAAGGAGCACTATAAAGTTACAGAAGTTGAGATGGTCTCTTGGAGGGATTGGTAAACTGCAGATTCCAAGACCATCAGCTCAAACAACTGTATGAAAGTACAAGTTATTCAAATGTATGACATCTTTGCCAAATGAGAAGAAAATGGTTACCATGCTCAGGACCAACTCAGGAACCACCAAGCCTGCCATGAATTAGAAATTGCTAGAATGCTAGCATCACTATCCTGTTGGTGGTAGCATCACTCTCTAGGGCTGTTTTGCTGCCAGTGGTAGTCGTGTATTGCACAAAGTGGATGATAGGGCTGTTCGATATGACGATATATATCGGATGACGATATAAAAACGTCTATCTTTAATTTTACGCTATCATTTGTTTCGTGGTGTCGCAAAATAAACTGTTTACGGCAATATTTTTTCTCCGTTTTGATGGTCACTGTAGTGGCTATATTAATTTCTTAAAGTTCTCTCTTTCTCTTATATTTAATATAACCACACTAAGGACGGATCGCATGTCTGCTTGTTTATGTTCCACATAAACCTTTCACAATAAAGCTCAAGATCCTGTTGAGACTTTTCAAAATAAAATGAATCACGTGAAAGAGCAGATTATTTACGGATAAGAATTAAAAAAGAGCCGCCAGGTGCTAAAAAAATAAACCTTAGACTCAAACGTTAGAACAGGCTTTTCCCCGCAGCACGCCGTGTAATAAATACTCACAAAGAAAACGGCGGCCGTTACAACTTATGTCCAAAAATGTATAGTTTCATGCATCGGTTAAAACACTCGACTCCAGGTACATGACGGGCAGCTGGAAACACTTCCCGCAAGTCGAGCTGCCCGAGATTCACAGAATTTACAGAAAATGTTTTTGTGATTTATATCGTTATCGGGAGGATAGAATTTAAACATATATCCAGGCAGGATTATGCAAGACACTTGTTGATGGCAATCAAAGGTGTGGAACTTGCTAAGGAACAGTTAACCAAATATTAGTGGGGGTATATGTTTATATTAGGCCTGTATTGATACTTTGGCCATGTATGGATTAGAGAAAATCCTAAATAAATTAAAAATTGATAAATGTATGCTGTACAAATTACCAAGACATTCATGCCCATGATGAGTGTCTGTAAATTTTCGATTGATTCCACCAGAACTTTAGGCAGCAGTGGATATTTTCACAAGTTTTAGGACATAATAACAGACATATATCGTGTTATTATAGATCAGTTCTTTTTGCAATGTGTTGGAACACTGAGCGAAGTGTTAATGCATATTCACCAGAGATCCAGGAAGGCGTCACCGCATCTGATATCCAGGCAATATAGCCCTCCTTGAAAGATTTGAGGAAGTCCTCTATTTGGCTGTGGGAGACCAGCTCCCTCTTCTTCCTCAGCTCCTTATCCAGTTCACAATCTGGTGAGAGGAAGATGATTCTGGGGAAGAAGAGACTTTGGCGCACAGACACTCCACTCCTCTTCAAATGACTGCATAAGTTTGCTGTTTTAGTCTAAGAGACAGACATTAGGTAGATACTTATTATTTCATTTTCTTTATTAGTATCTAAGTAATAAAAACCTTTTCAGAAGCCTGGATCGTTTTGGTTAAAAAGATGATTTGTTTCATCCAACACTGATATCCACTTTGCATAAAACACCTGGAGAAAAGTAGCAAAATGTTCAGCAGTTATCGAATTTAAAGGCCAGCCGATTAACTTATTAAATGTTCCAGTATTTACGTGAACAATGCTGAGACTCATCAAGTTTAGCATGCGCTCACATTCACAGGATGTCTCAACATTCCTCCTGCAATGACCTGAATCACACACTGTACTTTTAAATTTCAAAGAGGGCCC
Source organism: Haplochromis burtoni (assembly GCF_018398535.1). Taxonomy (NCBI): domain Eukaryota; kingdom Metazoa; phylum Chordata; class Actinopteri; order Cichliformes; family Cichlidae; genus Haplochromis; species Haplochromis burtoni. The sequence goes on from NW_024582398.1 coordinate 1,981,197, forward strand.
ATTTAAAGAAATTATGTAACCTCAAATTTGTCGTGTTTTGTGTAGATTAATGAAGTTAATAGATCCAATTCACGCAGAACACGTTTCAATATTGCAGTGTGTGTTTGCCATTGAACTGTTCTGTCAAGCTTCAAGTCCAATTTGAGCATCTATAGAAATGGAAATGAATGACTCCTAACAGACCCAGCCACATAAGGTGACAGCTGTGTTTAGGCACCTGCCTGCTTTCATTCCCACCCCCCACCCCCACCCTCCTCAAACCGTGAATACAATTATGGCCTTTCAAATGAAGAGTGCCCACTTAGGAAGTTTAGGAAGCACTTCTGTATTTAAAATTTCCATATAAATTGTTATAGTGACTCAGAATCTCTTAACCCGACCACAGTTTGGATGAAAACAGTGTATTGGACAATTGGTTGGACCTTGGACTCAAGTGTGCCAGACAGTTTGACATTTAGGTTTTCATGGAGCCATTGCAACATTTCAGATAAAACTTGTCTTTTTTTAATTTTTTTTTTACCATGATAGCTTTGAGTGGATCTTCAATCTGCTCAATGCACGTATTGGTAAAGTTCTGGTCCTCTTCTTTCACTTGCACATGCCAGTTTTGGTTGTGAGCAGACACTGTGCCTCTCCAGGGTTTAACATCTATGCAGAAGATCCCATGACCTTAGCAAAGAGATCAAGAAACATTAATCCTTGTCACTAGTCTTATAATATTAGTGTTACTGTTAGAATATAACTTATTCTTTCCTAAAGCCATTTAATTCGTAGCATGCAGCAAAATAGACAATTACAAAAACTGTTGTCCGCTTAAATAATCTTAAACATTTAGATGGAGATGCTAAATCTTACATCCCTATGTCATATGTATATTATTTTCACATATTATTCCATGCATTTCTTCAGCAGATACTCACCTGAAAGGATAACAAGGTTGATGTCATCTTTGGTTGTCTGAAGCTGGTCGGGGATACGCAGATTACAGAAAACATATTCCTTTTTCAGCCCGGTGAGTTTCCTACAGAGGAAGTAAATGGTAAAAATATATATTTTTGTTATTCCACTTGAGCACAGTGGTACAAGCTGCAAGCAGAATAGTGATAAATTATCATTTTGCCTTTAAACTCCACCAATGCTACCCCGATAGAGGTTATATTAGATCATCATAAGCTGCTCCATCTCCACTATTATGCTGTTGGGTGCTGTCACAGGTTGTGGACACCAGTGTTAGGGTTGCAGGTTGTAGGCGATGGACAAGAACAATGAGGTGAAAGACACTGCAATGCTCAGAGTGAAGTGCATGGGCAGAGGATGGATTTCAGTGATGGGTAGGGGAACAGTAATTACAGGCAAAGATTGTTATAAGGGACAACTCTACCCAACTTAACCAAAAAAACAAAAGGATTATGGGCTTTATTGCCCACAATACTGCTAGCTGGGTTTTTGGTTGACGTGTAACGGATTATAAATGGTAGGCAGGACCACAGCCACTTTTTCTCAGATGTTACAGAATTATTCTGTCTCCTAAATTTAAAGTATCTTATTTTATTTTATTTCATTGTTTTATGAACACAAATCTTCTATATTGCTGCAAAAAAGGGAAGCTGTACAAAATAAAATTCCTTTACAGTTTTTAGAATTTCTGATTTGGACTGTATTGCAACTCACTTCACTTTACTGCCTCAATAAAGCACTCTGTGCTGAAATAAAGTAGAAAAGCACCTCTCCACCACACTCTTACCTCATGGAACCAAGATCTAGTTTAAGGATAGACTCTTCCGCTGCTCCTTAGAGTACAGGTGCTACACCTTTAATATGATGCATCAAGAAAAAGACAGATCTGGACTTCAATCATTTCTAAGCCCCATTTAGGGCCCAGTGACCCCCCCACCCCCCACCAAACTGTGCCCCTGGGGGTTTACCACTGCCAGTGTATCCCTGTACTTTACTTGACAAACACTAACTGTATGACTAAGTTTAGTGCAGGTTTAAGTTGACCTAATACTTACATCACACTTTGTAAAAAGTCAGGTACTGTCGGTGTCTGCTTTGGGATTTGGCCATGGGCAGCTTCTGACGCTTTGGAGGTGAGATGGAGCTGACTCAGCAGACTTCCAAGCTGAAACATTCTAGTCTTCATTATAAGCACATAAACAAAATGAGAATAAAGAAAAGCATAAGCATTCCAGTTGTTGGGGTATTTTTACAGAAAGACAACGCCATTGTAAGGAAATGTAAATGATTTGTCTATATGTAACGGGAGATGTTTCCCGTAACTCATAAACTGGAGACCGAAACCCTTGTTGTCGTAAAAACAGCATGTTTGTGTACACTTTTGTCCCCCTTTCTTTTCTCTTTTTCAGTCCAATCAAACTTTTATCACTCCAGCATTTGCACTGTTTGCGTTTAACGGCGTGCTCACAGCTACACTCGGTTTAACCGCATTGTTGACGGTCTTTGGACGCTTGAACTTTAACGAACCTCAGAGAGGAGAACAAAGAGCGAGAGCAAAGCGGCATGCTGACGCCAAACAAATACGTACAGTTCAGGTATCGCGCTGTTTACGGAGCCTCTGAAGATGGAAACATCAGAGAATTCAGTTCGACATTTTCCCGACGTTAACGTCAGCCTGCGCGTCTTTTTCCCCCTCTCCACGGTAACCCTATCCAGGACAGCTGTTTCAAAATTTTGCCGACTCCCCCTCCTCCCCCTGTCTGGCTGCGCTTCCACTGTTCCTGGAAGAAGTAAACAACAGACCACGTGCAAGACCTGCAGCATCAGATTTCTCCCACGGAGGAGTGACGTCACTCAGCCATCACTGCAGCGTTTGCATGATGATGCATTCAGGGAACCATTACTGTTGCTTTCATCCGCTGTGTAAATCGCAATAACACTGTGCAGAAGTACAAAGTCGGTACATGAAAAAACCACACAATGATATGTGTGTGTAAATGTAAACAAGTGTAGGTGCATTTGGAGACTAACGTAGTGAAAAATGAACATTAGCAGAGTCTAGGAGAGGAAAAATATTAGACCAAGCTCCATCTGCTTCACACACACGGGCAAAACAGCCCCCCACCCCTCCACGTGACCTAAAGGAGGAACAAATACCCCCCCCCCCCAAAACCAACAAGAGGTAACATTATGCAAGAATCTCGAGGCTGCAGTGACCATACAGCTTATTCCAGAACTACAGAGGGGGAAGGGGGTCAACTGCCCACCCTGCTGTAGAGCCTTATTTATCCCTCCTTCCCCTATTTTAAGCTTAAGCTCTCCTAAAAGAAATAGATGACATTTGATTTAGATAAAACAGTAATTTAAGCTCTTTTCCTGCATTTGTTGTCTTTTTTATTCCTTTATTGCTGTATTTGTTTTGTATTTATTTGGGGGAAATGTTTTTGTTTTATTTATACCTAAAATATTCGTTTTCTAAGAAGAGATCATGATACAATGAATCGTTTTAAAGTGTTTTTGTGTATATATTGTTGATTCCATTTACACATAAGGGATTTTGACATACTTTAATGAAGAGGTATCTGCCACCCTGTGTATACCTCTTCACACTCGTTTGCCCCCCATGTAAAATTTTCTAGATCCACCTGTGACAGTTCTGCAATATCAGACAACTGGCAAGATGTAGGTTAAGGTTGATGTAGTATTATTTTCTTTCTAATCAGAAACTATGTTTCTATTTCACTGTTCATGTGCAGCTTTAAATTTTACATCACGATCATTCTGTTTTCTTTCATAAAATTTCAAAATGAATAGATAATAGAAATAAATAGTGTTGGGAGGAAAAATATCACTCCATTCCCATGGTATGAAAAACAGCTCGATAACTGGTACCAATTGGACATTCATTGGTCTTCTTTGGCTCTTGTCTGCCTTTGTTCTGGTATCTGTTGAGGTCCGGGTTCTGATGAGGCCAATCCATGACTGAAACTGCTGTCAGGCATTTTGTAGATGGCATTGCATGATGGATCAAAATCTAATCATACTTTTACTTTTCTGCATTCATAATTGTATCAAATGATGAAATGCAGGTCCAAACCATGAAAGAACCTCCACCTCCACCTACAGCCACCTTTACAAATGGCTTACACCGACATGAATTTTAAATTTAGATTCATCACTTCATAACACCCGCTGCCACTGATTTTCAGTCCAGTTTTTGTATAATTTGGCACATCTCAGCCACTTCCCTTCTTTAAGAATGGCTTCTTGACAGCCATCCTTCCACTAAGACCATTTCTGATGAGGCTTCAGTGAACAGTAAATGGAGCAACTGAAGGGAATGACTAAAGACTGAAAATGTGTGAAAAAGCAGCAACCCCCCTGCAGAACTATTGCTCAAAACCATGTTAAAAAATACAAGAAAGTCTGGCTCCTTGGAGGCAAAACATGAAATGTGCGTCAAAACTTTTGCATACACGAATAACCTTGATTTGTCCAGGTAGTAGTGGGCTTTTTCTTTTTTACATTACACTGTATCTGAGGTCACTGGAACATCTTGGACATGCTGATGAATATGAATGTGCTTTTGGGTTAATGGGTTAATATTCACGCTACCAAGGCCAGACTTCAAAATAACATAGTGAAGCTGCCTAAAATAGTGTGACTTAACATTTTCAAAGCATACACAGATGACAAATATATGTTCCACGCTGTTTTTTCTTCCTGAATTCATAGATCGTCAGCGAGGATTTGCTGGCACATCCAACAGGATTCTCACATCCTGCATGAGCCTACAGAGAGGATATTACAAAAGTGATGAAGAATATTTAATTCAGCAGTAAATACACAGTGAATATCTCAATGCGGTGATAAACAATATCCGGATAGCACAAAATACTATGAAAGAGCAGATAGCCAAATCAGCTCATATGGGCTCAATGGAAGCCAATAAACAGAGGCACTCTGCCTCTCCTGACCTTCACTTCTGGTTTAGATCGGGGCGATAAAGCAGGCGCAACCTCAATAAAACCCGTACAATGGAGTAAAATAAATAGATATTAAATTAAAGCAGAGGCGATACTGGCTGAACCGCTGCAGGAATTTGAGAACAAAAGCTCCTTTGTGAAGTTTAATATTGTCTACAATCACCACCTTATGATACATTTGCAATCAATTTCATCTCTTGCCTTGATGTATCAACACATATAATCATCTTGTATTGGAACTTGCAAATGACTTGTGTGTGCAAGAGGAGCCACGTTTAGATATTAAATGTGCTCCGTGCTCCCAGTTTGGCCTTTTCGGTCGGCATTAATATCAAATTCATAATCTCTGAGTCTCATCGGTGACTGGCCAAGGGAGGAGTTTATGGTGTCAAATATTGACATGAGTGTGTGTTTGTCTGGCACAAACTTTACACTGATTCATTCGATGCTCTTTTAGGCTCATCAAATTTTCAAAAAGAAGTATTTTGCAGATAAATTTGAAACTGTTTACAGATACTGCTGCTGCAGAATCTGCACTGTTATCTTCTGCCTTTTGTCCTGGACTAAAATATGGGTGCACTTCAAGTCTATTGCATCCTTGAAGTGGATCCTGAAGCCACCATTGTTAGCGTCAATATAATTTTCACTTAATGCACCTGAAGAGCTCCACAGCGTGCACGTGAGGAGTTTCGGAGGGGTTTCGGGTCCCCTTGTGAGGGTAATTAGGCTCAGAGTTCACACTTGGGGGCTTAGCTACTATTGTGTAAAGGGCTTGGTGGCAGTAGTAGAAGGAAACACCATAATCTAAAAAATGCTAGTAGTATGGATTTCATGCATTTACATTGCTAGTATTGTGCTGCAGTGTACATGAGGTGTCTTGCTCTGCAAAAGGAGGTCATTTTTCACACTGATGACATTTCCATTTTAAATCCTTCATATTAAATACCTCATTTGCAGAAGTAATGACTGCGCAACATCACTGATGCTCTGCTCACTAATTTTTACTCATTTCCTGTGAATTATTTATATGAGAGATTCTCCATATGCTCTCTGAGGATTCATGTCCATTCGTTTCACAGAGAATTAGCATTTTACAGTGAAGAGTATAAAGAGCTTAACTGCCCCAATCAAATAGGGTGATTTAAATCCTGTCTAATCAAGATGTTTAATAGGGGGGGTTGCAGCTGGATGTCTCAAATAAATGGTCTGAAAATATCCTAGGTCATAATCCCCCCCCCGGAACAGACTGGATGCTTGAAAAAAAGTCGTTTTGGGGGAGCACTGCATAAAAAAGAAACTCAAAATGGACAAATAAAAGTGTATTTGATACAATAAATACAGTTAAGCCTGATCTAATAATGAAAATCTGAACATCAGCCCCAGGACTGACCCTGGATAAGCTTCTTTGTGACTGGCCTGCTGTTATAATTAGTTGTGCTTTATGAAGAGGTAATTTGTCTGCTAAAGTTTAATTGTTCAATTATCACTGGACGTGAGAGGATGCCTTGATGCCATTTCATCAGGTTTGAAAATAGTGTTGAACCCCTCATGCCACGTATTGTAATAGTTGGCAATTACGGAGAGAGCCCTCTACCTAAGTTGAGTGATGCATGCTGGCCCTGCTGAAAAGCCTTTGCTACCTGCCTGCTGCAGTTGTTGGCAGTGAAGAGTGGGTCCATTCAGGCTCCAGAGCTGAACCAGACAGGCTCTCAGTGCAGAAAAGGACCTCAACCAGCTCCTGATAGACAGCATAAATACCAACTATATAAGCACTGCTGAGGACTACATGTCAAAACAACATTATCGCAGAGTAAACAAGAGAGGACAAATTGAGCTTTCAGTCTTTTCATAAAAGAAACGCTTGTTCCTTTTCGTTTTGAAAAGAGGGCGAAATCAGTATGAGCTGAAATAAACTGCCTCGTCCTCAACGTCACGTTTCAACCTGTGAAACACGGCACTGAAACACTGAAACTTCTGAATGCATTTGTTGTTGAGCGCAACTCACCTGCTGATGAAGTACTTTCCAGTTGTTTTCTCGATTTCTCTGGAGAAACAGCAATATAAGAAAATGTACAAATGCATTATTATTCTATTTCAAACACATTTTTCCTCAATGCTCTTATTGTCAGATTCATTATGTTTTATAAGAAAACATTTCATAAAAACTAAAAAAGACTAAGTAAATTAGGAGGCAATCACTATTTAAGAAATCCACAGTATCCATAGTATACAGTCTGAAGAAAACAACAAAGATGCTAAGTCTGTGTGTTTTTAGGTATCTGTAACAAAGATATTTATCATGTAATTACAGCAATATCGTCAGTTTCAAATGACCTGGGTTGTTGACCAGTTATTATGGTCTTTTCAGGGGCCCAGATGGAAATCCAGGAGCTCACTGCAGCAGCTTTTCAGTATTCTCATTAGTGCTTTAAATTACCATGTGTTACCAATGTGTGATTAGTCCCTATAGCACCAGGGATGACACGGCAGAGAAAAGGTCTACTCTATTAAAGGTGACAACACAAGATGTCTGTGATCAGTTTTTGGGGTTGTGACTAATCCTATTTGTAGTCAGGGAACCACTAACGTCCAAAATGTTAACACAGTAAAGCTATTTTTCTATAAGGATGTCAACAGGAGAAATGTTTCCCCTCTCTAATGTATACATAAACTAAATGACGCGTGTTTGGTTTCATACTTGACCCTGTGACTCAGAAAAATTAGGAACTATTTTTCTGTCCACGTTTGCCAATGCAAATAATCAGTTTGCATTATCACTGGAACTCTGCTAAGGGGGGAATACATTTAGTTTTCTGTCAGGCTGTCACTACCATCTAGGAAGGTAGTTGGATGCTTTCATCTGTTAACTAACAAGGTGAGTAAAAAAAAAGGAAAGCTAAAGCAAATTTTTTTTTTTTACCAAAACAACGACCACAGGGAAGACATAAATTTGTTCTTTGCTTGAAAAATGCTTTTTACTCATTATTGCATCAGACTCTATTAATATCTGATACAACATTAGTTTTTGTTCTGAAGAAACAGTATTGTATGTGTTTATTGCCTGTTTACAGGAGTTATAATTTAATATTTTTAATATTACCCACAGAGCCACAGCAACCCCACTGTGGATCTGCAGAAGGACCAGGGAACCTCCTAATTGGAAGGTTGGTGGTTCGATACCTGTCCGCTGCAGTCTGTGTGCCAAATATTCTTGGGGAAGATGGGCAAGAATGTTAGACAGAAAGCACTTGTGTTTTTTTTTTAAAGTGATTGTATGAATGAGGCAAGTTGTATAAACTGTGTTATGTACTCAGAGTAGAAAATTACTATATAAGGGGGGGAAAGTAAATGTAATAAATTTGTTATTATTTATTATTATTATTATTATTATTATTATTATTATTATTATTATTATTATTATTATTATTATTATTATTATTATTATTATTATTATTATTATTATTATTAATTCTTACAATACTTTGGAATGTGTCAGGAATTTTTTTTAAATTAGACTAGAAGAAACATAACAATTTATACAACATGCATATCTCCAAGTCTGCAAAAATGAATGCCATTATAAATTCGAATGTTTAAAATATTGACAATCATATTGGCAAAAACCAAAAATTAAGGCAATTTCTGTACATTTTATTTTGTTTTAGTTAGTTTTATAAGTACAAAATGCTAGTTTTTTTACTTATTAGTTTCTTTTGTTGTAAAGCCTAAAAAAAGTTGTTTTTAAAAAAAAATCTGTTTTACCTTTTTCATTTTCTGAGGTGATTTTGTGCACTTATTTACCACACGAATCACTTGTTAAACATGTACGAATTCTATGGTAGTCCTGCTGTTGTATTTCTAATAATAAAGATCATTCTTTTTCACTACTACAGCCCGTGGTAGTAACATTGAAAGTCCCTTTAATGAGTGATTTGTTAGACCAGGTATAACAGCAGATATTTTCAGCTCTATCCAAACAGTAAATATCCCTTTCATGTTCCTCCAACATGGCATTCACAATCTGAAACAAGGGTACAATTGTGGTTGTCACCAAACAATGACATTTTTTTCTTTCTTTTACTCCCTAAATTCCCCATATCATCTCTACACTGATGCGCAATTTGTCTGTCATGAAGTCCGGGTCATCGGCCCACTCTGGGCCTATTTCCACTGACAACACTGTTATTAGTGGTAAGCTGAGCCAGTGGCCAATGAATCTGCTTACTGTTCACAAGGCCGGGGCTCTTTTCAGCGATTAATTTGATAAATGTATTAATTATGAATCTGGATGACAGTACAATCAGATTGTCAGACTTCCAGACTTGGCCTTTGTGATAATTTGGCTTTGAGATTGGGGCTCCTCGGGTTTCAGGAGCTATCATCCCCAGAGCTCAGCCTCTTATCAGCGCCTGACCCATTCACTCAGTAATTTCCTGTGTGTTGTAATTAAATGGGGGCTTTCTGATTGCAAGTGACTCTCTTTAAGAGGTCCTTCTTGGGTTTCAGGTGGATGGGATGTTCTGTGGACTGGCTGTCTCCTTCGCCCTCTGCAGGACTCAGTAGGCACTAAAATTGCCCAACGTATACAGACGTGTGTACACTTGTTGGCTGTTGTATAAGACGCTGTTTGTCTGGTTATATATAGAGTATATAAACTGCTTCGTAACATCACAGTCTAAATACCACAAACTCCAACCACTACTCTCATATTGACTTTGCTTTGTGAAACCTGACTTATGGTATAGTTACTGGTGTGCTGGGATCTTATGTCTACTGCTACAAAGTTTAGGAAGTCCTCTGCTGGTTGATGACAGTAGACTACGGAGGTCCAAGTGGAGATAGATTCTACCAGTCTGTCTCCAGTTGGATACTGTTACAGAACTGGACGATCAGCATCCTGAGCTAAGGCGGGGCCTGAAGCAGCAGCCTGTCAGTCTAGCCTGAGTTTTTTCAGTGAAACACTTCTTCCTGCTGTATAATTTCTATACTTGTAATTAAAATAATAATAAGATAAATGGGATGATAAATGCCATTTTAACATTTATGTTTTAAAGTCAAAGCCTAATAATGTATATGACAAATACTTTTGCCCATAAACTGTGGCAAAAGGGCTATTTTTGACCATATCCGAGTTGAATTTGGCTTGTAAAAATTGAACTTCATCAGTGGCGGGGAACACTAACTAGAGAAAGAAGACCAACAACACCACCCAGGGATTTGTACTCTAGAAAATATGAATATAATAAACCTTAATTAAATTACCAGTTGGTAGTAAAAGCACACAGATTCAGCATGGCAGATTCTTTCCTGCAACAAAAGAAGGAAACTTAAAATTCCCTAAAACAATAGAAATAGATCAAATGTAAAAATAGGATTAAAATATTACCCTGAATATCATTTTTTCAAGAACTTGAGTCTGTGGAAATATCCACATTGTTTATGTTTGAAAGTCTCACGATACACATTAAATTTTAATAATGAGCCATCTTGAGTCCCCTATAGTAAAACACCTTCTTCTTTTGGTGACAGAAGGTCTCCCTGCTTCCCCCTTTTCACATTTTCCTTTTTGTTTCACCGAGGCTTACAGCTAAAAACCTTTTTCTTCTTTTTTTCTTTTTTCATGTGACCAGGGAGCATCATTAATATAGAGAATGGAGCCATTATGGAGGTTGTGGCTCCCTGGGTAGCACTGGGGAAGAGGTGGGACAATGGCTCCTCAGCATTAATGGCTCCTGTGTGCGCCTGCTATTAATCTCAACAAGGACTGAAGTGGCGTTACAGCAGCTGCAGAAGCAGGACAACGCTCCCAAACCAGTGCTGAGATTAAATGGATAGTCTTGGGTCCTTTACTCTGACCTCTGACATCACCATAGCCGCAATTTACATTTGCTTAACATTACTTTGTGAATAAAATCAAGAATATTGCTATGCCTGAAATCCAGTTTTAGCACAAGCATCTTGGCATTTTGGACTGCCTCAAAAATATGCTTTGGCTGGAAGCCATTTTTATGGGACGCATCCTGTTTAGCTTCTGAGATGTCAAATAATTCATGTAACCATGACAAGCTGGGCAAGCAATTTAGAGATTATGTTCAAGGAGTCAGGTACTTTAGCAGAAGGAATATGACAAAGTGGGTAAAAACAGCACTGACCTTGCTTTGCCACAAGGAGGACCCACTGATTAAATTTTGCTGCAGTCTCATTCATTCCAACAGTTCGAAAAACCCTTGGAGACTGCTTGTAATACTGCAGAGTTTCACTAGATGGCAGGAATACATGAGCTAACGAGCGAGATCCTGGCAATTAACTTCCAAGGCAATCTCTTTCAGAAGCAAACCACCTGAACAAACAGGACAGGCACACCTTTTGCTTTGTAGTTTAACAGCAGTGATCACTGAGCTATGAAGAAGGTTTCTCTGTAGCATTTTAATTAAATGATAATTAAATGGTCCGGTGCTAAATCCAAGCTACCAGGCTAGATCACATTCCTTCATAAACTTAATTAAGCTTGTCCTTCAGAAATCTGATCAGGTTTCCATCTGCACAGCAGCATATGTGTTAAAGAAAGGCTGGTAAGTTAATGAGACATTAATGGTTATATCACTGTATGAGCTGCATGCTTTAAAGGAGACACCAGAAGTTAATTGAAGTCTCGTCAAGCTTGATAAGGTGCCTCAATGCAAACGGAGGGTGGTGGGTACAGACACACATTCATGTAAACATGCTTATATGAGATTGTTTTTTTAGCTGATATCTGCTGTCATCCCCTTGTTCTCATGTATTCATGTGCTGGCTAGCTTAAGCTGGAAATAAAAGAATAATTATGCATTAGCGTTTCTAATTAGGGCTTCTCTCAACGGTGAATGGACCACTGATGAAATTTTGGGGGGACTTATTAAATTACTGTGAAATCAAATTAGAAAGGCAAATTAATCCTCGCAATGAATTAGATCAGTGAATGAGAAAATTGACTTTTCAACACAAAGCAGGGATGAGAAGGTGGGATTGGTATAAAGCACAAGAAGGACTGCAAGCAGCCGAGTTCAGATTACTATCAAGGAGGCATGGCAACAGCTCTTATTTCACTGACCACGCAAGTAGCTTATTTACATTTAGGTGGGAGCAGAGAATCCACAACAAATCCAGGGGAACGAGAAACTGATTCGTCTTTTAATCTGGGGCTACTCCAGAGCACTTCGATTTATTCTCTCACACATAAGTGCATATGTGACATTGACTCTAGACATGCTCTTGCATACCATCACTTTGCTGGTATTTTCACAGTGACCTCAGAGTAAACCTCATCCAGGTAATATATTATTTTTGACTTATAGAACTGTTGTTTTAGTATGTTAAATATGAGGATGTATATACTTAATATACACTCACCAGCTACTTTGTTAAATGCACCTTTTGAATTGCTTGTTAACTCACATATCTAATCAACCAATCACATGGCAGAAACTCAAGTCAGCAACTCATTCTGCAGGTAGATATAGTCAAGACAACTTGATGTTCAATCTGAAGAATGAAGAAGAAAAGTGATTTAGAAAGTGTTGAACATTGCATGGATGTTGGTGCCAGATGGGCTGGTCAGAGTATTTCAGAAGCTGCTGACCAATTAGGAGTCTCCTGAACAGCCATCTCTAGGGTTTAAGAGGAGAGTGAAAAAAGAGAAAATATCCAGTGAAGAGTAGTTCTCTGGGGAAAATGCCTTGTTGATGGTAAAGCACAGAAGAAAATGCCAGGCTGCTTGGAGTAGACAAAAGGTGACTCAAATAACCGCTCGTTACACCAAGGTATGCAGAACAATGGACAGCATGTTGAACCTTCAAGCAGATGTTAAATCCTGAATTCAACTCTTCTCCTTGCATACAAGGCCCATTAAGCCCAGTCTTATCTTAAAGACCTGTCCTGTCTTCCCCCCATTACCTCCAACTGGTCATGACAGATGACTGCCCCTTCCTTGAGCCTGGCTCTGCCAAAGGTTGCCAAGCGTTTGCTCATAGGGGCTTGTCTCGCTGTTGTAGGGTTTTACCTTTGTCTTGACTTTCTTACAACACATTTACAAAAAAATATTCAACTTTTCCTTTAAGTGTCATCTGATGTTTTAACATGATCTGTCAAATTCAACTTTTTCAGGGAGCATAGAAAGGTTGAGGGAAAGGCTGCGTAATCATTATTTGCTGTGTTATCACAAATAGTATCAATAAATTATCTCTAAATTATCTTCTTTATCTTTTTCTTTCATTTTTCCTGTCTTGGTTATCATTGTTATTTTTGTTACATCTCAGAGTTTTTCAACATTTTGTTTTTCGACTTCAGTAATTAACAGAACCAAATGGCTCCTGGATCATTGTCATCACAGGAGTAGATTATTTGTACTTTTTATGGCTGCCTTTACTGTCAGTGAAGCAGGTTTCACCTACAGTTTGATGGCGGGATAACACCCGCACTTAAAATAACAAATCTGGCACACTGCGTTAACTGTTGCTATTAACAGCATAAATTTCATGATTTGATATCAAAGGAAGATAAATATACAGCAGAGGTATTAGATTCAGGTTTTATTTGGGTCACAAGGTTCAGCCTCTGTCTCGATGGCTCACAGGGAGAACTGATTACCCGTCAGACATGCTCTGTAATTCTTAAGCCCTGCATTAAGGTGACTGACTCTTATCAAATTGTTGGTAGTAATAGACTATCTGGGTCCACAGGAAAAAGAGGATTGCTTTCTATTTTATGTATCTGAATGAAAAACTGATTTAAATGCTGTCAAGGGGAAAGGGTTCAGATCACAGTCCAACATGGGGGAGGAATCTAATCAAGTCCAAGTGAACTGCATTATGAAAAAATACAGGCCGCTAAAGTGCACCACAATAAAAGCTCTCATGCTCCAGAAACACTAGACAAAACATATTTCTCCCATCAGTGCTCATCTAGATACTTCCAGATAAAAAAACAAAACAAACTCTGCATCACATCCTGACACTTCGTGTTCTGCCAGAGAATTGCTAATAACGAGATCAATACACCGCAAATTGTGTTTGCTTTCTCTCTTTGATGTACCACAGGCTTCGAGGAACGGCTGACAGTGTCGCTGTGAACTCGTCTGTGAAATCAAGAGATGAAAGACGGATGTATTTGACTTGATAAATGACCTAAATTTACAAGAGTGAAAGTGTCTTTTATTCTTATTTATTCTTAAGCCTATCCAGCTGATATAAAGCTCCCTTGGATTTTTTTTTTCTTTCTCCTTTGTCAACACTGGAAAAAATACAGCTCATTCCAGCTCCGTCCTGTAAGGTTCAACAGTTTTAGATAATTATGCTATAAAACTGACACCATCCTACAAAATCTGGGCAGCAAATGTTTGCATAAAACTGTCCCGCTAAAGATAATTATTGCACTCCATTGTTTTAGAGTACAAATATCAAGCAGGAGGCTGAAAGCAATTTGTCTGCACCTATAATAAAACACTGTCAAGCTGGAATGCTTTGTGCTTGTGTCTGTAGGAGTTGGCCAGCCTTGAACACACACAGCCAGCGCCTTCCAGGATCCATAATGAAAACAAGCTTGTACTAGCGTCTGTATTAACTGTGCACTGATTATACATTTCTGGTGGTGAGATCAGAATGGGTGCTGGGTTTTCTCTGCCTTGCCATATGTGGAAAGACAAGTCTCAGATACTACAGGAGGATCGGTATGGTGAGCAGCTCAGCAGGGCATACAGATGGAGGACATGAACAAAAGCTTCTTATGAGGGAGGCTTTTTTAAATTCATGTGCAGCACTCAGTATTTTCTGTGATTACATTATTCTATTATTGTGACCGATGCATAATGCCCACAAGCATCAGCCGCATTTAATGTAGCTGATCGAGTTGGAATTCATTTCAAGTACTTCTGGATGTTGGTGCATCAATAATAAAATTAGAATTCGATATCTTTTAAAAGTCTTTGAATGCAGTTCAGTGGCGTACAACATTTTCAGGAAACCGATGACAGGAAAAGAACTGAAAGATTGTCCAAAATTTATGTAATTATGAAGTAGAAATGCAGCCGCTGATTGGTTCATGTTTTAAAAAATGTAAAGTGTCCAGTATATAAGTGAAAAACTACCTCAATACATTTAAATAAGATCAAGAGCCTATTTAGAACTTTTACTGTACTGTGGGCCATATTGTGATACAGAGAATGGTCTCAAAGAGAGAAAATATACATTGAGCAGCAGTTCTCCAGGCAAAAATGTCTTACTGGTGTCAAAGGTCAGAGGAGAAAGGCCAGACTTCTTGAAGCTCATTATGCAGAAGAGCATCTTTGAATGCTGAATATGTTGAACTTTGAAGCAGATGGACTACAACAGCAGAAGACCACACCAGGTGCAACTTTTATCAGCTAAGAGCAAGAAACTGAAGTTTGGAAAAACAGTGTTTGATTTGTCACAAACAACATGAAAGCATCGAGTCTCAGTTGTTCAGGCTTGTGGGAAAACTTTCCTAGCACAGTTTGGCTCCTTAGAAAAACTCGATAATAACACAAAGAATGTCTTAAAGCTCAGATCATTTCAAGAAATTTTCTTGAACATGACTCATTAAATAGTTTCCACACTCACTAATTTCAATCCAGTAAAGCACCTTTGGGATGGATGGGCAGCAAATCTGCAGCAACTGTGTGATGCTATGTCAATATGGACCAAAGTCTCTGAGGAGTGTTTCCAGTACATTGGATAATCAATGCCGTACTGGTATATTTCTATTTCTAATCAGTACTCACTTTATGGTTACTAGACAACGACTCACACTGACTTTGGTACTCACCTGACTCTCCATACATCATCATGAAGTACAATGGGGCCAAGTTATGAAAACAAATTTACCTTTTATTGGTGTAAATGTCCTTTACCTGTGTAAATGCACTTTTTACTTTTTTTATACGCCAGAATTTAGTCATTTGCAACAAATTATTATGTGGAGCTCTTGCCTATGTGTTGCACATCTCTGGGGGTTTTGGGACTCCACTTTGAGAACCAGTAATATCTGCTTCAAGGCAGTAATGCCAGTAATAGGTTTCAGAAACTCTACCAGCTTCACTCAGTAATTCTCTGCTGCTTCAGGTAACTGCTTTGTGTTTTAACATATGTACAAGCTTTATTAGATATCAGAGTGGTATGCATTGGTGATGACTAAGTCAGAAGTGACAGGAAACTGGCCTCTCTCAGCGTTATAGCTAGCTGTGTAAACACCTTCCTTTTCTCCTTACTTGTAAAGTGGCACTTCACGATGTTTATATAAAGCTTCTTGTATGAGTGAGCATCCCTACCGTCTTCACCGTGAGACCTTTATGAGCCATAAGGCTGCTGTTCTACAGCTTGCATGTACTCTTCTGAGTTACATAACTCAAGTCTTACTTTTACAAGTTTTCCAGTTGTCATATTTGCAGCACAACTTCTTCTCGGCTCAGAAATCCTGCATCATTTTTCTTGGGAAGGTTGGAAATATAACTGACATGTTTATATTCACATGAGTCAGGAAAACCTAGAAGCTAAAGCACAGCCTATATCAACTGTGGGTTTTAAATATATACCAGCCTGCCAATCAGAGGGAAGTCAAGGGTGGAATTGGAACTGGCAGCAAATTCAAATTCACACTGTCACAGCATAAAGGAGGAGTGCCGCAGGCTCTCTCTCAACCTACTGTCTCTCACAGTCAAGTCCTGCACTTGTTAAATCTTTTGACAAGAGGTATTATCTTCAAAGTGAAGATCTGCAGACTTGAGATTTTTTCTCAGCCACAGTAAACCCGAAGGATTCCCTTACAAAACAGAGATTTTAAGTAATAAAACCCCTAAGTTACACACTATGGGGCACTGTGATAGATTAGTAATTACAAAAGCTGTAATATTAAAAAAATTAAGAACATATCAATATTCTCAATAATAATAATTATTCATATAATGCAGTGTGTGTCCCCAAACCTCCTCCTGACATTTCAGCTGACTCTAGGTGCCTTATCACTGTCTATTAAGTGTAAGTGTTCCTTTTTGTGCCTTTCTGTAAAGTGATGGATATACACTCTCTCCATCTCCTGACAAAATGTTCGTGAAATTCATTTAACAGAAAAAAAGATGAATGACCTGAAGATGAATCCTATTTGTTCTTGTTCCAGTCGGTAATAGAAATAAATAATATAGTTGGTTGGTTTGGTCCAGGTCTTGTGCCACCAAGCAAAGACTCACTTACTGGGAGAAATACACTGGCTGGCCAATTTGTTAGGTACACCTGCTCACTTGCTCAAATTAGTAGCAAATTAGTGCATTTAGGTATGTAGAAACAAATGTTATAGATGAATTTGATTGTTTAATTATCTGTAGAGATCATGATAGTGTTTATTCTTGATTGTTGTTTTTGTTCAAATGATCTTAGACTGTATCAGAAACCTTCCAGGTCTTAAAAGTGAAGTCTGTTTGGAAATGTCTTAGATCTGCACTCTTTGCAATACTCAGCAGGGGGTAAATTCTCCTAGATGCAGCTGGATAGAAGCCTCTTATTGACGCCTGATCCATGCCTTCAGTAAAAAGTTTCCTGATGAAGCCTTAATTGCTAATTTCAAGTTTTACTTAGTAAAGCACGTATTTTATTTTGGAACTTATGGTCCCTATCAATGTCCCGAAGAATGAGTGGGGTATGTTGACAAAGAGCGTTTATACACTCAGTTAGCACTTTATTAGGGATACCGTGCTAAAACTGTTTTGAGCCTACTTTTGCCTTCAGAACTGCTTCAGTTGTTTGTGGCTTTGATTCAACAATTAGGTGCCAAGAAAATATCTCCCACACCATTACACCACAACCAGCCTTTACCTGAATAAAATGTCACTGCATAAATCAAAACACCTCATCGGGTCATGATTTTGAAATCATCTGTTGTTCAGTTTTGGTGAGTGGGAGTTGTAGCCTGTTCTTAGCTGACAGGATTGGCACATGCTATATTCTTCTGTTGCTCTAGCCAATCTGGTTCAAGGTTCAATGTGTTCATTTTATATGAGATGGTTTTGCATTAAGATCCCAGTAGATGAACAGTTTCTCAAATACTCCACCAATACTAACAACCATGCCACACTGAAAGAGTCTTAAAACACCTTTCTTCCTCATTCTAATGCTTGACTTGAACTTGGACAGCAGGTCATCTTGACCGTATCTACATGCCTGAATACATTAAGTTGCTGCCATGTGACTGGCTGATTAAATATTTGCATTAACAAGGAGTTGAAGAAGGTGTACCCAATGAAGTGACCAGTCAATGTGTACATCTTGAAGCCCTAAACCTAAATTTTATTATTAATCAAGTTAGGCTATTAGTCAACAAAAATGAGAATTTATCCCAAAGGAAATAAGTCCAATTAAGCCCAGAAATCAAGACCCATCAATGTTTGTGTAAAGATGTGTAGATTTGGTGTTTTTGCACATGGGACTGGACCATTTTGAATGATCAGTACTATTTGTTGCATTACACAAATATAATGTTGGTTGTGGGTAGACACAAACTTGAGACAACATATTGAATTATGTGTCATTCTTTAGCATTGTTTGATGAGTCAGTAAATGACCTCCATAATGTTAGTTTGTGTAATTCTTAATAAACCACAGTCGATAAGATTTGTGGGAACTAGGCATTATTTAATTGACACAACAGGAGCTGTGTACAGTGTTTTTATTCTGGGTAATGTGAATGTTCTAAATAGTAAATCCTAATTAAAAAAATCTGCATTTTAAAGAAAATTTTCCTGGTGGAACTATAAGTAGTATCCCCTTGTCTGTGGATATTATTCATCCATGTCCTTCTGTCCCTTCTAAGCCATATTTTTAGAGCACTTTCCTTAGAGACATTATTGTCTCTGGACCTGACATTTAATTATGAAAAGAATAATTAAAATGATGCATACAAAAAGCTGCACTTGTGCCTGAGATCAACTGGTGGCTCTGTGCTGATAAGTCCCTTTAAGTGACAAGAAAAAAGCCGCAGAAGCAGTTGCTTGACAGTATGCAAGTGTCCGCTCCTGCAAAAGCTGATTGTCCCATCACATGTACAACATGCTGATAATGCATCCATCACAGCCAAAGCCTCATGGGGTCCAAGATGGAGCTCCATTTCTGCCTAATCATACGCAGCAGCTGCCAGGGTTGTCCACCCCTGCAGCCACCTTCTCTTTGCATCAAGAACAAACACCACCCCTATACTCCACTACCTCATAGTATACGACTTTAATGAGGCTCACTTTCAACACAAATCCTCCTCTTTTCCTCCTGTTTCTGTTCACGTTTAGCCAAAGAAAGAGGACATGGTAGACTGCATTTATTACATCCTCACACTCAAATATCACGTATGTGTGTGTGCACGGTAACAATAACTCCTTCCACCCACACACTACCCCCTCCCGTCCCCCTCCCCTTCTGAAAACCACAACCACCACCTCACATACACTGCTCCAGCGCCTTCAGTGGCTCACGTGCCACAGCACACTCCGCTGAATCCCACGCTTCAGAGGAAAAATTCTCCCCACACTGAAGTCCAGAGGGGCAGCAGAGTGTGGGGGTGTTATCCAGCTTTCAGGGAAATAGAGGATTTTGCTCTTTATCAATGTGATGATGCAGACTTAATTAGTAAAGATGAAGAAGCAGTACTGCTGGCAATCGTGATTTGGAAGAATGAGATCAGAATCAGGCACGAGAACTCATGTTAATCTCTGTTTTATTAATGAGTTTGACAGGTTTAAGGATTTTAGGTGATTTGGTGAAATGTCAGATTCGTGCCTCTTAATTGTGTACCTTATATGCTCTTTAGTGTAGTATTTATATTCTTCTTTCACCTTGATTATGCTGTCTATCTTGTATTTATTGTCAAGATAATTCCAACTCCCTTTTTACAAAAGTCCTGAAGGAGAGTTTAAAATGGAAAAAAGCCGTTTTGCGAGTTTAACATTTACAATAGTCCAAAATAATAATATTTTTTTAATTTTGAAAAAAACAAACAAACAAAACAAGCACGCTTATTTTGACCATATCTGCCATTTTCCGTTAAATGAGCTTAATAATTTCTCATTTTAGCTGTAACTAATGCTGTTTTTTTCTCTTACTTTTACCCAGAAGAGGAGAGAGGAGAGAGATCAAGTAGCCCACACACTGTGCAGTGTGTGCGGAGGGGTGATGCCTCGGGAGCGCATCACAGGACACAAAACCCCACTGCAAGACGCAGTGCCAGAAGAGAGCAGCTTTGGCAAGAGAGCTTGTTTTCTGTAGATTAGAGTGGGGAGAAAGAAGGAAGTTTAGTCCGTTAAAAAACTAACAAACATAGGTTTTCTATCATGTCGGAATCCTCCTGAATATCTTTGCCGAAGAAGAAACAATGTAGTTGAAAGAAAAGGGAATCTCCACCGGTGAAGAGATCCGGGGATGCATGGACACGGTTACGGGTGATTAGTGTAATTTTGCAGCTGCAAAATAAAGACTGGATATGCGCAGAAAAACTGGAGAGAAGTGAGTTTCGGGTGTCCACAGGATGGACACTGTGGAGGTAATTCTCTCGGTGCTGGTGGTTGTGATTATTATAGTGTCGCTGCTGTCCAACGTCCTGGTGCTGATTTGCTTTTTGTATAACCCGGAGATCCGCAAGCAAGTCCCCGGTCTGTTCAACCTCAACCTCACCTTCTGCAACTTGTTGCTCACCGTCTCCAACATGCCGCTCACTTTGGTAGGACTTGTCAGTAAAGCTCAACCGGGGGGAGATGGCTTCTGCCAGATCGTGGGCTTCTTGGAGACTTTTCTGTCCACGAACTCGATGCTGAGCATGGCAGCTCTGAGCATCGACAGGTGGATCGCGGTGGTGTTCCCCCTGAGGTACCACTCCAAAATGCGCCACAAAGACGCGGCTTTTGTGCTCGCGTACACGTGGGCGCACTCCATGTCCTTCTCCACGGTGGCCGCCTGTCTCTCCTGGGTTGGATACCACCGGCTTTACGCATCCTGCACCCTGTCCAACCCCAGAGCGAGCAATCGGACACAGTTTGTCGTCTTCACCATCTTTTTCCACTCTTTCACCTTTCTTCTATCTTTCATAGTATTATGTGTCACATACCTCAAAGTACTTAAAGTAGCAAGGTTTCACTGTAAGAGGATCGACGTTATTACAATGCAAACTTTGGTGCTTCTAGTGGATATACACCCCAGGTGAGCTACTTTAAGTTATCAATCCTGCAACTATAACGTTATATGGTATAGCAATCTGGTACCTTTATATTTGTAAAGCTTGAAAAGTATTTAAAAATGAGTTAAAAGGAAGGGTTTAGCCTCTTTTATTCTCCTATCTAAAACAGCGAATCTCACATATGAATTGAGTCCTCGCTCAAAATCTAATATAACTGAAATGTCATCTGGGGTGATTGCTTTATTCTGTCTCTGTGCAGAATAGCTCCCATGGAAATACTATACAATCTCTGAGTGTGTGTGTGTGGTTGAATAGCCTACTGCAGATTATAAATCCTGTTATTACTCACACAGATGACCTCTATTTCATAAAAAAAAAAAAAAAATCTCCAAAGCAATGTTTCACCATGGCATCACAGCTGTGGTGCACTCAGGTATCACACAAAGCCATACAGGCACAGAGAAAATGATTAAACTGGAATTCTTAAAAGGGAGATCCCCACTTTGAGCCTTTAATTTGACCCAGTTGATTTACCTGAACTCACCCTATACTGGATCTCCCCATGCTTTACCCCTACATGACACCCACTCCCTGTTGTCTCATATTAACCCACTTTGCGGGCATCCCTCTTTATGTGGTTGTGCTTGTAGTGTCCGTCAGCGTTGTCTGGAGGAGCAGAAGAGACGACGACAGAGAGCAACAAGGAAGATCAGCACCTTTATCGGCACCTTCATGCTCTGCTTCGCTCCCTATGTGATCACGAGGTGAGTAGTAGAGAGACTGGGTGACCAGAGGGAATCCATGCTGGACCACCATGCAGAGTATGCAACCCTTGGATACCTCCTTGCACTCCAGTCACAGATACCCATATCCCTCCCCTCCTGCTTCCTTTCTCTCTCCCCTCCGCTTCCTCCTCACACTGGCCAGAGCTGGAAGATGAGATTGGCTGACCTTGTGATAAGTAATATGCCTCTGCTCTGCTGTTGCTGCTGCTGCATTAGCACTTTTTCTCTTCGAGTTCGCGGGGTGCATATCAGTTTGTCAGGTAGAATCCACTCACATCAATCACTAAACAAAGACAGGATACCAAATAAGGCCTGTAGTGAGTGAGACACATAAGTCATCGGCTTGCTGTCATGTGAGACATTTACTTTAATACAGTCAGACCCACAAGCATTTGGACAATGAGAACCCACCACCACAACAGAATTTAAATCAAACAATCAAGATTGTTGTGATTGAAGTGCAGAATTTCAGCTTTAGATTAAGAGCTTTGACAAAAGAATCTTGATGCATAGACCTGCTGCACTGTAAAGGGGTTGCTGTAAAATCTACAGCAACTACATGGCAGCTGGATGCCAGTAACTTACTGTAAATAAAACTCACAGTAGAAAAAAATAGAAGTAGACGTGATCTGAGTTAAATACAGTAGGCTTTGGCAGTAACCTGTTCTTCTATGTGGACAACAAGTGCTCCCAATTTATTGTGTTTTCAGTGGATAACAAAGCTTAGCTGCAAAAGTAGGTATGACCTCAAATTACTTTGTCATATCACCTAAGCCATAAGTTCTGGAGAATTTCCTTTCTCCTGGAAAAGCATTTTTGCCCTCCTAACAATTTAACTGTAAATATAATTACAGTAGCCTATGTAATGTTGCATCATGAGATAATATGTGCTGAAAGCTCTTGTGCTAACTCTGTATGTGTGTGTACGATAAACAAAGATTTTGAAAAATGGACTCTGCTTAAAATTGCTTTGGACCACTGCCCACCATTTCCCTAACGTCTTTACTTCTACATAATGGGATGAAACCTACTAGCTGCATCTTCAACCAGTTTCCAAGAGGTTCGGTTTGGGGTATTCATTTCATGTTAAATTTCCCCTGATCCTCTGCTTTGTGGAGTTCTAGCTTCTTCTGTGTTAACTCATGTGAGAAAACACCTTTGCATTTGTGTGGCGCTGTGACCAACATTCACTCGTTCTGTGGAGTGTGCGTGAACAAATGACAGGGATGGCTAGTAGCCCATATAAGGCCTGTGGTAATACGCTGACAGAGCTCTATTTTGGATGGCCTAATCATACAGAGTGCAAATGTAGACAATCAGCGGTTTTATACAGCTTTATGATGGTTTAATAACTTACACTTCACACAAATGTGTCTAAAAGCAAAAACAAGTTGGGAGTGCCATGAACTGCTTTGAGATGCAGACCTCACAAGACTGTAAAGCTTATTAAGAGCTGCTTTAAAGTAAACATTTATAGCATATTATACACTAATGAGTTGGTGTTTTTTTTTTTACCAGACTGGAAGAATTCACTGTCTGACATTTTCTGCTCAGTCTTCAGTCTAATGTGGTTGTCAGCTACAATCAAACTTTGTTCACAGACACTCATTACTGCTTATCTGTTTTACTCTTCTTTT
The DNA here is from genome assembly GCF_018398535.1 of Haplochromis burtoni. Classification (NCBI taxonomy): domain Eukaryota; kingdom Metazoa; phylum Chordata; class Actinopteri; order Cichliformes; family Cichlidae; genus Haplochromis; species Haplochromis burtoni. Next base: position 2,004,759 of record NW_024582398.1, read on the forward strand.
GTCTTTTCTGGCTTTAAATATTGCTGACTGCAAATTAGAAATGAAATCTAATATAGCCCCACACTGTAAATCCACATTCACGACAGAAAGGCGGGGAAATCTTGTACTGTCCTTTGACAGCTACCTACTTTTTTTCTTGTGGGTAGATGAGAAAAATAACTTTATACAAATATGTGTTTAATGGGATTCCTGTATTTATAAAGAAGCAGAACATTTTCGTAAGTAACTCCCTGCTTACTATGGGGGAAAAATAGAACACTGTGTTGCAAATGTATTTCAGTTTCTGCTCAATAAGCTTAAGGCATGCATGTCTTTTCCAGCATGTTGACTTGCCTTTCTACCACGCTCTCTCTCACCACCCTCTGTTTATGCTTCCCTGCAGGATCGTGGAGTTATTTCCAGCGGTGCCTATCAACCCTCACTGGGGAATTGTCTCCAAGTGCTTAGCTTACAGCAAGGCAGCTTGCGACCCATTTGTGTACTCCCTCCTCCGACACCAGTACAAGAAGACATGCACTGACATCATCAACAAGCTGCTGAAGCGCAGCTCCTTGAACGCGTCCGGACGCCAGCACGAGAGCCAGGTGAACAGCATACCCACCGTGGAGTGACCGGCATTGCCCCGATGGGAAGGTTAACCCGACAACTGTCAGGGAAAAAAGAACCTAGTTTAGCGTCGATGAAGAAGTGGAATAAATTTTGGTAGTTCCTGTCCATGTCTGCTTGAATTTGGTCCACAAAAAAAGGAAAGAAAACAGAACAGACAAGGTCAACTCCCTGTACAGGAATACCACTGCGCTTTCATACCGAGTGCCCAGAACAGCAAATCAGTGCAGTGAACTTGCTGTGAGGACAACAAAGAGCAGCAGATTCCATGTCCACCTGGAGAGACAGATGTGCTTACCCAGGATGAATGGCCACCTAAAAGCTTTATTATTTTAGGGTAGCTTACAGTCAGATATGAGATACAGTTTATTATATACAGATTTTGCAGTGTGTCTGTTTGTTTTGACATAACTGTAATATTCATTTTATCTTACAAAAAAGGGGGGAGGGTGGGCTGTATGTCTGTTTTAGTTTGTGCAAAGTGTTTGCAGTAATTTATACATTAATTCTGTATGTAGCACTGAAGACTAGTCTAACCAAAACTTGACAAAGTAGAAGAACAAGTTCCCAAATTGTATTGTAGATGAAAACATACAGCAGACTGTGCACACTGCACAGGATGGCTCAGGTATAGCCCAGTCCGAATTAAGCAAATTCTTTGGGTATTTTTATTTTTCAATACATTATCTGGCTGTATTAGCACCACTGGACGTAAATATGTTTTGTTTTATGTGTACTGGCATCGTTTATGCTTTAGCACCCATTTTAAGGACTTACTTTTCTGTCCAAGCAGAGTTTTAGCAGAAAGAAAAAACCTTCAAACCGACTGCCTTTGCTGTCATGACTGACATGTGGCCCTCAGGTTGTTAAGTCAAGTGAAGCATGATCAACTGTATTTGCCTGGGTTTGTACTCACAGTCACAAGTGACCCGTAGAGACTGCTCGATGCTTTTTCACACATACAGGAAGGAAAATGCACGGGACATGTCTTTTGGCAAAAAGATGAGCTGATTTAATAGAGATGACAGCCACGGACACGAGAAAATAGTAGAGCAAAGCACCTCTGGATGCAGAAATAATCAGTTTGAATGGGTGAAGTAAAAAAAGAAATATCTCTGAACAGCTAAGGCCAACTAAATGTGCAATGGTAATAGTTGAGAGCACCTTTACCACATAATATTATTAAAATCAGTCTGAATTACTGAATATGCTCAAAACAAGGTAAGATAATCCTAGCTAAGCTAAAATAGGATTAATAACTTGGACCGCAAAACTAAATGATCCTAGTCCGTGATTCCTATTAGTCTTTTTTTTTTCTCAGATAACCTGCAGCAGCAGGTTTTCCAACTACTTTGCCAGGAAGTCAGTGACAGGTAAGAGCTAATAGTGATAATAGATAAGTGGGCAGCTAAGCTACTAACGCAGATATTAGATATTGATACTAATGCAAGGACTAATAGAATGACTCAATTGTATTTATAAATATAACATATTGTTGTCTTTGCTGATAAAAAGGTTTTTCTTTTAAATAATCACCTGAAAGCAGTAGAAGGCAGATGAAAATCATCCAGTGTCACTTATATTTGCATAAAGCTTTGGCAAATGATGGTGGAAGGCACCAAGTAGAAATAATTATGACCTTATAAACTTTATTTAAAGGAGACGTGCAACAAACAAGTCTCTAACAACACCAGGCTACCAGCTGGACCCTAACTTTAACCCACCTGTCCCACTAACCCTAAGTTATTTCTTTTTTTTTTCTTGGTAAAGAGATAAAAAAAAATAGTTTTAAGCAATTTAGAATTATTTTGTTGGTTTGGTCCATTAAATCGAAACAAAAACATCCAAAGATACTGTATTTGATTTTATAGAAGACTTTTATAGAAGACAATAGAAAACCAGTTATATTTACTCGTTTACAGTACATTTTAATTTTTTTTGTCATGTGGAAACAAAATGCATTAAACAGTACATCTGACAGTGAGATAGGGAGTGAAAATGCAGTGCCAAAATTACTGATGATGCCCAGTGAGCTAAATATAAGCAGATGTAATTAATTTTCTAAAAGCAGAAAAGAAAACAAAAGAAGTGAAGGCTATTTATGTAGGGTGTAAGGATTCATAATTTTACAAAGGAGAAACAGTTGTCTTGACTATATCATGCATTGTACGACGCTCCAAGACAGCTGATGCCTTAAATTCTATAATATGTTAGTTTTAAGTTTTTCAGACATATAGATATCTAGAACTATATTACTGGAATCAATAATTGCCTTATTCACTTCTGTTCATCAACGTTACTCGAAATCTGCTTCCTTTTTGTTATCCTCTAATTCTGATTTCCTGAAGTTCTCACTTGCCCACATTAAATGTTTCTCATAAATGATGACTAAAACGAAACCTAAACCTAAAACATGTCGACATATTTAGATGAAAGGCAATGTGAAAAGTATTTTTGAGTCTTTTGATATATGTAAATGTAATTTATTGGGATAATTTATTGTATGTCTGAGTTTTACAGAATGTGCTGCTACAAATGCAAATGAAATTTATCCTGTTGTGGATCGGTGGCAATGAGTGGAGTGTAATATACCTCATTTTGTTTATCAGTGACTGACCTGACTGCCTAAAGTGTTTTGTTATGTACCTCCTGATTTATAAAACCATGGCTCGATGCTGCTGCTGCTGCTAAAGATGGCTAAGATGACAAACCCACGATGTTGGCGGTAATGGGATGAATGCTTTTTCCATAATATTTTTTTTTTAATGGAGATTGTAATTGTTATGTTGGTAAAAATGACAAAGATGACTGTTTTAGATTTTAACCATGATGATTAAACTGATGACAACTGTTGTTGATGCGACAACAAAGAAACACTTACTCTCACACTCACACCATCGTAACCCAGCTCACACTTGCACATATAACTTTAGTTCTATTTGACATAATGGATAAGATGAATCCATAAAAAATTGAATATTGTGAAAAAGTCAAAATTTTTTGTGATTTAATTCAAAAAGGTAAAATTCACACAGTGAAATAATTCATGCCTTTTTGTTTTAATGTAGCTTTTTATGGTTTATAACTCACGACAATCAGAAACCCTGTATCTGAAATTACTAGAACATTTCATTTAGTGTTTTGAGTATATTGCTTTTCAGACAGTGTCTTATTCGCTACATGCAACCACAATCACAGGAAAGACTGCAGACTTTGCAGTTGTTCAGATGAAGGTCGTTAACACTCTCCACAAAGCACCGCAGAAGGTCACTGCTAAAAAGGCTGGCTGTTCGCAGAATGCTGTATCAAAGCATATTAATGGAAAGTTGACCGGAATCGAAAAGCGCAGAAGGAAAAAGGTGCACAATCAACAGGGATGACTGCAGCCTTAAGAGGACTGGCGTGCAAGGTTGATTCAAGAACTTGGGGAAGCTTTACAAGGAGTGGGCTGAGGATTGTGTCAGTGCATGAAGAGCTAGACACACAGAGCTCTTGAAAGGAGCTACAACTGATGCATTCCTAATATCAAGCCACACCTGAACCAGAGATGTCTTACCCAGGCTGAGGAGAAAAAGAACTGGACTGTTGCTCAGTCCAAAGTCTTTGAGTTGCTGAAGTTGGTGTCCGTATCTTATCAGGAGCCATATTTCTTTTCCTTTTTTCCCCCCTATTTTTTTTTAACTTCCTGCTTTAGCAATAACAAGCAATGACTATTTGGTTTTTTTAGATTTTGAGAATGCATCTGTGTTGGACAGAAGGGGGAAAAAAGCAAGGGTTTGACGAGATGACTCTCATGTATCTGCGGCAATTCAGACTGTTACCACGAGCAATCAGTCTGAGTCACAGGGATGCCATTTTTTCTGTTCACACCACAATGCAGGTGGTAATGAAACAGCACCAGCTGACAGAGAAGGGCCTGGCTGTAAAACACTGATATCCTGTACACTGATTACCACCCCAGGAGCCAGTGATTATCTACAGGTGGGTGGCACTGACCATCTAATACGGTTTAATGGTGGTTAGCTTCAGCCC
>NW_024582398.1:2009416-2117832 GCF_018398535.1 Haplochromis burtoni
GGGGGGTTTCAGTGAGAAATATGCCACAACTCAAAGTGAAAAGTACACACCTCACACAAAAAGCAAAACACAAAACAAAAGAATATGTTGGGATCTTTTTTCCTCCATATGATACTTTTGTTTAGGACTGGTTAGGTTAGGTTCAGACATAGGTAACATAGGTACGATTTGTGAAACTCAATTATTATAAGAGTTTAATTTTTAAATGTAACTCAGGATGATTATTATCTTCCTGTGTGAAAAACCCCAAACATGTGGGGCTTATTTCTGCAGTTGTCCTTTTCTTTCTCTCCCATATGCTACCACATGCTTCATGTTTGACTATATTTTTTTATATATATAAAAAAAAAATGTGTGACATATTCTCACTATGCTGCTATGTGTGGCTGCTGCAAGAATATACTTTCACTAAAATGATATATGTACTTGGCCTTTTTTTTTTGTTCCTTTGTTTTTCCTTTTTTTTATTACATCCTTACACATGCTTTCACTTATTTGTCTGATTACACTTTTTTAAAGCAGCCCATTGGACAAAAACATGAAGTGCTTTATTAGCAAGGTGTGCCCAGAGGTGTATCAAACAAATATACAAATCTGCTAATGAGCATCAATAACGTACCAATATAATAAAAGAATTTCACTAACACTTGTAAACTTTTTTAGATTATAATGAACCATGCAGCAATTATTTCTCAGATTGCTGCACTGAAAATGTTCCTAAAGGTACCAAACAGCTAGCAGTCAGCTAGCAGCCAACCTGCCAATCAAAGCTGACCTACTATAGATCATGCACAGTGTAGAGACTTTGAATTAAATTGTTATTTAAACAAAAAATCTGTTACCTTATAGTTTTCACAAAGTTGGTAATTAGCTATAATGACCAAAGTGGTTTTTGTTCCCATCTTGAACATACTGTATTGCCAAAAGTATTCACTCACTGATCCATATCACTGAATTCAGGTTTTCCTGTCCCTTCCATGGTCAAGTACCTAGGCTCGCTGTCACGAGTGAAGTCCTGTGCAGCAGGTCCACTCATAAAATCTCCTTGCTACTAAATATTCCACAATCAACTGTTAGTTGTATTATAACAAAGTGAAAGCAGTTGGGAATGACAGCAACTCAGCCACAAAGTGGTAGGCTATAGAGCGGGGTCATCGCACGCTGAGGCAGTGAGTGGGCAGAGGTCGGCAACTTTCTGCAGAATCAATCACTACAGACCTCCAAAGATTATATAGCCTTCTGATTAGGTCAAGAACAGTGTGTAGAGCTTCATGGGATGGGTTTCCATGGTTGAGCAGTTGCATCCAAGCCTGACGTCACCAAGCGCAATGCAAAGTTTCGGATGCACTGGACTCTAGAGCAGTGGAGACGTCTTCTCTGAGTCACACATCTGCACCTGTCAGCCTGGGTTTGTTGGTGGCCAGGAGAAGTACTCGTCTGACTCCACTGTACCAAGTGTAATGTTTATTAGGAGAGGGATTATGGTGTGGAATTGTTTTTCATGACTTGCCTCTTAGTTCCAGTGAAACTGGACCAACACATTTTGGACAATTTCATGCTCCCAACTTTGTGGGAACAGTTTAACGATGGCCCCTCCTGTTCCAACATGACTGCACACCAGTGCACAAAGCAAGGTCCATAGAGACATAAATGAGCAAGGTTGGTGTGGAAGAACTTGACTGGCCGCCACAGAGTCCTGAATTCAATACGACAGAACACCCTTGGGATGAATTAGAATGAGCCAAGCCTTCTCTTCTAATATCAGTATTTGACCTGACAAACGCACGTCTGGAAGAATGGTCAAAAATTCCTATAAATGCACTCTTTAACAATGTGGGAAGCCTTCCCATAAACGTTGAAGCTCCAAAGGATGATCCAACATCACATTAAACCCTATGGAATAAGAATGGTATGTCATATGTAAGTGAATGCAGACAAAAGAATACTTTCCATTCTCGATTTGGGCATTCAATAAAAATAATTGACCATTGACACAGATCCAGCAAAAAGCATTAAAAGGCATTTATACATTTTTCCTTAAGCTCACCTGACTATCTTCATTGAAGTAACATTAAGTACAGTAGTCTACAAAACCTCCCAAGTATAGACATATAAGATTTTACTGACTACAGATCTTTCAGAATACCATCTGTGTGTGATCACTCTGTGCATTGTGGTAGTGGTTGCATTTGGTTTGCTCATAACCTGCGACATCTGTGCTGGAGCTGCTACAGTTTAAAAAGTGTATCTCACAGGGTGGTAACCTCTTCTTGCAGTTTTTTTCTTTGTTTGTTTGCAACCTCCCACACGATACTTCACCACTAGTCTGCTCAGTAAGAGGCCAAATCTAAAATCAAAGTCTCTCTGCAGATTTTGATGCCTTCTTCCAGAATAATGTGGCCATTTCAGCTTTGTTTAAAACTTTTTAGTTGTCTGACTGCTCATGTTTCTTGCTTCATCAGACTTTGTATTATTTTTTCAAATTGGCATTTACTTTCTTAAACAGGCTTTAAAGCATATGACCAGGTATGAAGACTAAAGCCAACTAAATAAGACTGTTCTAAATATTTGTTTTATGCTCATTAAGGAAATGTAAACGAGTTATAATGTGTCCAGTAAAATGAATCCAGAGTTTACAAAACTTCTCAACCACCATTTCTTCATGGATGTGCTTAACTAGCAGGGACCACTCCCTTGGTAACGATGGGCGATGAGGGATGAGGAAGTGTGATTAGTGCTGCGGTTTGGGGAAGGCCTTGAAGGGGACTGGCGATGGCTCTCGGGCCGGGCTGAACCCCCTGTACTAACTAGAAATAAAGGGAGGAAAGGAAGAGAGGAGAGGACAGGAGAAGAGAGGAAAGCAAAAAAGGGGGGGGGCAGGGGGGGGGGCATGAAAATGAGAACAGCGGGTATTGGACAAGGGGGGCTTTTATAGGCTGAGGCCAGAGGGGGCGTGAAGGAGGAGTGGTCCTGCTCCTGATATTCAGATGATATCTCCACTTGTCGCTATTAGATCAAAACCAGAGTGTGTAATCTGTCTTGGAGGCTCCAGAGAAGCAGAGGGGAGACAGGTTAAGAGCTGGTTTACCAAAGCTTTGTGACGTCTCACTCCTTTTATGTCCAGAATGACGCTCTAACACTTCAAAGGCTGGACTGACTTCTGAAGAAGCACTGGCCTTTTAGCTTCTGGCAAGGTCAGCTGGTGCCTGTATTTTCCCACACATCTGCATGGTATCACAGCTGCTGGCCACAGCAGCTACACTGCACACACCCTACTTACAGTACAACTCCCCGACCCTCATACCCTGTCACGATTTACACAGATTTTATCTCACAGGGCTTGTCTGCTATCCATATGGAGCAAGTATCATTAGTTTGTCTTGCAAGTTATTACTATTCATGAACATCACCAGTATTTTATAATCAATGTCCAATGTCCCATTTTTAACAAGTGACTTGCTTCTTTAGGTGGATTCAGCAGCTGTTTGATTTAACATTTACAAATACAGTAACATGCAAGACATTCAAAGGTAAGCATAAGAATGTAAATTAAGTACATAGTCAGCATTTTTAAAAAAACAACAACTCTATATTCGAAGGTGTGGTGAACCGAAATAACCACATTTCTTCTCTTACAGTAGAGAAAAGGGTCTCCACTTAAATCAAAGGCTGAACCCTGGTTCTGATTTTTTACAGAAGCAGAAACAAAAGCTGAGCTGGAGACTTCAAGTAATTAAAAACTTTAAATAGAGGTACAAAGAAGTGTAACTGTTCAATGTCTATAAAAAAAAAGTACAAGTAACTATGTAAGACTAACTCATAAATATGGTGATCTTGGGTTGTTGGGATGATGAGATGTGTCTGTGAAGGTTCTCAGTCATCCAGGTCATCGTAGTCTAAGGAGCTTGGAAAGAAAAGCGTTTGGACTTCTTTGAGTTGCTTGAAGATGTTTCACCTCCCATCCGAGAAGCTTCTTCAGTTCTAAGGGTCAAATGGTGGAGAGTCCCACATTTAAACCCAGTGGGAGTTTCCCCCCAAAGAGGGACAAAGGACCCCCTGATGATCCTCTACCTAATCACATGAGCCAAGGTGTGAAAGCGGGTGTGGGTCACAATCAGCCAGGGTTTCGGGTGAGCTCATTGTGAAACCTGGCCCCACCCTATCATGTGATTTCCTGAGGTCAGATGGCCCAGGATGTGAGTGGGCGTTAAGGCGTCTGGGAAGGGATCTCAAAACTGGATTATAGATGGCAGACAGCTGGTGTCGTAAACCACCGCCTCTGTTCAAAGATGGTCACTCACAGTGGACGTAAATGGCTTCTTTCACTCCTCTTTCAAACCATCTGTCCTCTCTGTCCAAAATGTGAACATTGGATCCTCAAAAGAGTGACCTTTGTCCTTTAGATGCAGATGAAATGCTGAGTCTTGTTCCGTGGAGGTGGCTCTTCTATGTTGTGCCATGCGCTTGTGAAGTGGTTGTTTGGTCTCTCTAATGTAGAGGTCTGGGCATTCCTCACTGCACTGTACCGCATACACCACATTGTTAAGTTTGTGTTTTGGAGTTTGTCTTTTGGGTGAACCAGTTTCTGTCTGAGTGTGTTGCTGGGTCTGAAGTACACTGGAATGTCGTGCTTGGAGAAAACTCTCCTGAGTTTCCTGTGTTTCTTCTTCAGTCACCTTTTTCACTCACTATGTGTTTATACACCTCTCTGCACTTTCCAGCCAATGGGATGGGTAATTTTTATAGTTATTATTAATCTCTGGCTCAGATGGCCACACCTCCCTGAGCCTGGTTCTGCTGCAGGTTTCCTCCTGTTAAAAGGAGGGTTTTCCTTCCCACTGTCGCCAAAGCCTTTGCTCATAGGATGGAACCTTAGATTTACATCAACGATATACCAGTGAAAATTCAAACCAGTACTTGCAAATTGTACCTATGAAGTGACCTGTGAGTCTATATCCCCCCCAAAAATGGCATTGAGTATTGTACAATTGGGAGGCTAAAATCAACCTTCTTCTTCTATTTTTTATTACTAAATATCTGTAGCAGAAGTAAAACCACTCTGAGTGCTGTACAGTACAAATATACATATACTGTTTAGAACCCCTTTGGTTAGTTTTAGTGGTTTTAAACTCTCCATCTCCCCATCTGCACATCATATACATCTCTGTTTCATTTGCCATCATATAAATCCACAGAAAATACATCAAATTAACAAGCTCTGCTCTTCTATTCTCCAGTGCTCTAGAGATGATGACAGGTTTGCGAGCCTCCGTTCAATAATCATTGAAGAACGAGTTAAGAGGCTGAGGTCCTCCTTTAATTGCATGTTGGTCGAACAGAAAGAAGGCTGGTGTTGTTGTCAGAATAATCCAGTGATGTGTAAAAGCCCCAACAGAGTTCTGATAATTAGAGTCTTCCTGCCCTGACACTCCTACGATGCACCACTCGCCACTCCAGAAATCAAATTAGATGGTGCTTAAAATTAACCACAGTCGTTACTACTACAGTATGTTATGGGACTGAAATGGAGTTCCATCAGGGAGTTTCAGTCAACAGGTGGAAGTAAAATGTTTCTCAGTTTGAAAATTAATCATACACATAACCTGCAACATCATAGTGAATCCCTTGTGGCTCAATCAGTTGATAATCTTGCTTGTTTTTTTAGTAGTATTTTAGTATTGAACTGCACTCCCCCTAAATTGCATGTTCGATGGGCTGAATGCTCGCCACTGCTGATGGATTCGGGGGTAGGTGTTTGCCTGTCAGTATGTGTTAGCACTCTGCTGGAAGGATTATCTTCTATTACCCAGTGGAGACAAAATCCAACTCATATTGCCTTGGCAGGAATCAGTGTCTAAAAAGGGAATTTAACAGAGGTGTCTTTACTTACTTACATATATTTATAGAATCACTGGTATATGTTGTCAATAATCTCAAAGAAGCAATGACATAGTACAGTAGTTGCAGCAGAAATAAAATGCCTGGTACATCCAAAAGGGTTTTGTCTTTCATCTAATTTTTCCTTTCATGATTTCTGCATAGGGTTGAACTTTTATATGACTTCATAATGATAAGGTTTTAACTTATGCATGTTTTATGGCATGATCGCTTTGGGTGACAGGTAGCTGTCATCAAGCTGTCACCTGTCTTCAAGCATCAAAATTATTTGAGTCACTGAACTGGGCCTTCTGACCGTTCTTGTGATGCTGCTCACATCTGAAGACTTTTTAATGTATTTTTAAGTTTTTTAATTAAATTATCTGACAAGCAGTTTTTTTTACTGGCACATATCTATGCTACAGTATTGTTTGGCCTGTTTTAGCAACTTCATACTATAATAATATATCCTGATAGTTGAGAATTTATCAAGCTGAACTACTTTAGAAACTAAAGTGATACACTGTTTTCATAAGCTATTATAGTGGATATATTATGTCTGATTTATCCACATATCATTATGTGCATACATGCTAAACGTGGTTAATTTTAGCCCACTGCTAAGTTGTTGCTAGGCAGCATGATGACATCATAATATCAGATATAGATAAGAACCTTCAGGTGCTTAAGATGAACCTGTGTGTCAAGTTTGGTTGCTCGGCTCCTGATCTCTAGAGAGAGTTCACCACACAGACAGACACAGATTTTGTGTATTATAGAAGTAGTAGTAATGAGCATGTAGAGATCATGGATCACCCATGCCCTTTCCAAGCTATATGACCACTTCTGGCAAGATGGCAGTAATCAGTCGTGATGATTTTATGGTTTATAATGATTGCTGTGAAATTTTAATTTCTTATAACAAATACTTATACAAATACTTAGATATATATATGCACAAAAAATTACATTTTTGCGTTTCTAATACCTCTTTGAATGTTTTAAACGTCACCTGAACCCCCCACCCCCCACCTAGGGCAATGTGCATATTTTTGTAAATGAAAGAATCCATCTGTTTAGCCCAATTACTTTCCCTTATTTCTAATTATAGAATCATCTGGGTACTCCAGTAGGTTCTATTTGTATTAGACTATATTGATATTTTTGTTTTTGTGGTAGAGTCTGCACAGCATGAAAATTGAATAAAAACAGCATTTTCTTAATTTCTGTTTCTATATGTAAGAAATTGTCTCTAGTTTTTTTTGGATATGTCTCTCCAAAATTACAGATTCTGATATGTAACTTTTTTCAGGCTGTCTCATGCAAATTATTAGAAGCTTAAAGTTTTATACATGTGGTGACAGGCATAGTGACTAGCAAAAATCTGTATTAAAAAGATGTTACACAGTTTGGCTTCCTGAGTTGAATTCACACACAACATAATCAGCTGAACGAGTTCACTTTGTGCAAAACACAGCTTTTATTTTAATAACTAAAAGAAAAGTGTATAAAACAGAATCAATGACAAACAAAGGTCACTAAGTCCACAAGCTTTTTAAGGACTCAACATTATACAGCTGTTGGTAATAAAGCTTTTGTAACTGTTTATATAACTGTGTTACATAAGTTATTAAGTATGTGCATAATGACATTCATGGTAGTTCCTCACAGTGGCTTAAATTTCTATAGTCATTTATTAAAGAAAAAATAGCTCTAATATGATGACAATCTCTTATATGCTGTTATAGCTAATGCCACAAGATTTGCCCTATTAACAAACTTGACCTTCCACCAAATGAAAAGCATAAATGTTTCCCGTTGAGATGAGAGAAAAGTTGATGATGACAGTTAGTGCAAAGAAGCTCTAACCAAACAAGAAATCAAATAGAGTGCCCCGTTTAAATTAATCCACATTTTTAGTCTCAAAACACTAATTCCACTGACAGCACTCAGAAGGAATCTGACACAGATCCAAACCCAGGCTTGGCCTTCACCGCAGTCTGATCAGAGCAGATGTTTGTTTTTAATTCTTCCTCCAGCTACCTCATACAGTCATTATGTTCCCAGACGTCTCCTTCTGGACCCCCGGGCTGCAAGCTGCCTCATGGGCAATTTGATGGGTTGCTTTTTGAATTTTTCCATTATTTCTTTAATTCGTGACATGTTGGTGCGGCCAATGGTGAAGTCGCAACGGGTGGCACCCATCTCATAGCCCACCTCACACTTCTTGCTCAGGAGGCTGTATCCCTCAGCCCTCGCCGTTACTCTGTACTCCCCTGGGTTCAGCAGGCGCCAGTAATCACCGTCAGCAGCTGAAGACACAAACACTGAAAATTAACTTTGTTCGTAGGAAAGTGCTGTAGCTGTCATGGCTATCACTGAGTAAAGAGGTGAGCAGATTTTAGAAATACTAAGCACTTAGTGCTATCAAAATTAATATGTTAGTCTCCCTCATGCTGTGTGTGATTCTCCCCGTGGTTCCTGGTATACTTTATGTTTAGCTTTCCCAGTTTAGTTTAGTACTGTTTTTGTGTTTCGCTTTATGCCAGCATTAAAGCTGTGTTTTGAGTTTACGTTTTGTCTCTGTGAGTTTGCGTTTGGGTCCTCTCCTGCCTGCCACACAGCCGAATCATGACAGTAAAACCGTGTTATCGTTGGCATTTTTTGGCATATTCAACAAAATAAATAGCAACACGTTTTGTTTTTAGTTTTTTTTGACAGACTGGTATAGTATCAAAGTGTCTAAAGATACAAGTTCCTTTTCTTCCCTTTGCTAAATTGTTTAAGTGCAGACACAACACTGGTTCATCCCTTGAGTTAGGTAACTTTTTAAACTTGAATGAGTCACAGGTCAGTGTTAGGTGGCTTAACAAACAATGCAACACCATCCATCCATCAATTTTCTTCCACTTATCCAATTAAGTGTTACGGGAAACTGGAGGCGATTCCAGCTGCCATAGGGCGAGAAGCAGGGTTCACTTTGGACAGGTTGCCAGTCTATCACAGGGCTAACACAGGAAACGATTCACACCTATGGGCAACTTAGAATCACCAGTTAATTTAACCTTACAAATTGCATGTTGTTGGACTCTAGGAGGAGGCCAGAGTACCTAGAGCAAACCTTGGGGGGAGAACATGGAGAAATCACACAGAAAGGTCTCAGTCCAGCCAGAATTTTAAAAAGCAAAACAAACAAACAAAAAAAAAGAAAAGAAGAAGAAAACAGGTTCCTCTGAAAATGGTCGGCTATAAGGACTGTATGGAAAATGAGTGAAAAAGCATGTTCATAGAAAAACCTTCTGAAATGTTCTGAAAGCCTGGGAAACTACCATTAAAAACCACCTAAAAGTTATCCTTGGAAACAAAATATAAAGAAATGACAGGTGGCTCAAGACTTGCACAGTACTGTATATGTCAAAAAAAAGGAACATATGTCCATTTTAAGATTCTATAGAAAACTTTGTTCTCTTCAATGTTTGCTTGATTTTACCTTAATTATGACTTAATTATGAGAAAAACATGCAATTATCACCTTTATTTAATGGAAATGGTGCAATTAATTAGTTACTTTTTATCAGTTGACAGGACTTTGATCTGCTTGTGCATACTTGCCATACAGCCGAATTATTATTCCCTTCAGTTATACTGTTGGCCAACCAGTTTCTTTTTTTTCAAAAGCACGATGAGCACATTGATCAGAAGTAGTAAATTAGCTAATAACATCTTAATGGCTTGAGAAAAATCTGCACCGACTCAGCAGTTCATCATAGAAGCTGACACCTAATGAATTTTAGTCTTTTAGATCCAGAGTTTTGTAATGCCCTTTGCATCTTTAGGCTTCCCCCCCAAGTGGCTTCACTTTTCTAATCCAGTGACTACGTCCATCTTTAATATACAGGCCATGATATAAAGCTGAAGCATAAATTATGGTGAAATTGATTTCTATAGTCTTGGCACAGCCACGAGTAAGAAATTTTACTATATGTGATGCACCCTTAAGTGTTTTACATATTATGGACTGTGAAAACACATTAAAGCACACTATTTTTGCCACAGTTGCAAAATGCAAATTCTGTCCTAGAAATCTGAATTTGAACAGCCCAGTAAGCAGTGGCAGAAAAACAAGCATCATAAAAGCCTTCATTTGATGCCTAAAATAAATGTTGGCGAGTTCTGTGTGTTCTACTTTTGACGAGGTAGGTGTTGTGTAAAAGTAGAAAGAAGCTCTTTTAAAAGGAGCTCTGCTTTGTCGTGTTGGATTTTCTTGGTCTCTCTGTGCCAAATACTGCCTTTACGTGACCTCAGTACACCAGTGCGCCTATGGAATATTTTCAGCCTTTGACTCACTCACAAAAACGACAGTGTTGCGTCCCTCCTGCCATCCAAACACCCACCTGACGCGTCTGAACAACCACTGAGACAAATGAAATATGAAGGCAGGTCTGGTTCTGCTGCTGTCAGTCCAAATAGTTACACAACAGCATCCATGCTCATATTACTAGATGGAAGAAGAGAACTGAATTGTTTTCTGAAGTCACTGCATGAAAAATGCAATGGAACTAGAGCGTATTTCCATTATCTATTGGATATCAGTGTATCAGCAGTACCAAAGCTTTCTGTCATGTCTTCTTGGTGACTACAGCTGTTTCATCTTGATAAGAGAGAAACCGCCTTGCAAACGCCTTTTTCTAAAGGTCCATAAAGTTCCAAAGGAAATTCAAAGCAGCTGAAAAGGTACAGTCATCAAAGTAAATACCCTCACATCTTTCCTCTCTGCAGCTGAGAATAGCGAGAATCCTAAGAGGAAGCGCTGACTTAAACTTAGTTCCAGGAATAATAATGGCCAATGTCCTTTTGAACATTTGATTTCATGCTCTAAGTACAAAACTGCTGCATTTTTTAGGCATCAGAATAGATTGCCTTGAGGACTCACACTTGATTGTTAAATTCGGAGCAGGAGGCCTCGGCAGCACAGGCTATGACTGTGAATTGAGTCAGAGCTCCGCTAAAATACATAACCTGCTTTTGTTTGTGTCTTTTATCCTGTCTTATACCGAAATACCAACTCGTTGCAAGAATGATTCATTTCTGAGGAATAAGCTGGACTGTGGAGACAGTTGAGTCAGAGCGCCCCGAGGCAGCTTCTTCTGCTTTGATTGCAAAATCTGAGCTTACTCGCAAAAAATTTCAGATGAATGCAAAAACGCTGCTGCAAAACAGACGCTGACAGCTACCCAGGTCCAGACAATTGGAAGGGGGGGGGGTTTCTTGTAAATATATTTACTTTGTACAGGGTTACTAGCTCAAACCATTAACCGTTAATGACTCAGAGTACAAACAGAGATCAACAGTTAGTAGCTACTGCTATTGCATGAGCTAATGGGGATCTCAAAAAACTAAAACTAAGAAATGGCCTTTCATTTAGATGTCAAGCACACACATATACAGTGGCAGACAAATAAAAAATAAACACAGGCAACTTTGCAGCACCAGTCACAAGGACAATATTTTTCCATGTTTACACACATACAGAGGATAGACCGCACTGTCACAGTAATAAGAATCAGGTAAAAGCAGCATGATACCTGTACGAATGTCATGGTTGATGCCCTCCACAGAGATGATGGCATTAGCTATTCCACGACCTTGGTGGTCCTTGACTACACCTTTGATCCCACGGTGCACCTGTACATGGAAGCATGGCACATGTCATCGTGTGTGATTTAATGATGTGAAGTGTACCGTATGTTGACAGTTAAGGATTCTATAATATAGTTCCTCCTCATGTAGCACTGATATTCAAATAACAGCTAGCTAAACCTATATTTGACAACAGCATTAATTTAGTATAAAACAGTTATGGTATTGATATAACATTAGTAAATTAAAACCATGTACATTATAAAAAAAAGCTCTAAAATATTTAAAACACTCATGTTTAAGTGCCTTTATTGGTTATTTGTTAAGTTTTTTATGTACATGTGTGAAATTTAGGGGCTCCTTTGCCTCTGTACCTGCTCCATGAATACAAGAAGAGACTCGCGATTGTTCTCCCACTCCTCAGGCAGGTCACTCTCATGAGGAAATTTGTCACAACCCACATACATTGACAGCTCAAAGCAATTTGTGTGCAGATAGCTGAAATCATTCATACCTGCCAAGAAAAAGAGACAGCAGAAGCCGGTCAGGATTTAGTTCACTTACTGGCCAGATCTGTGAAATTAAAAGTGGGCTTAAAAAAGCCTTTCATTATTATTTGTTTGTCTGTGAATTATTACATAATGCTTTGGCTAAAACCTAGAAGCTCTGAAAGCAGAAGTTTTCCAAATATGCAGATATATGCTAACAAAAAGCTACAGCTCAAAGGCTCAGAGCTGAGCAGAGAAATCCACCCTCCAGATATGGACACTAACTGCCGGCTGCAGTGTGCCAGGATGCGCCGTTGATGGTGCCATCCTCCTTGGCAAAATCTTGTGTGTGGCAGACCCGTCGGTTGGCATCAGTCATCAGACGGTGGGTGGACGCGTAGGAGAAGGCCAGCCAGCGGAAGATGTGGTCATCTGGTGTCGAGGTTTGCTCCCTGACCACCCCTTGGGAGCGAGTTCTGTCATATGGGAAGGTCACCACAAGCTCCCCACCCTGGAGGTTACCACCCAGAACGAAGGGCATCTTCTCCATCCATGCTATCAGAGCTCGTGTCTCCAAGGCAACCTACAGGCGGGAGGGGATACAGGAAAGGGAATGATAATGTACTTCATGCAATCGTCTCGGCACAGTCACTAAATAAACTCACTCATGCTGAAAACAATTTGCTGCAATGTGCTGTCAAGAGGGAGTAATAACAATATTTAAATGTTAAAATACTGCAGTAGAATTTTAGTAAAATCCACTTTAAAAAGTGGACAAATATTCATCAAGAGGCAGGAAATTGATAAAATTGCCCCTGCTGTTCAGGCTCACGTAACCCCTTTTATCTCCAAGCACAGGCTGAACCAGTTAGCCATGCAGGCAAGGATAGTTTTCACAGCTTTGTGAGCACAGATGGGGATCCCAGCTCTACAGCTGCAGCAGCTATTCTGGAGGCTTTGTATGACTCACTCGGGGCTCTCACCAACGTCAAAACACTCGTGAGGATGAGCTTTAAATAGATTGCTGGGTATATTTTAGCTCACAGCCCCTTTGTCGTCAAACAGCGAATGCATCCGCTTCTCCCAAAATAGACAGCACTGATATGCCCCCGTGAAATGTTTACCCTTTTCAAAAGACTGATAATCTTCTCTATGAAATTTGTTTGTTACG
Organism: Haplochromis burtoni; assembly: GCF_018398535.1. Lineage (NCBI taxonomy): Eukaryota > Metazoa > Chordata > Actinopteri > Cichliformes > Cichlidae > Haplochromis > Haplochromis burtoni. The sequence goes on from NW_024582398.1 coordinate 2,022,593, forward strand.
CTTCTAGGGAGTCCAAGACAAAAATACAGTGTCAGAATTTGTCACCTGAGGGAAAAGTCACTGGAAACCAAATGGCAATCACAATTTAAAAGACAGACTATGACGGGGAAGATTTACTGACTTACTGAGGCATTTGTGGACTGGTACCAATCTGGGATGGCAATATGGTGGTTGAACATTTTACGAGGAGCCCACTTCTTTGCCTCAACTGCCCACAGAATAGCGTTAAGATCAGGAAAGTTATGGTGAATGTCGATTCCATCGTTGCTCCATCGACCCAGAGACCAGCCGATGAGCTCGGAGCCCTGCGTAAAACAAAAGAAAACCACAATATTTGGAAAATTCAAAGACAGTGGGAACACAAATCTATGATCACAGATGGAATTCTGTCAGCGGCGGAGGTGGGAAGTGTGGAGTTATCATTAAGAGGCTTAGCAGAGGTATCAAGCCAGGCACAGGAGGGGCAGGGGTTGCAGAGACTGATCAAAAAATCCTGTGGTCCATCCACACAGTTTGCCAAACAAACAACATGCTGTCGAGTGGAAGGTCATCACCTGAAAGCAAAAAGGGCTTAAAGCTGCTTTAAGTGTTTTGTTTTTTTTATCACTGCAACACAGTTTAAAGCATCCTTAATAGAAATTTATGGAAGATATCTGTCCCTCCCTACCTTCTTGCATGCCAAAACAGCATTTTGGGGCAAAGTCGCCATGCTTTTATTTGACTGATGATCCATGCAGCTTTAAACCCATCAAAATCAAAGTTAGTGGTCTTGTTTGCCAAAATATCTGATCAGAACTGGTGGCTGTCGAGTGCCATGGCAACTCATTTTTATTTGACAATATAAAGCCTAAATTTTTAATCTGTGTTCCGAGCTTGGTTAACCTATTTGTTACATCTTTCTTTTTGATCATTGCTTGTTTGGGAGTGGACACTGATAGTGTTTGCTGAAACTAATTGGCTATGGTTTGATGAGACTTGGGGCTAGCAGGAGCCAACTCAAACTTAAAGGGTATGTAGAGCCACAGGACCAAATGCTAAGTTGAGATGCAGAGCTGAGCATTTAGTTTAAATGAATGCAGCAGTTTTCATGTTACACAAGACTTTTATACACTGAACAAAAGAAACTGTGATCCAAGAAACTATTTTTAAAAAGTCAAGTATGAAAAAAGCACTAAAACTTTATAATACAGCCCACAACTAAGGGCATAATCCTCTATAATTAAATGCCATGTCAACATATTTTATTTGAAATTATAATGTAATTATATTTATCTACAAATACCTAAAGGTAGGTACACTAGAATAAGGGGGTAAAAAGTCTAATTTTTACAGGAAACAAAGAAATAATTGTAATGTAAGTAATTGTAAGTAATCGTAGGGCTTTTGCAACTGTTGTTGCAATTTGGCTTTATATAAATACCATAAAAAGCTTTAATCCATGGCTCCACAGTGTAGTAGTCATTCACCTAACAAGCTAAAGTTCCCTTGTTTTCCTGGGAGGAGACACAAATCCCTTTGGGATTGCATCAGAAAGGGCAGCTGGCGTAAAAAAAATCTGTCAAATCAAACATACACAGCTACCTGCTGTGCCAACCCCTGGTGAATAAGTGAGCTACCAAAAGTAGCTTCTTCTTAAAAAAAAAAAAACTTTAAACACTTTAATCAGTCAGGAAAACAAGAACTTTTTAAAAACTGGCTTGCCTGCTGCCTTTATATAAGCGTCACAGGGTTCAGTAGCTTCATCTCCTTTAACTTTGCATGTACTGAAGTAAAACATGACCCTGAAACTGGTTGTTAGCTTTTGTGAAAAGTGTGTTACAGTATGCACTCACATTGTTCATTTTCTGTACATCATTCAAACTAATTTTCCAGCACCACATGCACTTTTATTAGGAGGAGACCAAGCAGAGAGATGCTGCTTTCACCAGAGGCCAGATCGTGGTAGGAGGTCACAAATGGCTGTCTTGCAGACCTACCACTTCAAAGGCTTTCTCGTACCCATCAGGGTTGACAGATGGCAGTAGATGGATTCTAGTCTCTTCCACCAGGTGACGTATCCGCTGGTTGCCAGATAGGTACTCCAGGCACATGAACTGCATCAGCAGGAGGAGCAGTTCTCGTCCCAACACCTCATTACCATGCAATCCTGCCGTGTAACGAAACTCTGGTTCGCCTAATCAACAGTTTCACATTAAGGGAGAGATGGAGAGAGAGAACAGATGGAAATTTATAGAGCCATCACTACAACTGTAGAAAGAAAATAACTCTTAGGAACACTGTGTGTCTTTGATGTTCCTTTTTTTCTGCATTATATTCAGCAATCATAATCCACTTACTTAACTACTCACCAACTTCATGTTCTCCCGGATTGTCAGAGATCTCGATCGCATACAATTTGAGGCCACTCTGACTTTTTCCTATGTTATAGATCCGGGTTATGTTGGGACACATTTCATTAACCACCTTCATAAGCTGTGGAAAGCAAATAATGAGGCATTAGCTACTGATACTCTATATAAAATCTGACCTAAATGTGAGAGCTAATATCTACTGCAGAACTCACATTATTTTTGGGGCTCCGAAAAACTACTTTCAGAGGTACAAGAGATCAAAAAATACATTTATTTAAACAGCTAGGTGGAATTTTTGTGGTATTTACAGCGGAGATACAAAATTTTCAAAGTCACAGAAGTGCTCAGAGGGACAGAAAATCACGGCACATCAGTCATTTCATGACAAGACAACAGCTATCATCTTCTGAAAGCTGCCCAACAAGCGAGCAAATCGACCTTGAGTTGAGATTGTTTTGACAACTGCTGTTTTCAAGATAATGAGCAAACTGTTAGGCTCACCATATGCACTAGTTTAAAGTTTCACATTTTTTAATCAGAAAATGGTGACGAGTGGGTTTGGTCACAAATTTGTCTGCTTCTTCACATTTGTCTGAGGAAACAGATAAAGCTTGTTTTGAGTTGCATGGATTATGTTGTATATCATCAATCAATCAATCAATTAATCTTTATTTATAAAGCACTTTTCATAAAAAAAAATGTAGCACAAAGTGCTTTACATGGTTAAAAGCAACCCACCCCGCCCTCCAACTCACTCCCCACACTCTCATTAACATAAACAATGTGAGGTCAAAACAAGAGGTCACCTTAGCTAATTCACTGAACTGGGCCTCTCTACCTTGTTTGTGTTATTAGTGCCCTTTGGAGCAATTGTGATTAGTTTGAGGTTTATTGCTAACAACTTGTTCAAGAGCACTAATTCAATCTATCTATCTATCTATCTATCTATCTATCTATCTATCTATCTATCTATCTATCTATCTATCTATCTATCTATCTATCTATCTATCTATCTATCTATCATAATAATAATAATAATAATAATAATGGCCTTGCTTAGTTGTAAGAACATGTGCACATATCCTTAAAGTGAAAATATAAAAATAAATGACACTACAGAAACACATTCTCCAGTGCTGTGTTAAAGCCCTTATTTGATAACACTGCAGCCAGTGTGAGGGGCTTTGCAGCAGCAGTCAAGGCAATTATGAAGCCTGCAAGAAAGGCCCATTGAATGTCCCCCACAGAGGCAGATTAAAATAGAAACAATTATTGTATACTCCTCTTTGTAAGAGTGGTGACACAAAGAAAATGTGCAGTTGGAGAAAGACTAACTAGCTGTTAAGTAAAGAAACCCCAGTAATGTCAGACGTTTGTGTGTGCTAGCTCTTTCAGCTGCAGCAGAAGTTATTAGCCGGTCATGGGGTTTAAATCAAGTCTGTGTTTAACGTAACTTCTCATGTAAATCATTAAACAAACGTCTGCTTTTTATTGATAGAAATATAGGATCCTAAGTCTCAGCTCAATAAAGCACAGCATGCCCTTGATAAATAAACCTGGGCTGTTATTTACCATGATCACTGGGGGACAATCTGCCTTAGAAGAAGGAATCTTTTGCCCACTTCTCTGTAATTTATTCTTACGGAAACATAATAAAACAGAACACAGCGCATGCTACATGCTTAAACTTTCTACTTACGCTAATGCTGTTATTAAAGAGAAGCATCTCTGCCACCGCGTTCTCGGGCGATATTAATTTAGAGTGTGAAAAGTGCTCTTTCCTCACCATTTATAATGTCTTTTCACTGTCTGTGTTTGGCAATATCAGTAATCCCAAGGGCGCTGTATTATAATCAGCCGTGGTTTACACAAAGGACAGTCCTTGAGCATCATAACGGATATCTTTTTCATTCCCTTCATTGGACACGTGCTTTATTCGGGAAGCCGCAAAGGGCTATTTCCAATTTAAAGTTCTGGCACAGCAGTATTTAAACAGCAACAGATGAAGGGGAGATATGGTACATACAAGAAGAAGCAAAATGCCAAGGGTGCAAGAGCCCTACAAAAGGAGTTTTAAAAATAGCCATTCCTTTCTTTATGGAGGCCTATTGGTGCTTGAACTCCCTGTGTGAGACACGTTAGCTTTAAAAGAAAAGAAAGCAAAGAAAAGCAGAAACTTTGATATTTCTATAATATAATTTCAGGCACTCACAGCAGCTTTCTAAAGACTCATACATAGCAGTCTGAGTGTGTTAAAGAGCAGTTCAGAGCACCTGTTTGACACATAGAACTGCTACATTAGAGACAATTACAATTCACAGTCACCCTGGCAGAGTGTACGCAGTGACAAATACAGCTGTCCTCCTTCTCAGTACAAACTAGGCTTCTGCTCTTGACAACTATATGAATAAGTAATGTCACAAGCAGAGATGCTTTATGAATTTTTATGTGGCTGGCACTGTTCGCTTCATTTGTTACACTTTGTTACACACTTTGTTCTTGCAAAGGACGCAACTTGTCTAGTGTTGGCTCGAAGTTATACGCCATTTTTATTGCTTCACGCTCTGGTCTGAATAAGAAATAGGTTGAGTCTTTTCTCTTTTTTTACTACTGGTCTGCTTACTGTAACTCACCTGCCTCATTTCTTTGTAGCTGTGATGTCTGAAGTCCAAGTCATCTGTTGTTATGACTTCATTGCGTCTGTGATAATAATTATTTGGATCTGGAATCAGAAGACATACAGTTACTGGTTTTTAAAGATTAAAAAGCTTCAGAACGATTTAAAATTTGCTCTCTTGGTTTCAGTTTAGGTTTAGCCTGTGCAAAATGAAAGCGTTTTCTTTCTAGTCTTGTCCTGTCTTTTGCACCAACAGTGTCGTGATTACTGTGGATAATCTCTGCAGATAGAAAACCTTTAACTGGGAAAAGCAAAAGTAAATGCATAAAAGCAAAATCTGCCCTGCAAGCAAAATTAAGGACTAATTGTATCTGCTTTGTCCATACAAACCCGTCACCTGGCATAGGACAACCAAGGATCTCCACTCGCATACAGATGCTGCCCCTGGTAAACCAAGAGCGAGGGTTAATTCGAATGTATCGACTGACCACAGATTCTGGGAAGATGTTCCGGACTGGGATCTCTTTTTCCCTGTTGCCCTTGAATATCTACTGAGACAAAAAGATAGACTTACATAAAATAAATGCTAAAGAGGCTTTAAAAAATATTTAAAAAACCCCAACTCAAATATTATAAATATAAATACTTATTAAAAGAAAAAAAGAGGTTGTACAGTTAGAACCTGCAAAGACCAACAAAAAATATAAAAACACACATAAATGCACCTGTACAATGTCATGAGACTTTGATACCACTGGGAGTTTATTGTAAATTTTAACACCCACGGTTGGAGCTGTCATCCGCACCTTTTGGCATTTTGAAAGACCAACAGAACAGTTTGGCATTTGGCTCAAAAGGTGGGTGAGAGGGAGGCTTGTAGCAGACATTAAATTACCATAGGGATATTATCTCCCACACTGATGACATCACCAGCCAAGGGAGTGCACAGTTACACCAAAATTTAATTAACTGGGATGTGAACCACAGAGGGAGCAATGAGGATATGATTTTCCACAAAAATATTAACTTGATCCGATTTGCATGTGCAGAAGAGATTATTAATCTTTCCTTTTTTCTTTCTTGCTTTCTTTCTTTCAGCTGTATTTGGTTTCTGTCTATTCAGTTACATAAACTGCAGAAGTGTTAAGTGGGGAGAAAGATCCATCTCTGACAATGAGCCAGGATGAAGTTCCTATCTGCTTCAGCATCCGCACTGTTTTTCTATTGCACTGCAGCTAAGCTAAGAAATAACCAGGCGTCTAAATCTCTCTGTGTAATTGCTCTGTAGCCTTTTTAAAAAAAAGTGTGTTTGGCATCATTGTTGTGCTGAAAAACAAAGCTGTTGCCATTCAGATGCTGTCCACATGGTATTGCATGTTGGATCGAAATCTAAGCTAATGAATCATAATTCCGTGAAATTTGAAGATCGCCAATATAGCTGACTGAGATACAGCTCTAAGCAAGTCTCCATTGTCTTTTATAGATGGAGTAGACACTCACTGTTGTAGCTCTCTCCTGACCACAAATTGGATTTGTCACTCCAGAAGACCCGTTGCCACTGATTTTCAGTCCTGTTTTTGTGTAATTAGAAATACCTCAGCCTTTTATCCCCGTTTCCCTTCTTTAAGAACGACTTATTCACAGAAACTCTTCCACTGAGCCCATTTCTAATAAAAAGCAGATGTATCAGCTGAAAGGCCAGATGCAAAATAGAAATTCAGAAAAGCCTGAAAAACCTCAGAAGAAAGTCTGGCTCCTTGTAAGCAAAATATAAAGAAATGAGGGGTGGATAAAGCACTATAAATGTCTAGATTGTTACTCACCAAGTCTTCTGAGCCATTGTTCAGTGTTATCCAGGTATGGCTGTCATTGCTAAACATGACCTTGTACGAGGTGACCCAATCACTCCTGTTAAAAATTATAGGAAGAATAAGGGAGAAATGTCATTTGAGGCAGTGAATTAGAAAACTGCACTGCAACTATGAAATCAAGATTTTTTGTAGAGTATTAATCATGTTGAATAAAAGGAGCATTCAGGCCTAGACCAAGCAGTGTGCCAGATTCACTGGGGGTCTAGTGGGAAACACTCAATTATAATATCAGGCTTAAGAAGTTATCTTATTTAGATGGGCTCTGTGCTCTGAAAACCTTCTGTCTTTTAGTCATTTTAATCTATTTTCCAGGCTTTTCCAGGCATCACTTGAGCTCTATTAATCTCCTTAAAGACTAAAATCTATTAGTGCACTCTTGTAACTTGCTCACGCTGTTTAATCCATCACAGTGAGCATCAAATCTGTAAGACTGAGGACAATATGCATCAATCCTTCCTAGAGTTACACCATACGAACTTTTAAAACCAGGCCTCGACGGCATTATCATAGAACAATCGGGGCCATTACTTCCAGTAAAGACACAATTTTTCTTTAGGGAGATGTTGGTGGGCTATGTTGCACATTTGAAACTCACCATGTTGACTGTTACATAGGCAGACTCGTGCAATTAAACATAAACATACTGAAAAATAAATGGTGAACTGAAAAAACTCAGTTATACATATTTTTACACAAACTAAAATAAACTAAACGGAAAGAAGTGTAAAAAATAAAAAAGAGGAATTTAATAAATATGAGAACAGAGGAGAAGTAATTAATGAAGTGTGCAAATATACCAGCCATGTCCTTTAGAGGTACTTTATGTTGAACACAGACAGGTGAGACATCACTCAGTACAATGCCTTTTAAGTATGCCTATATAAAGAACTCACAGATGGCTTAATGTCCCATAACACCAGACAGACCTCTAACCAAAGTCTGCAGTATGTAGGTTGGCAGTAACTCCCTTGTGCCTCCTATGCTTCTGGATAAAGACATCAGTGCTGAGCTGGTCTAGCCTGGTAAGAATTCCCAGCTCTGTTAATTAAAGCACTGTTATAGAAGGAAGCCCCTGAGCTGGCACTGCAGACAGTTACATACCCTACAGAGCTAATTGCAGAGAAATTCTGTCTCGGGCATCTGTGTCTTCTGTGCCATTAGGTTGCACCAGCATTGAAGGGAAATTACAAACACAACTTGGTAAAGTCTCTCACCTTGCTCTCTGACTACATAGCAGTTTTCTACAAAGTCTGTGCCACCCAGTCCACTTAATAAGTACAAAGGTCTGAAGTGTTCAAATAACATTGTTGAGGGAAGTTGAGAAAGGTAGATGGCAGGGGAAAATCTGCTGACCTTCTCGCTTAAATGCAAATGTGGTCCTCAGTTCCCTCCAGTTTTCCACTTTCTTGTTGTCAAAATTGCTTTAACACTTATTCTAACAATTTATTTAAGGCTTTTAGGCTTAATAGATAAGTATTGCTGTCCATCAGTCCGGAAGGGCTTATAAGGGCATTTCCACATAACGTGAAGTCCACCATACTGCAGTTAAAAATATTATTCACAAGTGGAAAACATTTGCCAATCTTCTTGGGACTGAATGTCCCAACAAATTCACCCCAAGATCAGACCACGCAATGCTCAAAGATCTTTTTAAAAACAAAAAGTCTCAAAACAACATCTCAGACTCTGCAAGTCTTGTTTAGGATGTTAAAAGTTAAAGATTATGACAGTACAATTAGAAAAAGTTTGAATGAGTATGGCTTGTTTGAAAAGACTGGTGGGAGAACACCTCCTCTCTCTAAAAAGACATCAGCAGCATGACTTAGGTTTAAAAAGTTGCATGTGAACAAACCACAAGATTTCTGGAACAATGTACTTTGGACAGACCAGACCAAAGTGGAGACTGGTCATAATGCACAGTGCCACATTTGGCGAAAACCACACAGCATATCAGCACAAACACCTCATACCAGCTGTGAAGCACGGAGCTGGGTTTGTTTTGGGTTTGTTTTGCAGCCACAGAACCCTGGAAATTCTCAGTCATTGAGTCAAACATGAACTCCCCCGTACACCAAGTATTCTGGAGGCAAATGTGAGCCCATCTGTCCAATAGCTAAAGCTTGGCCACAATTGTATCATGAAAAAGTCAATGATCCCAAGCACAGCAACAAATCTACAACAGAATGACTAAACCAGAAGAGAAGTCTAGACCTCAACCTGACTGACATGCTGTAGTGTGACCTTAAGAGAGCTGTGTGTAAACGACCACCTGCAAACCCTAATAAAATAGAGCAATGTTGTAAAGAAGAATGGACTAAAACGCCTCCATGATGTGACAGACTGATACAGAACAGTTACTTCGACATACGCAGCTAAAAGTGGTCCTAGAAGCTGGTAAATCATGGCATGTGCGTAGTTTTTCAGAGCACTGCTTCTGTTTTGTGGCTTCATTTTTGTTCAAATATTGACATGATGAAATTTGTTTATTTATGTTTATGTCATTTTAAAAACTTCAGAAGCTGCTACAGTACCAGACGATTTTTGGTTATGTCCTGATATATAAAACCTTGGAATTGACAGAGTGTGTGCTTTCTTTACAAAGGCTGTCGGTTTGTAAGTAATAAATTGACCAGATTGAAAAGGTAGAACACATATAGTATCATTCAGTCTAATGTTGGCCCATTTTGTTACCTTTTTGGCTACATGGGATGCAATCAAATCTAGTTTAAATATAGTTTTTTCACATTTGTGGGTCTCTGGTAGCGGAAAAGCTCTTTTGATGTACTAACATGTATAGTTGCAGTTTTGTATAACGAAAAATGAAGCTGACAAGGTGTTGTGGAATGTGTTTGAAATGTTTTTTACCATGCTTACACACATGCTTACACACAAAATGACTGAAACAAAGCTGCGGCAGTTTCATAAATCAGTTGATACAAACCTAGATAACTTTCACTCCACCTAGGGTGACTTACCCACAGTGAAGTGTTTGTTTCCTGCTCTGTGCTGTGGAAAACACCCTGATTTGATTTTAAAATGGCTTTAAAAACAGTATACACTGCGGCACAGTAATTGAAGCAATAGTGACTTGTAGGTGGTTTCTAAATTTAAGAGTAAATGCATGTGTGGATACTCAAAGAAGACCTGGCACACTTGTTGTTCAGATGTAGCAGTGGGAGGTGGGAGATATTTATAATTAAGTACATAAGACTCCACCGAGCCATTATGGTGCTGCAGTTTTTGTTTTACATATAGCTGCACACTCTTTCTAAAAGCATTTTTAAATAATAATGCCTACTTGTTGCATCTCTTTTTCCCTCTACATCTGACTGTGTTCAACAAGTCCATAAGGCTGTACAGTCTCTCTCCTCTGATGTGTTATTTCTAAAAACGTGGTGACCTTTTAAGAGTAATGAAAGAATCAGGCTGCACTCCAATCAGTCATATTCATAAATCCTTAATCCCACTGTGAGGGGATCAGAAAAGCCTCATGAAAAGGCCAAACACCAGTGAAGGTTCGGTGCCATGTAGACAAGATTGAAAAGCTTGTTTTGTTTATGTTCGTGGAGTTAAATTTTCCAGATGGGTTCAAGGGAAAATCCAAGAATTTCGGAATGGTTATGTCTGTCTACGTTCAGTTTTATTACGGAGAGTCATTTTGAAACTCGTGCAATATGTAAACTGTTTTATGACCATTTACTGTGCTTGAGTTTGTATTAGCAACGTTAAGGGTGCTGCTCCATTAGTGGCAAAGCTAAATCTGTGACTCTGCCATGCGAGATTTACAGATTCATACTGAAACAGTATAATGTCATACTGTACTGAACAACAACTGCATAAGAGCAGAGAAACAACATCTGCAAAGCAAAAGGATTCTCAATATTTACTCTTAATGGAAAATTATTCAAGTTTCTCTATTCAAAGTTCAGGTAAATGGTTGCATGATAATGTTTTCAGTCTTGATTTTATCTCCCTGTTGTATAAAACATAAAAAAGGACTTAATCAAGGTAAGTGGTTAATGCAAAGATTGCCTACATTCATAAACATTACATAACACTGCGCTTGATATTCAGTTATGAATCTCCTTGCAGATTTTCTTTAGAATTTTTTTCACAAATATATCAAACCAGGCTCCAATACCCTGCATAAAATCCATCCCCCATATTTATCCTGTTATGTTTCATGGACAAGAACAATCTAGATCCTCACTGTGCAACCATCTGCAACTCTCCATACATGTCTGCTGGGTTCCTACTCACGACCAGAGGGAGCTCCTGCCTTGTGTGATGACCCCAGTGAACTTTGTCAGCCTCCTGGCATCCACCTCAAACCACTGTAGAGTGTCATCTCTCCCAGCACACCAGGCCCCATCATAGAGGTCATCTTCATAAAGGCCAGCCTGCAGGTCAGAAAAAGCCAATTTAATTCCACGTGCGCTTACAGTCTGAATCTGGTCCAACACACTGACTGGGAACATTTTTTCTTTTATAAAATTCTAATTAAAACTTACTATTGAAGTGTTTTATAATGGAGACAGTGAAGTGTGAAGAATATCTTCTGAAATAAGGTGTATTAACTATAAATTTACGTACAAGCCTACTCTTTTTTTCTGTCACATAAAAAAGAGCGAACAAGAGAAAAAAACAGAGCCAGTGAAGCAGAGTTATAGGAACGAGCACGTCTATAAAACAGGGCTCAGTGTTGAAAACTGTCCTTCCTCTCCTGCAACTCTTTCCAAATCCCACCATTTCTGTTTTTGTGTAACTCTTTTAGTATGATGTACGAACCTGGTGCAATAGCTGAAAATGTTGCACTGATTATAAGGGATCAAATGCTACTCTGTAAAGCCTGTGCTGTACCAGTCAACACACTGGCTCAGAGTACGAACACTTTTTTCATATTGCATGCTTACAGGCTTGACTGTTTATTTTTCTCATCTAAATTTAAACATTAGAATGAGATACTTCACTACAGATGTTAAGGGCATGGAGTCATTTCCTCCTTACTATGACTTTCACATGCTTTAATCAGAAAGATTAGGATGTTAAAGGCCATAATATAAATTCAACAGCTGATCCTAATTCCAGTTACAAAGGGTTAGGCAAGGAAAGGGAAGATACATTAACTTATGAAATCCAACAGACATGTGAATGTCTTTATATGCTTCTTTAATTTATATTAGTGTGCAAAAATGTCTTGAGTCACTCCTCATTTCTTTATATTTTCCTTCCACAGAGTGAGACTTTGTTGCAGTTTTTTAAGTTGTGTTCATTATAGTTCTCCAGGCTTTCTTTCAACCAACATTTTCCTTGACCCTGACATTTTCAGGAAATATTTTTTGTTCTTGTTTGCTAAGGCAGTTAACACTGACTGACAAATTACTAAAGAATTAAAAAGACACCTAACTCAGGCATGAACCAGTGTTGTGTCTACACATAACAGACAACTTAGGAAAGAACCAATTTTAAATTGTATTTTTAGGCACTTTGTTACTAAACACTAATTTCTTTCGTCAAAGCAGCAAAAAGTGCCAAAGATATCACAGCTTGGCCTATATGAAATAGTATGTTTGTACCAATGAAGCTCTGTTTTCACTTCTATTTATCTTTGCATGTTTTGGTGCATTTTACTAGAATAACATAATGAAATATAGAGGGACTCAAGAGTTTTGCACAGTATTCGAGCCATAAGAATATTTGGCTTATTTGAATTAAACACCTGGTTCATAGATGACATTTGTAGTCTCTTTTATGTTCTGTTTGTCAGCCAGTTAGAAGGGCGTCTCGAGATATTTTAATGAAAGATGAAATGCGCTGGCTACAGAAAAAAATATTGACTCCCGTATCACGTGTCTTGTCCAGGTGCAGACAGTGAGACCTTTTCATGAACTATTTAGTGGAATAAAAGAAAGATGGCACATCACTTTATACAGTATGTTCTGCTACCAGATGGAGACTCCGTTTTGAAACATTACATGTATTACTGATACAAAATTTATATAGGGCTTACTTTTCCTGGTTTTGCTTTCTTTCAATTTTGTTCCTCCATAGATTTTCCTTCTAATGCATGTCTTTCAAACTATAGTTAGGGGTTAGGGTTATATATAGTTATCTTATAGTAGTGTTTTGTGTATAGTTAAATGAATCCCAGCTCTTTTAGTATCTTTCATCTAAACAACATATAACACTGAGCACAGGCCTGAGTCAACAGACATCTGCTTTTTGTGGTCCTCCTTATTCTCTTGACACCATCTGTCTTTCTATCATGTCTGCGCTTACACACGCACGCGCACACACACATACACATACACAACAAATCCTTTGTTTTGTCGTTTGCCATTTAATGTCGTCTTGAGTGGATTAAGTGTATTTGTGCGTGTCATTAATTGTGCAGATAGATTTGGGGCGGTGGAGCTTGCAGAATGTTAGGCTAGCTGCACACTGCATGCAGGCTAATGCACTCAAAGCCAAGCTTGCACTAACAGGAAACACTTCTCTTCTCCCAGATGCCAGTTATTTTTTATTAGGTTTGGGGATGTGCCCCTAGTTTGATGGTAACCTTATTACTTTCACTGCTTAGTTAGCTTTGGGGTATTAAAATATTCAGTGAGCTGAAACAAGAGGATAATGTCATTCAATCTTACAAGGGAAAAGCCAAGTTATCACAGCTCACATCGTTGCGTGCAGCTTAAATATGGATTAAAAATAATACTATCTTTCAATCTTATTTTTTTGTATTTATAATATGGAGCCGGAAAGAAAATGCCTTCACAAAATGTTAAAGCTTCCGAGGAAAGACGAGATAGCCCAGGGTAATACGAGTCCCAACATTTCTGGTAAGTCTGCTACGCCAACACTTTACATTTCCGTCTCACCTGAATGTTAAGGCGACCTCTGTGTGCACCAAGGCCATAGCGTTTGGTAGATGATGCATGAAGCTGAAAATCATCAATCTTCAATGACTCCAGTCCAATGGGAGGGCATTCTAGGTAATGAGAATTACAAATTGGCTTGTGATGGTAATGTTATGTATCATGTGCAGCTGTGGTAGAAAGTTGCTTTTTGCAGAGTATGCAGATGCCCTGAGTCAGACACAATGCATCTGTATAGCTTGAGTAAACAGTAAGGTACAGTTTAGACTTTTCACAAGAAAATTAGAGGATCTAATGATACAACACATAGTTTTATGTGACCACTTTCATTCTAGTAAAAGGAACAATTCTCAACCTTTATCATAGCTGTTGATGATCATTTTGTGACTTTGTCAAACTTAGCATAGGGGTCTCACATGAACTACATTTACTTTAGCAGTCTCACAGTGTGATCTTTGTTTTGATTGTTAAACTGATATGAATTCCAAAATGTGTCAGCCTTCACGGGTGATTAATGACTCTGCTTTGAACGCTTGCTTTTTATAATTTAGCAAAGCACACCTATCAAAGTCATCAATCTACACCCTGAATACATGATTAAATAGCTAAAACGACTAAAGTGATATCAGTATCCCGAAGGAAGAAAAAAAAGGGGAAATTGCAGCAGCTACTGCTTTTAGCCTGCTGATAACTTTTTAATGTTATGAATGAGAACACGGCTTGATTTGGGGGGGAAAAAGGTCTATTTTCATTGTTTTAACATGCATTAACCTGCACTAAATAATGAGAATATCAGATAAAAATGAAAACAGATGTTTCTATAACTTGTTTTTTATGTTCTTTGGCGTAAAGCTAGGGTTAGAATTATGGGAAATTAAAATTAAAATAGATAAAACCATAACCACAATAAAACATCATCTTGAAATTTTATCTCTTATATGGATCAGGCCAAAGAAACTTTCAAGATGTGGCTTCCATTGTGGGATCATTTCCTGCAATGCAACCTGAGCCAACCCTTTCAGATAAACTTCACAACCACCATGTGTGTCATTTTGTTTTTGAACTCTTTCTATGAGCTGAAGGTAAAATAATACAAATTGGATGTAGCATCATTTTGCAGACTTTCTGACTTTCAGACCCAGAGCATGCAACTGTCTTCACAGGCTGAAAGTCCCCATTTAACCACCATACATACGGAATGAAGTCAAGCAGAAATGCTAAAGTGTAAACAGAATACACTTGGCTTGCACAGATCATGCTAATTAACTGCAGATCTTATTTGTTTTTTTCTTTTAGCTTTTCCTCACTTGAGTCTCTCTGGAATATCTTTATACTTTCACAGTGTATGTGTCAAAAATGTTACTTTTATTATCACAAGCTTCACACTTTACAAACTGAGATGACACAACATGTTTTTTTTTACATCCTAAACTTTACGGTTTTAAGTCCAAATTACAGATTTAGAAATCTACATGAATGCAACTCCAATAAAGAGATGTCTAATCTCGTATCCACTGGATCCCATAAAATACTGATAGTTTCAGTGATGACAATTAGCAGCCATCAAATCAAATAATCAACTGATAATTATCTCTGTGAGTGCAGAAGTTATTCAGTATCACCAACTGATGCTACAGCAATGGGTTGGTTGCCTAGCACCCATACTCAAGATAGATTTCTGAAAAACACGCAGATAAAACTCAGTCCCTGAGAGCTGCACGTCAATAAAAGAGCTTTTGTTTGCTGCTGTAGAGCATTTGGAGTTTATTTGGACAGATGCCTGTATTTAAGTGATTGCAGAAACTGAGGTGACGTATACTGAACAGAACTACTTGGGTGATATTGGCTCATCTTTTAACAGTGCAAGGGAAATCATCCAGTGAGGGCCAAATGGGCAAATCAAAGTTGACGTGTGAAATCTCTGCTGCCCAAAAGCTCTTTAGGTCAGATCAGGCTGTTTGCAGACTTCCCTGGATCACAGCAATGGAATTTCAGAGCAAGAATTTCCGATTGGGCACCAGAGTGTTTGTACATGCGGCATATGCTGCACATGTCGCTGTCACACAGCCAGGCTGGCCTTCATAAATGAACAACCAGAAGTGTAACAGGCTGAAAAAAAAGACAAGTGAACTTTCCTTCTTTTACCTCTGCAGTAAGATTTAAATTTCTT
Source organism: Haplochromis burtoni (assembly GCF_018398535.1). Lineage (NCBI taxonomy): Eukaryota > Metazoa > Chordata > Actinopteri > Cichliformes > Cichlidae > Haplochromis > Haplochromis burtoni. The sequence continues at coordinate 2,038,474 of NW_024582398.1, forward strand.
CCAAAAGATGAAGCTGACTTTGCATACCTGACTGAAATATTTCAAACATTGCCAACCACAATCCCTGAGAGACACCACAGACAAAGAGGATCAGCATGCAGAATCTGCACATGCATGTCTTGATTTATGTTTGATGCATAAAGCAAACATAGCTCGAGCTCAAATTAATTCCTGCTGTAAAACTGAAGCGTAAAATTTGATTAACAAGCCAAAAGCAAAGCCGCTGGGAAGACCAGCTAGCGTAGTATTTATAGTAACTCTATACAGTAATAAAATATGTGTTGCTGCACTTGCGACCCTGTGACTATATTTAAAATGCTCTCAGATTCACATTGTAAGTCCGTGGGGCTTCTGAATGCAGCGATCACAACATATTAGGGACAAGCCTAGCCCACAAAGCAGCCCAAGGATCAAGGTTAGCAGAACAAAAAAATTGATGGTTGTCTGCTTTCCTGCAAAGTCCTAAATCATCATTACCATCTGCATCCAATCCTTCACAAGAGGACCCCCACATACACACATCTGCCTTCAAAAGCAACGTGTAATAAAAATGACAAAATAGATACTGAAGGCATTGCTATTTAGGCTAACTGCCTACTTATCGCTGAGGCCAAAACCTAATTCTGTCAGTTACAAGCTCTCATTTTACATTTTGTGGTATAATAATGAAATATTTTCTGTGTATGATTTATTCATATTAGGATGTTTATGTGCTGTGAGTTTGAAACTGTTTCCAAACTAAAAGAAGTCAGCCCTTTATTTATTAGATACACTTTGAGGAAACACTTTGAACACTTGGGCAACAACTTCAACTGTTTCCAGTAAACTTTATTTAGTTTTTTAAACTAAGTAAATAGAATCACCATCCCTTGAGTTACAAAGCCCATATGATCACTTCACCATCAGTAAGTACTGCATCCAGCGCTAAGAAGTCAACTTTGGCACCCGCCAGTGTGTTGAATTTCTCGACATTTCCCAAGACTGTAACTCATTTTTAAATGACACAATACTTACTATTTATTCCCCTTACAAAAGCGACATTGTTTCGCCGTAATAGAAAAATTATTTAACAACTCAGTGTGCCAGAAGTAAGCCTCCCTACAACCCTTAATACATTTTCTTTTCACTTTTCATCAGCCGAGCAGAAAGAAGAATGGGGTTTTTATCAAAGCCAGCATCTGCAGCTTTACAGAGTACATGTGACAAATCCTAGTTGAAATATTTGTTTCAGCTGATTTCTGTTACATCCGACGTGAATAATGAATGAGCTGTTGAAACATCTGCTGAATGAAACCTTGAAAATCCCTTTTGGTCTCAGATGACCAAAAACTCTCATTTGTTTTGGTATGTGCATGTGGCAGATACTCATGTTCTCCTTGACTTTTGACAACAGCCAAATAATTAACATTTCAGAGGTGTAACAAGTTCTGAGTATTGGAGGTCTTGATCTATAGAAAGTATAAGCCCTGAATTCCTGCCTCTGATAAATTAGCTGCTACCAGAAGCTGCTGAAACATATTCAAAAACCAGATTGAAGTTTAAGTCTTGATTTTTTAAGTCTGCACCACATCTTGACAGTTCAAGGCATGCCAGGCATGTCGGCATAGAGTTCCTATTTTCCATCATGAAATAGTATCCAACTTTCTGCTCTGCTGCATGAATGCCAAATTAAAAATGGCAACCTTTCTCCCTGTCTTGTTTGCATAGCTTCAACATAAACACATAAATTTGCAGTTGGCCCCAGTCACTCTTAATTTCCCAGTATTAATAAATAGAGCTTCCTGCATTAAAAGAAAGGTCTTATCCTGTGTAAATAAGTCAAATAATGGCAATATTAGTACATTATGAGTTGTGGAAATTGTGAGGTTAAACCACACACTTTGCACTGAATCACACTTTGAGTGGAGCAAGTTGACGTGCCAAAAACACAACTGGGGCATCCTGGTTTTAGTTTATATACAAATATACTGTGATCCATGGAAACCAAACACAATGCTTCATAGGCAAAGAAGACATCAGTGCCTCTGCGGCTAGACTCCAGTTCTGAGAGCATCATCTTATACTGCCAAACCTTTCCTCTCAGGGAAAATATGGTTTCTGAAAACACTTACTCTACCCAAAAGATTTGTCATCTCTGAGAGAGCTTGTATCTTTTTTCCCACCATAGAAATGATCCTTGCACAGTGCAGTATAGATGATTTTTTATGAGATCATGAATTTCCCATAACAAGTGAGTGTCAACTTTGATTTGCCCATTTGGCTTTTTTACTCACCCTTTTTTATCGGGTTGTATTGTTGTTCTCCTTCTGAGACGCTGTTTGGGTTTTTCACTGCAGTCTTCTTGGTTTTCTCTGCCTTTTTGTTGGGGGATTTGACTAAGGAAGGAATTGAAATGTTAAAAAGGGAAAAGAAAAGAAAATTATAAAAGGCTGAATCACATTTTAAATTGCTGATCCACTGATGTCAATGCAGAATTTGATAGGAAAAGTGATGACAAAGGAGAAAATGGTAATGGATTCAGGAATGGGGACTGAACCAAAAAATTATTTCTGGGCACAGAATCTGAAAACATTTAACTCTTGTGCTCCCTACATTCAGTTCATGTCTGTCTGCCTCTCACGTTAGATAAATAATGCATTTTAATTTGCACTTTTCTTGAAGTTCTCATATTAAATAATCAGGAAATCAAGGTTCAAATACATCATAAATACACCCAGTACATGCAGCAGGGTATGGGGCAGTGAGTTAACATTAAAGGTACTGAAAATGCTTTTTATTTGACTGAAGTTTGGGATGGGCTCCACATGACAACAGCTCTTCTCACATCTGTAAGTCTTTATCTGCATCTCTTTCTGGGGACAGGTTCAACTCCGCAGCGCTCTGAGCTCCACATGTGCTTCAGCAAAACCGATTAAGAAAGCACCAGCATATGGTTGTTGAGACACTGGTGAAATACCAGCACTACACATGACATTTAATTAATCATAGTACAGTAGAAATATGACATTAAACTCCATTAAATGAATTCCAGAGATCCTACTTACGAGAAGCAGTGAAGGGATGGGTTCTTCCACGCAACAATCATCAATAAAAAATGCTCACTCTCCACATTTAAACTGTTCCCTACACTGATACTAAGATGTTAAGAAACTTCCATTCTTCTTCTCTCTTTAAGACTCTTAAGGTAAAGTAAAATATTGATTGTCATTGTGGTTTTCAGTTGAAAGCAAATCACAATTCATGACTAATTCTTTTTATTTTTTTTGACACTTCAGTGCAGTCGTGAAAGCTGGAAATACAACATATATAACATGCAAGGAAACAATCGAGTTTTCTGCTGGCGCACCTCTAACTAATGCTCTTACACTAGCTTTGTTCACCAGCTAGTTTCTGTGCATTCCTGTTAGAAAAGGGTAACGTACAGCTTTTTTTGTTCTGTAGCTCGATGTCTATTTTGTCTGCAGAAAGATGTAGATAGTTAATATTAGGTACAATTCATATTTAAAAAGAAAACCGTTTAAAAGTGCAGCTTTAAATACAACACTTGCATCTATACATTTTCTTTGGCTTATCCAATTCAGGTTTGCATCTGGGCTGGAGCCTATCCCTGCTGTCATTGGGTAAGAGGCGGGGTACGTGCTTAGCAGGTCAACCAGACTGCCACGCGACTAACGCTGAGACATCTATTCACACCTACTTTCAATTTGGAATCAGCAAAAAAAAACAGCAAGCTTGTGAACAGACTGCAGGAGGAAGCCTAAGTACCCAAAGAGGCACAGAGAGAACATGAGGATCACTCGCAGACAGGCCCCAGGCCCTGAGGCTCTGAGGTGACAGTGCCACTTCACCAACACAGATACTGTAAATAACTTTATCTGGAAGACACTAAAGTGATTAAGATGCATTTAATTCGATAAAAACTGTAATTGTAGGGAAGAAGCAGCTTCTGTATCACTGTTAACACCTTCCTCCTCCAGTCTCACCTGCAGCAGGTATCTCTGCTGAGACACGTGAAGTCAGATGCCTGAAACATGAGGTCACTTTCTACACAGCTGCACTACGCCATCAGCCACCAACCAACACAAACCCTCACAGCCTGTTACTGTCTCCCAATCACCTGGCAGCATTTCAAACACACCTACAAACCTGCTCCTGCATGAGCAGAAACTCTTTGAGAATGAGATTCAAGCTGTCCATTTCAACATGGACTACAGGAAGACCGCACTGCTGGTGCTTGTTACTTTTTGGGATAGCACAAGTTTCACATGTGCACTGCACACCACCACACAGTGCAATCCTAATCTCAACCATGCATGAAGCTTTAAATCCTGCTGTTGTGCTGCAGCCAAACAGAAACATGGGTCTGTATGCATACTGAGTAGTGAGGAGGACGACTACATCATGAGATCATTATTTTTATGAGTCAGTGAGCACATCAGGGTTGAATACGATGCCTCCAAATTTTTCATCTCTATTCATCGATTAGCATGAGCGTCGGCTGACTCTGGTGACTCTGAGAAAAGGTGATTATGAGTGATGTTTCCCTTTTTCCACACAGCAAGCACCCAATGATGCAAAATGCCAAATAATATGACGTTTGTGATGTTATTTAATTCCAAATAATATTGACTATGAAAAATAAAATGCTAGAATGATTGTTTTAAAAACTGAAACCTGTCTCAACACTATCTCATAAGTTTACCTTTCCTATGGATTTAACAGAAAAAGAGGTTGCAGCAGCACAAGATACTGTTAGAAATGTCTGTTATCCAATCTTAAAGATCACTAATGCTCATTGATTGCTAATGATCATGCTTTTGTAGAGGATTTCTAAAAGAAAATGTACAGCAATACACAAAAAACTGATAAAAACTCACTGATATTGTTTTTCTTTAAAAGTTGCTTAAGTTGCTCTCTAAGTCACAGCAGTGTTTTTACCCGTTTTTGCATCTGCTGGGGTTTTATCTGTCTTCTTACTGCTGTCTGACTTCGCCTTGCCAGTCTTCTTGGCAGAATGCTCCTTTGGGTCTTCCTCACCATCGGGTATAAAGGAATTTTGCTTCTCCAACACCTGGACCTGGTTGTATTGTTCTCTTATCAGCAGCCCCTGCATGTAGTAATCCTCATCCTCACCGACAGAGCCGTGGCTAAGGTCTGCCAACCCCACAAGGAGTCCCAGCAGGGCCAGGGGGGTTAAGAGCCTGAGGTGTTTTCTTATCATTTTCTGGGGATTACCTCCAGTTGAGAGTCCTGATGCTGTCTCCAGAGGAGCCTGCTGCTGCTGCCATCAACTGCTCGCCTTTCTCTCCCTTCCCACTCCAACAGGAAGAGTTCACAAAGTTTTCAAAGCACTCCTAGTCACTGACGAAAGCTGGGAGCCAGAGGGTCCATGGACGCCTCTGCCTGAGAAAAATGCAGCGAGGGAGGGAGGAACAGAGAGCAGGAGATGAGGAAGCAGAAAGGGAAGAGGCAGGAAGACAGACAATACAGTTCTGTTTAGGATGCCACGAGGCATGGTAGAGACAGAAACTGACACATTTGGGATCAGCTGTCATATTCATCTCCTCCTACCTTCTCTGATCAGAGAAAAGTTTACTCTATCATGTGCGGGGGAAGCAACTGGGAGACCTAAGCAACCCTTAAACAGTTTTCAATTCTGGATCTTCAAAGGAAAAGCAGCACTAAGTATCCTTCTTGTGCCCACATGAGGTCTAAATTGGCACAACACATGTATCACCAAGCAAACAGGCACCGTGATCCACCTTTTTTTAGTTTGACGAGTCGGTTACAAATGTGTGTGCATCCGATAGTAAAAGTGTATTTAATCAGCGACCATTATACATCCTTTGCTTCAGCCAAGACATGTGTGGACTCTTCAGTAGTCTGCACGTTAACAAGCAGTGGAAATTAACAAAACACAGTCTCTGTGGAGCATTCAGGCATGTTCCAACACAGGGATGGAGCGCTGCCCTGTGTGTCACTGCTTATCACATCATGAAGCTTTTCCTCTTTTTTTTCTTCCCCTCGCTCTCCCTCGCTTTCATACAGCCATGACTACAGCAGCTGATGGAGCCTCACTTTCATAACAAGATGATAACAAAGCCTAAAGCGAGAGTCAAACTGGCAGATTCTTTATTAAACCATAATTTGTCCGCTGAAGAGATTTTTCTTTAGGTAAAATTAGAGGGGGGGGAAAGAGATAGAGAGAAAGGTTTTCTCTTGAGTGTGTGCTTTTTGTGTTAATGCTAAGAAAAGAAATGTCTAGCCTTGGGCTTAAAAGATGTAGTCATAAGGAGCGGGGATTCCACCAAGCATTCGCACAACTAATAGCTACAGCTTCTGACATTTCATCAAGCTGAGGCAAGACAAACTAAGGCAGATATAATAATCCCTTAACAAGCCTGGTGGCCTGCCTGAATGCTGCCCAATTTAAATGTGCTGGTTCATTACACATAACTCATGTAGATGGACAGAAAACTGCAAAGGTTGCCTGGAAATCACTCACACCTGAGACTGAGACAGCCTCTGAACGGAGGCTAAAGTGGGCAGAGGCTGCAGGCTAATCACAGAAGAACAGGATCTGGAGTGGGTGGACAGCTCAGGGCTGGAAGACTCTGTTCAGCTGGCATAATCCTTCGCCAGCTAGGCAGCCATTCACTGCTCGCCCACTTCTCATCTAGACTACACCCATCCTGAGCCGTATGGGAGGAAAGGAAGGAGGGATGAGAAGAAGGCATCCAAAAAGGACTATAAAACTTTACTGCACAGGCTTTGAGACAAATGTCAGCCCTTTCTGCTAAAGCAACCACAACTGTCAGTGAGTTTCTCAAATGCAGGACCGCACCGTGGCTGTGATGCCTCTGCAGACAAGAATGTCTTGTATTAAAAGCTGGTAACATGACAGATCGCTTCTTTGAAACAGCCTCTAGGATTTCAGCTTTGATTCTCAACAAGTTGTGTTGCCCAGTTATTTTTTTTGTAACTGAATCTAACTAAAAGGAAGCTATATTTTGTTTTACTAAATGCAAAATAGGCACGCAAGAATTAAACGACCCCCTTTATCCCTCTGCACATCAGCTGAGTCTTCATCGTTATTCTCCGGCACATCTTTCTTTTTATTTTAACATGGTGCACAAAACACGCTCTTCAAATATTTACCACAGGCGTCAGTGCATTATAATATTTGTGACATCAGTGGACAGATCGTTTTGGCAGTTTCAACAGGTTCACCTTGCAAAGTTTCATATAAGAAGCATTAGAAACATTTTGGGGGAAATGGCAGCTTTTAGGATGAGGTTTGATTAAGTAATAATAATTTAATATTATGAGAAGAGAGTGTGTGTATGTGGACTAAAATGAAGGTGTTTGGAGTCTGCAGAATTATCTAGGTACTACTCCACTTGTCTTTGTGTTTTATTTTCAAGCTCCTGTTGTTTGCTTTGAAAATTAGTTTTCGCTGTTGTTGCTGTGCAGCTTTCAAAATGAAATGCTGATAGCAAAAAGGCCCAACAACCCTTATGTAATCTTCCACTTCATTTGTCAGTAGAAACGTGACCTACAGAACGGATATATTAGAGCGTAGACGCTATTTAATCTTGGTTAACATTTATTAAAGCATGAAATGATTTCCTAAACTCGACGTCAAAGTTTAATATACCTGATCTGGTGCCGGCTGATCAAACAGCTGCTTATCAGGCTGTGAAGTATAGAGCAGCTTGAGGCAGGAATGTTGTGACAATAGCTGTCTTTCTCAGTGAAGAACACCCAAGGTAGGAGTGATGGCCTCTGCCTCTCTCCATAATCTCTCACAGGGAGAAAATCCCCTGGCTGAATTCTCATTAACTGGGCGTCAGTGCCTAGAGTGACAGGTTAGAAACTCAATGGCAAATTTCTCCCTGCTGCTGCTTTGTCACTGTGTAACTGATGAAAAAGGGGACACTGACTTGAGACTGTGAATCCAATGGTACAGTAGGGCATGGTAAGGCCAAGTTTGGTGGACAGTGGTAATTGTAATGAGTGCTTAAAATGGAGAGTGCTTTGCTTTTCGTACAAGGAGAGAACCTTATTAATGTTTTAAAGTCTCACACAAAGAGGCTGAAATGTATGCATGCAAACACTTTCAGTGATCATCCATCAAAAACAACCTTGGATGTGCCACACTGGCTTGTGCCCTATATTTCTACTAAATTCACATCCAAAGAGTTTATCCTGCCTGAGCGGGACAAACCCACCTTGACCTATTTATTTATTTATTTATTTATTTATTTACATGTAAAACAAAATGTGATATGACACATTTATAGATTCAAAACAGGGCATATTGCAACCTTGGGATTTACTGCTTTAAAGTATGTACATTTCATTAGGAACGACTCTCAAATCTTGGCACTACGTCTGACAAGCGGCAAGCTAAAGCTGAAAGCTAAATCACTGAAAGGTAAATGTGTTCCACACAAGGATGAGGCTGGTGCTGTCAGAGTTTGAATGTAAAATGCTATATTAACCCAAATGACGCAGGAATAAGTGCAGTAGAGCTTTGACACACTTAAGGCTTGGAATGCATATTAGAATGATCATATTTAACAATCCATAAAAAAGGAATGTCTGCCACATAAAAAAGTTGAAAAAACTGTGTCTGTATCACTTAATTTTTGGCGAAATTAAGTGGTGAACATCTCTCATCACAGCATAGTGTGACAAGAAGGTAACAGCCCAGTGCTGGGTCTTAGCAATATTTCTTCTGTGTCCATGGAAACTGTGAGAAATGTGGCAATGGTCAATTTGCTCGACCAGCACACATGCAGAGCAGTCTGTTTTGAGACTGGAGGTCTGTGTCAGCTTATGTTTTCATGGTGTCCTTCATGGAACTCAGCTTGTTTCACCACTCAAGATGCCAGCAAATTTTTACTGGTCTGATTATAGCCAATAGATCCAATGCTTAATCTTGCTTTAGGTAGTGGGATCACATCTCACAAAAGATGGTGAGATTTCTTTGCTGTTGTGTAATGCTATAATGAATGAATGAAATGAAAAAACACTCCTCTCTATTTTTCACTTTTATTTGATTTGAACAGATGGCTTTAGCCTCTGGATATAAAGACAGTATAGAAATGCTTTAGAATTATATTAATATTTTAATGGCATGTAGAAGATGACTTGTGTGGTTGCAAAGATAAGTCAGTGACAAAATGAACCTACTTCTCAACTGATTTGTGACCTCGGTAAGCAATTTCCTAATTACCTCCACCAAGGAGGTTATGTTTTTGGTACCATTTGTATGCGTGTCTGCATGTGTGTCACACTTTCTGTTTGAAAACAAGGTAGCACCAAAGGTTTTTATTGAATTCTGTTACATCTTTGTTGGGGTATAGAGTGGGATCATGTTAATAATCCACTAAAATTTGACTTACATCCACCAAGGCCCTCAACTAAGGTCACCTTAATGATTTACTGGTTGAAAATTGACGGAAAGCCTTATAACTTAGAAACTATGCTTCTTACAAGAGTAGTGTATATTGTAAACTAATCGAAAGAGTTAAAATGTCATGTCACATTTGACCTCTGACCCCTTTTTTAAGGTCAATAGTTTGATCTGAAGGTCAAATTCATAATAATGCTATACAGAGCTATTTAAAACAAAGTTTCTTACTGGTATTGTTTGTACTGCCAATATATGGGCATATAGGGAATTATATATGTGGGTTCCTCGGATCTCACTTTACCATTTCATATCTGCCTTTCTTTAAAAAATAACTCCACAATGTATTATATGTTTGTTTATGATGAGGTGATTAAGAAAATGGATAGATGGACTGATGTGATGACATTCAAATGATTCATTTCTTTCCGTTTTGTTTTTATTCATATATTAAATCAAATTATATTTAGTGCAGCATAGTGGCATCTTTTCCTAATCTTTATAATGAGAATATTGCTAAAGGAGAACTGCCCCGTCTGGACTGGAGCATGAAACGTCCTGCAGTTTCTATACACAGCATTTCAACAACTTTGAACATTGCTTTGATTGCTTTTTCATCTGGATTATTTCTAGAAGCTGTCAGCAGTTAATTCTACCCGTAAAAATACACCCCATTTCTTAAAATTAGCAGTTAGTTGGTGCAAAGAAAAGTGAATACTCATAATTCATAATATAATATTAGTATTATATGCAATTATACATTGTTTATAGCTTATTTCTACCATGGTTAACTAACTACAATACTTTCAGGGCTAAATATTACTGACCTCAATTAAAAAATCTGTTAAAGTTACTTCTTCTAAATCCTCAAAGCAAATGTTTAAACTGGAAGTGAATAGTGGTTTGTCACTGTGTGTAGTGTCTGGTTTATTCAGGCCAGCTAAATATACTTGGACATCTGTCTTTCACACTGGGTACAAACCAGTCTTTTGGTTTTCTACTTTCGCATTGACTGTGTTCTCATACAACAGCACTGCGTGGTTACTGTAGAAACTATTACATTTATTTTATTTCTGCAATTACGTGAAATTTATTTCTGTTTTTGGTTTGTTAAGCTCAGAATGTCGCCCCACTGGGGACCTGTAAAACATTTTTATCTATTTATCACATACTCAGACCTCAAGCTGTTCTTCAGCAATGTCAGTTTTATAACACAGTGGCCTGGAGCCTGTTGCTGTGCTGATGTGTTTCAGCACAGCCGCCCTCAGTTTCCTCCCAGAAAAGATTCCCTTCCTGAACACCTGTGTTTCTAATTCTTTGTCTAAATCTGCCCTGGCTATGACTGGGGCAGATTCCAGCTGGATGTGACCAAAATAAGGCCAGATGTTCACATCTAATGTCAGTGATATAAAGAGAGAGTTTTTTGAATGAATGAATGACTGAAACAAACTGGTTTAATATTGCAGCTGCATCCAGTGAACTGATACTAAAGCACTGTTCAAGAGTGGGCACCTCTAAGGACATGTGTCAGTTTTGCTTCAAGACGAGGATCCGCCCAGACACAGATGTAACCACATTAGAATTCTGTGCTGTTCTCAGATGCTTGGCTAGAGTCTGATGTGAAAGCTAATGCAGAGCAACGACCATAGATCCAGTGAACCTTGTTGAACAATGACACAATTTCAAGGGCACAAGAGGCTCAGAAGAAGCAAAGAAGTAACATCTGGTTTAACACATTCTCCACTTTTAAGAATTTGCCCTGGTTAAAAATAGCTGAAGTGACAAATATGCCATATGGAGACTTGTCAACACTAAACAGAACCATATAAGGACAAGGAGGTAAACAAGCATGAAAGGCAGTGGCTTCCCTTATTTGTGGAGAAACGGCTTTCTAACAGTGCCATCGTGTCTTAGCTTAGTTTAGACTATGTGGAGAAAAAAACATAACCAGGCCAATCAGTAATAACAATCTCTGCCAAGGACCATTTCTATTTCTATGTGTGTCCAAAACAGATAAAACTGCATAGCACTGTATATCACAAGCAGATGTTTTCAGCTGAGCCCTTCCAACAAAATCAGAAAGCTGAACAGATCTCACAGGACTGTTCTGTTTAATATTATCAGCTTACTTTTGCATTCTTGTGTATACTATTAAAAAAGTTAACTGATTAATATTGCTATATTTTACCTAACTGAGGCAATGGTTTTATTTTAAAGATTGCGTTCCTCAGTCTCTCTAACGTCAGTGGGCATAACTGGGCCTCACACAGCCTCTTCAGATACAACTGGCAGGCTATCAGAGCACTCAATTAGCATGATGGATTGCAAATGTTTGTTGCATAAACTTGTTTATCCAGTCTTTCTTTCTTGTTGTCCCAAGAAACTCTCTGTGGCGCTCTCTCTTGCAGACAATAGAGACACACAGAACTGCGATTCAAAAGAATATACTTTTTCTTTTTTTTCTCAGCTCATTTCAGGGTATGAAGGATGGTTATGAGCAAGAATATCAGCAGTAAGGTTCCTAAAATAATTTTATACCCAGTTGGTCAAAAGTCTGAAGGTCTAACATTAACTTAAAGGACCACTATAGCATTAAGAATCCCGGAAGATCCGTGACAGTTTAATTTGACAGAAGACTAAAGAGAGCTGAGAGGGACAGCAGACAACTTGGAGGACAGCAAAAGAGTTAAGAGATATTTGATGAGAAGAAACGAAAAAACGATGGTGTAAAACAGGGAGCCCTCGCTGCTAAAGCCCTGCTTCGAAGCTTATCCAAACTGACAGAGAAGAAATGGACCTGGGGAGAAAAGGTCTCCCAAACACATCTAAAGTCCTGTAGTGAATATCATAAATGTGACCTGAAACACGATGTCTGCATCGTCATGCTGCTGGCATACACCCCCAACTCCTCTTTTTTCATGTTTTCCTTTTAGTCAACAAATCATATAAAAGAATGTTTTAACTTCTCATTATCTTCCAACCTTCCTAGCCTGTCTGTAAAACTTAGACACCAGCCCACTGATTTATACACAAACCTTTGCTTCTAACACAAAGTGGCAGTGGGGATCTAACATGTGTGCAGACTGACTGAAAATAAGAGAGTGGATGCGTTTATAGTAAAAGACAAAAAGCATAAAAAAAAACAGTGTAGCAACTTGTCTCATTCACATGTTTTTTGACAACAGGTCTCATCATAAAATTGAAAAATCGTATTTTGATGCTGCTACTATACCAGAGCTATATATTCACTCACAGGACATGAGGATATCTGTTTTATTTGTTACACCTTTCTAGTACCAGGATTCATAGACTCAACAAGGTGCTGGAAACATTCCTCAGAGATTTTGGTCCATATTGACATGAGAAGTTTCTGCAAATTTGTAGGCTACACATCCATTATGCAAAAGTTGCTCTGTTAGATTGAGATCTGGTGACTGTAGAGGTCATTTGAGTACAGTCAATTCATATTCAACCTGATGGGTACACAGCTCATAATCCCAATGTCACAGCAGAACTTGAGACTCATTAGACCAATCTTCCAATCTTCTATGGGGTCCAATTTTGGTCAACCCATGCAAACTGTAGCCTCAGTTTCCTGTTCTTAGTTAACAGAAGTGGCACCTTGTCATGGTGTCTAGGCTGGACTCAAGTGCAGGACTTAGAACTGTGCAGACAGAACAAGGTTTATTTACAGCAGTGGGTGGAATAATTACATATGTACAGTGAGAGGGAGGAAAAAGGGTCCAGGGATTCCAGGTGTAGGTCCAGGGTTGGGGAACAGTCACGCTCACGGTCCTCTTCAATCCGCTTATAAAAAACACACACTCAGTCCAGATGTCCATACCGTTCCTCACTCACGCTCTTGCTCAACCAAAGGGTTTCCAGGGAAGGCAGGCTGGGGTCCAGGTAGGTCTGTGCAGGAGGAGATGGAGAACCAACAATTAGCTGCAGAACCAGGGAGCACAAGGAAAAACATCATAGAGAGCTGGGCTACACTAACTGAAAATAGCACAACAATCCAGCAAGGACCAACACTCCACTGAGGCCTTAAATGGTGTCAGGGGCAATTAGCCAGAACCAGCATCAGGTGAGTAGAAGGAGGGTGAGGCTCCAGGAAGGCACAGGTGTCCAGACGCCACCCTAGCAGAGAAGTTGAGAAACACATCTACAGCAAAAGCCTGACACACCTGGAATGGTCTTCTGCTGTTGTCACCTATCAGATTCAAGTTTTGACATTACATACGTTCACAGATGGTTTTCTGAATACCTTGGCTCAGTTGTTCCTGAGCTTTGACATTAACAAGGAATTATCACCCTGAGAATTACTGGCCACTGGATATTTCTCCTTTTCTGACCATTCCATTGACTGTGTGGGAAAATCCCAGATTAGCAATAACGACCACGCCATGTTCAAAGTCACTTGAATCACCTTTCTTCCCCATTATGATGCTCGGTTTTAATTTCAGCAGGTCATCCTGACTACCTCCATGTATCTGCCATAAGAGGTTTAACAGGTGTACCTAACAAAGTAAGTTAGCGTATATCTGCCTACTACATATTTCTATAGTCATTTTTTTAATGATATTGTTCCATCATATTCTAAGTAAACTACTTTATCATTTATGACACTATTTCATAATTAAACCACCCTGCAAACAACTGAGAGCTAATAATGTTGCATCCGGACAGTATGGAGAAGAAACAATTATAGAGCCTTTGATGCTACTAGCTAACTGTTTGCAACATTTCACCAGCCTGGAATCTGATTTTGTTTTTCCTTCCTGGGATTTTAGTGACCACCTTTCCAGAAGGAGCTGTGGGGAATCATGTCTTCACGCATGTAAGTTTATTTGCTAATATTTATTGGTAATACGTGTTATGAGTTTCTTGGTGGCTTAGCTTGGAGTTTTGTTAATAGCCGCTAGCACTTGCAGGCTGGTGTTGCTGAACCTCTTGCATGACGTAATTCTGGGATTAATATTGCAGTCATTTATGAATTATTACACTTATTTTAGTTAACTTTCTATGTTTTGGTCTCCTATTTGTGCAATATAATATTTATGTTATTGGTTTGTTTGAGTATGTTTTGTGTTGTTTAATTTTGCTGCATATTTCCTGCTGTCTTGGGGTTTTTTTTGGCTCACAACACTAAAGGACAGTAATATGTGTTGACTCTAGGAATGGAAATATGACAGCTTGTGCTAGAATATTTCACCTGATGCTTATGTCATCTAAGAATCAGGCAAATAATAGCTCAAAAATCCAACTTAGACCAAAGCTACTTGATACTCTATATTTAGCTGGATTCCTTCCAACCCTCAGTGTTTATGTGCTGATAATTATGCTGATAATATATTTTCTAGATGTTATAATATCTACAGCTGATATTATTATTATTATTATTATTATTATTATTATTATTATTATTATTATTATTATTATTGTTATTATTATTATTGTCATCCAAAACATCCAAATTAAATTCAACCTTGTGCACCCATTTCTTGTTTTCTAAAGTTATTAAAGAAGAATTATTGCACCCTGGAAAAAGAACATCAATAAAAAAAATCAATAAAAGCCCAAAATTGCCTTTCATGCCCATGATAAGTGTATGTTTCATACTGTAGTCTACATACTGTTACATGCCAGGGTCGTAACTTATGACCACAACCCACATGCACATTAGTGCACTGTATTTCCCTTATAGTCTTTGCTGCCCTTTGCCCTGCTATGCTTGCTCTGTCCAGCTCTTCTGCTGCACACTGCAGCACTTCATAAACTCCACAAACATCAGCAGGATTCATCTGTGGGCTAAATTTCAAAGTTCCCCTGAGCTAAAGTTTAAATTCCTCATTCTCCAGCTTCTGCAGTGCTAGTTTTAGTATATACCTGTGGGAAGTGTTGAGATCAGAACCTAAATGCCAATCTGTTCAATGTTTGGTTATTCATTAAGAAAATTGAAATAGTGTGATTTAAGTGTGCATTTCAGAAAGTCCCTTCTTCAGTTTCTTCTCAGTCACTGTAATCTGTATTCCAGATTAGGATGAAAGATACTTTGATAATATTTGTGAATTCAAAGACAACTGAAATTGGTTGGAGGCTCTCACTAAAGCCAAACTCCTTCAGCCAGTCATATACACATCCAACTCTAAACACAGTATGCAAATGACTTGGAGTCACTATTTTTCCATTCAGATTGTCTTGATTTCAGTGAGGATAAAGTAGCCAAAATTGCTGGCTCTTCGGGGTTGCAGAGTGAAAGGGCTGCATTACCTTTTGAAAAACAGCAGCAAGAAGTAGAACATCTCATGTCATTAAACTGTTAAGCTCAAGTTTCTCATAGCTATTTGGGTCAGGTTGTCTTGAAGTTAAGATGGAAAAATATAAATATTGTCAGGAAAGAAAAATTATTGCATGATTGTTCTGTTTTTTTTAACCCATATTCAAAATTGAGGCACATTTTCTTAAAGCATCACAATGTTTAATAATAATATTCTCATTAATGATGGCGTTAATAATTGCTGTAACTTACTAAACGTCCTGCTAAAATCGAAGTTACAATTAGGTATAGTTAAGTCTTGTCTGCCCTCTGGTGTAGAGAATAGATTGTGCTCGAATTTCATTTTCACAGTCTCATATTTTCGTAATTGAAGTCATGCAACATTGTTTTAAAGATGTGAAATATTGTTTTTTGGGGGAATTTTTCTGGCAACATTTTGCTCCTTTGTAGGTGTGCTTCTGTATAAACTGTGAAATTATTTGCATTGTTAAATTAATTTGAGCTATGTGTTTCAGCAACACTCTGCAGCTACAGAAGTCCAAGAATAAACAATGCTATCAATCAATTTTCCCTCGAGTTTGGGCCTTCCTCCAGACGTTGGCAAAGCGGTGACTCATTCAGCACCACTTATTAAAAGAGTATTTTTTTTTACCCTAGAGAAAATCCAAAAGTGGAGGAGTGGACATTGCAATCGTCTACATGCTGCTTATGATACTGATGACCCGACAAGACAGACTGCATGTAAGACTGTGCAGTGCTCTGTATGATTTGGTGATGTTCAGTACAGGAGCTCCACAGGAGACTGTGCTGTCTTCCTGCTCACCTTGCAAACCTCAGAACTTCTTTGTAAGTTTGATTCATGCCACCTGCAGAAATACTCTGATTACTCCGCAGTGGCTGGATGAGGTTGGAAGTGGAATGAGGAGCAGTACAGAGCACTAGTGGATAATTTTGTGGAGTGGTCTTGAAGAAATTGTCTTCTGGATGCAAATAAAGGACAGAGGACAGCTATAGAGCTTGTGGACCAGGATGCTGATGTGGCGGAGGAGCACCTGGACATCCATGTCAGCAGCAGGCTGAACCAATACAGAGGCTGTATGCCAAAAAGGTACGAACAGGCTCTTCTTTCTTTTCTATAGGAAGAGATGATTTTTCAATGTATACAGCAAAATGTTGGAGATTTTCTATCAGTCTGCTGTGATCAGTGTACTGTACTTTGCTGAGGTCTACTTGGGGAGCAGCATAGGAGGTAGTGACTCCAGCACTGGTTAACTAATGAGGTAGGCTGGTCTGTGACTGTACAGAGCCAGCCCAGAAGCTGTGATGGAGAGAAGGTTACTGAACAAACTGTTATCCATTATGGATTATCCTGACTCTCTGCACCTCTTACCGTACAGGCAGCAGAGCACCTTCTCTAACAGACTTATTAAGCTCTGCTGCAACAAAAACAGATACAGGAAATCGTTCATACCACATGGACTATTATGCATAATACAATATAACTATCTGGCAGGAAGTCATCTGCCAGATAATAAGTCCTTCAATTTAATTCAGAAACTATTTCTTTTAATTTCCTGTTAAAATCTCTGCTAACATTTAACATGAGACAAACCATTGTATTAATTTTGAGGATAACATATATTCCATTTCACATCTGTGTTTTTAACCTTTTAGTCTTGAATGAGGCCAATTTTAAGACTGCAGTTACACCTTCTTCACAGTAGAGGGCGCTGTTGTTTCACTAATCCATTGTGCCCCTACAAGCTCGTTTCACTATGCCATATTTACAATCCTTTTGATAAAGGTACAATCAAAGTAATTTGTTTCTCTGAGTATAGCTATCTTGGAAGAAAAGGACCAAAACTACTAGATCTCATCTTTCAGTCCTGTCGGACGTCTTCCTCTTTAAATTAATTAAACATAAAGAGACAACGTAATATCTTCAGTTTCACTATTTAATTTTTGTACATCTGGTTAAAAAAACAACAACAACAATCAGGGCCAAGAACAACTCAACTCTCTCTCACACACTCTCACACAAAACCACCACACTTGCTTGTGCTATTTTTCTATCTTTGATTCATCTCTGCTTTTATAACTTAAAAAAATAATTTAAATAAAAAAACATAGATTTTATTGTTTTGTTTTTTTAATGGGCACTTGAGAGAGATGAAGTCCAAAGGGGCTGGTTGACACATCAGTGGTATTTTTTTTTTCTTTCTTTCTTTTTCTAAAATAACAGGAGTTGTGATGTTGGGGTGTTCAGAGTTTAGAGTTATTCTCCCAGAGGAAGGAGTCATTCTGCAGCACTTTGGCCAATTTTTCATTGAACGGTGTGTAGAAGTCCCGCAGGATGTCTTTAGTGATGGGCAGCATGGGTCCTAGGTTTTTGTCAGCTGGCCTCCTGGTGTTTGACGCCGGGCTTCTTGTGATTTCTGACTCAATTTCTTTTGTCAGCGGCCCTGTGAAAAACACAGAAACATTTCTTTCACACCCCCTCGTTCTGGTCCACTTATTTTGATTTTGACGCAGCACTAAACAAATGGAACAAAATAGTGAGAAAGGCAAAAGATTCTCTGGAAGGTAATCACACCTTAGATGGTGTTGGCAGCTCTTTGAAGAGCTAAGTCTGAGCTTTGGGGCAATTACACTGTGGGATAAACCAGTGAGTTCAGAGGAAGGAAGCTTCCACAAAGCTGGAAGGGGCTGTTTTTGGCTGTCGTATTCATACACTCAAACCTGTGTGCGTGTGTGGTAAACTGTTCACGATTACTCCTAAGTGGAGATTTTATACTCCCGTATTCTGTATTGACAGATTTTAATTATATCGTTGCATGCCATTTTAAAGTGACATTTGTTTGCACAGGTTTTAGGTCGGCGCATTCGTTTTTCTAATAATCACAATCACCGCTACACTACATATCCATATTTGTATGTATCTAGGGCACTGTTTGGAACTGTACTGATCAGAGTCCCCATGACTACACTTACTCACTTGTTCACTTACCCAGGTTAAGGAACTCGAAGACTTGATGCATTGTGTATTTCCTGTTAGAGGCATGGTCTTCCAACCTTAGGACCAGAATTTGTTTCCTGCTGAAGATGGTCAGCCAGTCCATTAAGTACACAATGTATAAGCCAACTTGCAATCTGACCTGAGGGCACGGAAGAAGAAAGTCAACATGAGATAAGAAATTCCTATGCAAGGCACTTTTTCTTAGCAAAGTGGTGCATGCATCCTCTTCTTTAAGGAGATAAACAGGTGGAGGGAGGAAATTTTAACTGCTTTCTTTTTCGTCTTCTCCATGAATTCGGCTCAGTGATGCTAGATGCTGTGTAGGCATGTAAATGTGTAGTGTTTATTATTTGAAGTGAGAGAGGGAGATAAGAAAGAGGGAAACCTGCATCATCATCACAACCAAACTAAATACTTTACGGCCAAACATTATATAGTATTTCAATTTAGTTTTGCATCATAATAAGGTGATTTTCCCTCTTTTGTAAAAGTGCAAATTGAAATAATCTAAAGATTTAATAATCTTTAAATTATTTTCTGGTCAAAACAAGTATTTTAAAGATCTCAACTTGGGCTCTGGGAACACAGGATAGACGTTTCTTTTAATTTTCTGAGGTTTTATTTGAGACGTAGATTAAACCACTACACAATTCATCAACCCCAGAAATAAATGAGCACACTGATCTTTTGTGAGATCTCATCAAAGCATTTGCTCGTAGCCTAACCCTTGTTGAAATTGATTTTTGGATTCCTTTGTGACAGTTCACTGCAGAACAGTAGGTGTGCACAAAATACCCTGTCCTTTCGCCTTTTTAGCGAAAATTGAAAGGCCATTTAGAATCGATGATTACAAGCCAGCTCAGCAATTCCTTCTTTGTTAAATCAATTTGGTACAACAGTTTAGGTCAGACGTGTTCTCATGCTGGGGTTTATTTGTTTTTTTTCTCTAAGACACTAATCCAAGCTCTAAAACCTTTATCAAGAAACCACAGGCATGAGAGTCTGCTGTAGGGACAGCTGTAATGCTTCTCACATGGGCTAATAACTCTTATAGATATTTGCGGATGAACAATTAGGTCATCGCTAGAGAGCAAACATGCTTATGAAGGGCCATAAAGACTGTTGGAGAACCTCTAAATACAAGACAGCATAAAGGGAAAGCCAACAGAGGACAATCCTCATCCCCATCTCACACAGTCTGCCTCAGGGTGCTATGAGAAAAGCTGACCTAACACCGGCCCGGGCACTGGCTGGCACTAATACGTGGTCCATGAGTAAGAAGCAAGTTCACAGGAAAACGAGCTTTTGTAGTACACAAAGAGGCTTGAGGTGTTGAACTGCTCAGTGGTCCCACAGTGCTGCCAATCCTTTCCATTAAGTCTGTCCTGCAAACTTTAGCGTTTGCTAATGAAGCACGGACTTCTCTCCATCTGTCTTTTCTTACTTTCTTCGTTCCCACCACCTAATAAACTGGTCACTAAGTGCCGCTTTTCAGCGGAGCTTTGAGACAAAAGCAGGAGGCGGGGAACACTCACTGGCATGGCGTTGTTGACGGTGGTGTTGTACACACAGGAGCGCATTGTGAACTCTGTAAGGCACCCCTCAAACAACTGCAGTGACTCTGACACCTTCTCGTGGAAATCCTCTGCAGACTTATTGGCACTACCAAAGTAAAGGTAGTCAGAGTACAGCCTGCAAGACAAGAGACAAATTTGAAAATGGAAAAGACATCTCATTATGTTTCAGGTTTTTGTCTTCAAGCATTTACAAGCTGTAATATCACAGATATATTTCCTCTTCTCTGGTATTTTTAATATGTCTCCTAATTAAACTGTAGACAGTCATCATATTGGTCCAGCAAGAGGAATCCCCAGTGCCTCAGCCTCCTCTGACAGCAAATTCTTTTAGCTTGTTAAGCCAGCCAGATGTTTATTGATGCTGGCGCTGGTCTTGACTCTTATCTCTGTCATCTTAGTGCTTCCATTATACTTCTGTTGTTCTCTCTTAAAATGAAAAAAGATATTTCGATTTTAATTAAGCTGCCAGATTAAGTGACAATTAAATGAATCAAAATAATCATTTGGGGTTCAATTTACTAAAAATTGCTACTCTTGTTTGCTTTCAGCCAGCCCTTGTGAAAAATTTCTCTCTGTAATTAATTTGATCAGTCAGTAATGGGTTCCAGAATTGACAGGCCTTCACAGAGAAACCCAGATGTCCAAATTAGGACCTACAATTTGGTATTTTGTCGTTTCCAGTCAGTCTGTTAATGTTTTGTATTTAGGCTTTTTTTTAAGTTAACCAAAAATATTCACAGTGAACTCAACTCAGTTCTTAATGGTTGACTCTATGACTGAAACATGTTTCTGCTGCCTCCTGTCAAATGAGAATGAAAGGGAATTGTGGCGACACTGATCCATATAAACTCTAAGTTGCAATTTAGTTTGAAATGTAAGATCGTATAGAGGAAATGCGGTACAGGGTGTAAACTGATCTCACCTAATAAAAATGACACAGCTAATCTAATTGAGCATGCAACTCATTTTTTCCTAGAATTGTTTCGGGGGAGAGGTTCCACGGGCCACGATTTGACAGACAGAAGCAATTACAGAGCATGCTTAGACATTCTCAGAAGTAAAAATCAACATTAACAGCGTTAAGAACCCTCCCCACCCCCGTCTAAACACATTATCACACAGGCATTCAGCTGTAAGGTCTCCACATGTCTGATAAAGGCATCATAGTGATACTTTTGTAGCAGCCTGTCTGAGTAAAAGTCAACACATCTCTTGTGACAACAGGTCTTTTGTCTCTTATGAACCTGGAAAATGTCTGTCTGTGTCAGCAGTGTAAACACTTATGATAGGGGTGCAAAGACATGCACATCAGAACTAGATCTGCATCATCGCTAGCAAAGCAGATTTCTCCCACCTTTCCACTGGATCCCTGAGCATGACAATGAAGCGGGCATCAGGCTGCAGGGCATGGATGAAGTCCTGGATAAGGAAGGGAGGCTCTCCCTTTGTTGTGTTGTCATAGAAATATACCCAAGCGTTGTTATCCCACATGGTGGATGCGCTGGCTTCTCCTGGAAAATACAGCCACAGTGCTTCAAGTAAAAACATGCACACATACACAAAAATATTGTGCAGTCACAGACACTTTTAGTTTTTAGTGTAAGGCTCATTATTTGTGTTTTTTGTATATTTTTACCAAATATACACAGTACAGGATCCCAGTTAAATTACATCAAATTACTGTTATATGTGTTATCTTACACCTAATAATCTACAACAACATAAAAACATCACACTAATACACTTTTGTATTGTTATTTTAGCGTTACTATTCTTATCACCATAAACGTATTTTATTGTAAAATGTGATGTTGATTGATATTTAAAAAAAACAAACAGAATTTGGTATCTCGTTTGGCTTAAATGTAAACTGGCCAAATGTTATTAATCACTGAAAGGTGGGTTTTAGATGGTGGACAATACAAAATAAACAGTTTGGTTATTAAGAAATAATGGGCATGTATTGGGAAAACCATTGTTGTTGTTGTTTTTGCAACTATTTTTAAGCCTATTTTCATTTTTCATTTCCGTTTTAGTTTTTCATTACCTGCAAATGATTGTCTGAGATTTAAATCGCACGTTGTTATGAAACTTGAAACATACAGCCTCTAAATTAAAGCTTGAAGTAAAACACGAAAGCAAAGGTCAATAAAATGAGATGTTCTAAAGCAAGTGCTCAATGGGAGAAAAAAGAAAGAAAAAAGACAAACAGCAAGGGCAGCTAAATAGTACAATGACTGCAGTCTTCAAATCCTTGTCCAGACTGGTGCTCATACCAAGTCAGAGGACATTGTTTCTCAAACAATTTAGGACCATAAACTTTATCAAGCCAAGCTGAGAAATGATATCCTGGATTCATTAGACTGTCTGCGCCTTCATTATCCTCTTATCTGTGAAGCAAAGCTGTATTTGGAAGGAACACAACAGGAGCCTTATCTGCCTCCCTTCCTCAGAAAAAAGGGACGATAGCCAGGGCCTATTTTTTTGCGATGAAAACGGTGAGAGCGAAACAGGATCACTGTTAATGCTGTTAACACCTAAAATGATACACACTGTGATCAAGTCTATTTAAAGGTCTCTGTATCCATTAAAAGGGCTTATTTTGGTCCAGAAGGAGGGCTGTACAGGACAAACAAATGCAGGAGCCAGACTGGTCTCTCTGGTGTTTCATAGTGGCTGGGTCTTGGCTGGGGGTTGAAAAGAATCAGAAGCCCAAGATCCTGGCCATAGGCCTGCGCCGTGCTGGGCTCTCCCAGGGCATCGTGTGAATACTGAGTGGGGTTTTGCTCCCCCACACCCCTCTAACTAGGATTATTTATTTGAAATCGCAAACAAAACAGTGCAACATGCTAAGCTGTACCCAATGCAGCGAGCCAAGTGTGAAAAGCCTGTTGTTGAAAATTGAAATCAGTTTTTCTTTGCGACCGAGCAATTTCTTTGACACAGTGTTTAAGCGATGGAGGGGGGAAAAAGACAGAAACAGATAGTTGCAGAGGGGCTGGAGACAGGATATGCAGATAGAGGAAGGAGGTTTGTAAGACTTCACCACCCCACTGCAGGTATTATTGCTGTCCTGACACACACACACACACACACACACACACACACACACACACACACACATTCACACACGCACGCACACAAAACAATGATTCCCTTATACAGCACTTCAGTGAAGTGGCTAAGTGAGGCAGACGGAAGTCCAGTATTATTAAGCTGTTAGAGCCTCTCTTTAAGGCTGAGTCACTAGCTCGTTTAGAAATACCTTCCCTCACTGAAGTGAAAGTGGCTGCTACAGAGCGGCCCCATGCTTCATCCTCACTACCTGCTGCTTTAATAGTAGTTTTGTAATATTGGACACAAGATTACAGGCGAAGTTTAAAGTGAGTGTCAGGTCACCCCAGGCCCAATGCTATTGGCTGCAGCCCGACGAGGGCACAGAATGCTGCAGGACCACGTTCTATAGATGGATCACAACAGATACATGACCCAAGTAATTAATAAGATTCTCAGTAGAGAGTGGGGAACAATAGCTGTTCCCTGAAGCAGTGAAAGAAAACAGGAAGACAGAGGTTACACTCAACAGGAAATGTTTCCGCTTAGAAAACTACCAAGAGATGCGATTAGCAAGAAGTCAGGCAATGTTTTACACACTATCGCCTGTATCTTGTTGGCTTAGCTACCCAAAAACATGTTATTCTGATGATAATCAGTCTGTAATAGTTGGGTATTTTTTTGTGTGGGGAAATGCTGATATGCAGTTTCCTGTCACAATGTGCAACTCAAAGTTTGATTTACTGTGCTTGCATAGCACAAAAAGTGCAATATGATATTCAGTGTTTGCATTCTGCGCAATCTTAGTTCATATTAAATGCAAAATGTAGCTGGGTCACTTTGGAATATGAAGGTTTTGATGACAGTTAGATTTGAACTGGATCAAGGTATGATTCGTTTGAATTATACCTGCTCCTATCACCTCATATTACTCACAGTGTATTTATTCAAGAGACATTTCATTTAAGAGCATCAGTTCTTGTTTTCTTGTTCAAATATTGCAACAGTCCGCTTCAAAACTTTGCCTTTGGACTCAAATAAGCCACATAGATTTGTTCGTCTACTGCGCAAAATTGTATGTCTGCCCTGAGACGGACTGCTGCCCGCACAGACATCTTGTCCTCTAACTGAACCTCTATATCGTTGCACTCAAGTCATTTCTGTTTGCTTGCAAAACTTCCACTTCTAAATCTCTGCTCCTGCTCCCAGCATTTTGCATAATGAGTAACAAACCAATTGCCAAGTGGTTAGTACTTATATCACATGGCTGCTAATCATCTGAGCAATGGGTACCAGGTTTTATGACCTTTCCCTGCTCTTTGGCAGTCCTTGTTAGATCCATTAAATTACTGCAATGGGACATAAACCAGGAAGGTAATGTTGCTCACATCCACTGGAGGCTGCTGTGCAGTAGGCATAGGGCAACTACAGTATATGTAGGTATTCAGTTGTGCTGACTGTTTAATTCTAAAGATTATAATCTTCCATTGTATAACTTTTAAAGCCTTTGTTAGCAAGTTACAGTAGCACCAAGTAGAAACGACACAGAGTGAATTTTCAACCACCCGGAAATTAAACTAGATTTGGGCCAGATGGTGGATTTGAACCAAGGACCTTCTTACTGTAAAGACCACCATGCTGCCCAAAAATATTTTAAGTCAATTTTATAAATCTCGGTCCCAATATGTTACTAAGACGATAATTATCCGTGTTATCCACACTGGCTAACAACTAGTGGTGCAGAGCCCAGTTGGAAAATGCTTCAATAAATTTTAATTCGAAGTGTTGCAATAATATATGTTATAATAGTTTCATTTCTACAAATGGGAGCTGGCTGTCATCTCACTTACCTATGATCATATCAGGTTGGCTGGATCTGCTGGTATTTGCTGTGAGGTTGCCCTGGATTTGGTAAGCAGCCTGATCGAACAAGTCCAAGTAGTCTTCCACTGGGTATCGATCATGGAAGCCCTCACTGAGACGAATGATACCTGACAGAGAAAAAGACGTTGACTTTAGGCAGGTATATTTTAGAATTTTTTGCTAAGTTATTACACTTAAAAAGCTGTTGGAGTGGATACGTTGGCTTTAAATGGGATTCTAGAAGCAAAAGTGGGTGTGTTTTCAGTCCCACCTTCTTGTTTCTCTACATGTGTTTCTGTGCTCACACTAAAGGGGGTCATTAGGGTTTTGTTGTTGTCCTGACTGCAGGATGACCTAATAAAATCCAAGTAAAGATTCAATCCAAATTCAGCAGGGAGTACTGTCTCTGCTCACTTTCTCGTGTTTCCAATTAAAGGCCAATGTCAAGTTAATCCTTAAAATGCAGGACTAGCAAATGTGTTTTCCATCTTAGCTGCTGTGGTGTACATTATAATTATAATTTAGTAGGCTATCGTGGAGATACGGTTTAGGACTTGGGAGCATCCATGCAGCATAAGGATAATGAGGTAACTCAGGCGGCTGTTACTTTCAGCGATGCTTTGATGGTGTCCTATTAAACCACCTTTTCTTAGGAGGAAAAACATGATTAGAAAACTCAAGTAAACTCTCCAAACACCCAGTCTGCATCATTACTCATCCAGAACGGTCACACTTGTATGAGGTGTGATGGCTCTGGCGAGTCTTGATTCAGTGCTTTTCTTTTTTTTCCCCCGTCCCTTTGCTTTTTCATATGAATTAAGCATAGAGCAGTTTTCAAATAGGCTGTGTTTCTTGATGGGAACTGTACACAACAGACACATCTGCTTAAGATTCAAAATGCTCCTCCAAGAAAGTTATGTAGCACGGATCGCATCAAATCACCTTTTTACTGCATCGACCGAGCAGCGCCTCGAGGGGGATCGAAATAAATAAATACAGAACAAGACCATTTGAATTCTGAGAGCTCTCAAAGGATGTCTTAAGAGAAAAGTGCTGATTAGCTGCCTGAAGTTCATGACTAGAAGGAACAGAGAGAAAGAAAGTGACAGCAAAGATGAAAGCACACCCAACGAGGGGGGGACAGTAACTGAGGGGACCTGTGTCCTTGGGATATAACTGCATTTGCTGCTATGCAACATCACAAGCAGCAGAAAACACGGAGCATGAGGCAGACAAATTAAGGCAAACAACTCATCCACAACCCACAGCTTTACGAGCTTCAAATAATTATCAACTCAAACTAAACCCAACACATTAAAATAAGTATTGCATGCAGACTGATCAATCCACCAATTAGGTTTTGTGAGTCTCGAAAGGATTAGGGGCATAGTCAGCAACTGGATAAACTTCAAAGGGATAGATTTGGCTGTGACACTTAAGCCTCTTTTGATATTTGTGGTGAGAATTTGGATGATCTTTTTTCCAAAGATTGTGGCCAATACTGTATG
This sequence comes from Haplochromis burtoni, assembly GCF_018398535.1. Classification (NCBI taxonomy): domain Eukaryota; kingdom Metazoa; phylum Chordata; class Actinopteri; order Cichliformes; family Cichlidae; genus Haplochromis; species Haplochromis burtoni. Next base: position 2,065,190 of record NW_024582398.1, read on the forward strand.
TAGTGCCCTTAACAAGGAGTACACCAAAGCCATGAGTGAATTTATTCAAATCATTAAGTAACCTTTAGACAGACAGCTGCTGGAAAAATAAAATGTCAAATTAGTCGTTGTTGAGTAGAAGAATAGCCCCCATCCCCAGAAATCACGGTGAAAATCGAGCGCTCGTATTGCACTCGTGTTATAGCGTAGCTTCATTTACTAAAAGATAATTAGAAAATAATCTGAGCACTGCATATACAAAATTCAGTATAAAGCTGTTGTGTTATTGACTTCTGATTTTGAAATCAGAACTGAAAACAGAGCCATCGGTCAAAAGGCAGATCGCTCCCCTACAGTTTAACTGCTGTGCTTTGTATTTCTTTATTTCAGGCACACATTAGTGAGACGCACGCGCTGACTCACTCGCTGATGTCCGCATCCTGGGCTGATGAAGGATTCCCATTATTCATGAGTCTTAATGACTCTTTCAGTATCAAAGAGAAACAAAAAAAACCTCATAGGTATGATGATCTGCTTGTTTAGAGACAACAATGCAAGAGAGAAAAAGAAATCTTGGCCTACTTAAGATTTTTACTACAAGCCTTATTATCAGCTAAATTTGTAATTAAAAATATTTCAGATGTAAGAGGAAATCGAGTAAAGCCTTCGTGGTGTCTAAAATCACTAAATCAAACCAAACAAGCGATTTAACATTCAACTTAAGGGTGTCCAGAGAGTTTTCTTCTCACATGAGGTGCATTCAGTCTCACTCCCGGGTCTTGCGTAGCTTTTAATCCCATCTGTGATGGTGTGGTGGTTCTTTTTACATCACAGATGCTCGTGGAGGAAGAACACCACAATGTCAGCCACACTGTTAGAACTGCCATACGACCCAGATGTCTGCTGCGAGGCGGCTCTTACTTCTTGACGCACAGGGTTTTCTCTTTGTTTGTGCAAATGACTTGTTCGAGTTACCACCTGTTCAAACGCCTTGAGTGCCAAAATTATAAGCCGGAATTTTGGCAGTAATTTGTGTGCGTCTAAACAAACAAGCCAATATATTAACAGATAGTGTTAAACTCTCCATGAAATTGGCCAGTATTTTCACTATTTATCCATTATTTATTCAATATTCTATCCAATAAGAAGTAACAACTTTAATTGCCTTTATGCAACAGCTCTATCATAAAATGGAAAGATTTGTTGTGTAATTAAATAAACCTATAATTGCTCTGTTACTCTTTTCAAGGAGAGTGTAAAATTCAAATTTATGCACAGTGGGAACAGCCCAAATGATGCACCTAGAAGCTGAGGGAAGCAAATTTCACGGTAGAGAGATGTGTCGCAAGGAGCGACTGCAACATTAACGTGCTAAACAAGTGCAAAATAACAGCATGCGTGGGTTCAGTGTGCCTGAAGAAGCTTCGGTTGTTTTTATGTTCCTTTCAAGTGCTTTCTACCACAGAGATAAGTCTATGTCACAGATGACAATAAAGTACAGTTAATCTAGATCCGTCTGCGTATAGTTCTAGTTGAGCTGTTAATGAGCTTTGTTAGCACATAAGCTTAACCACACATACCAAGATGAGAAAGTTGCACTGGTAAGAGTCTAATGAAGGTGTAAAAGTATGCAGGAGGGGAACAGGGAATGGTTATAATTCAAATTGCTGCATAAAGATTGTAAATACACAATTAGGGATGTTGATCTGGGTCAACTCTCAGGCAGAAAATTAGCAGTTTCTGTTAATTGTAGTGCTTTTGTTTTGAGTATTAATTTCCCTGTAATTATACTGTAATTGCACTGGGAAAAGCTTATATAGCACCTTTCTTCTTAATTTTGAGCTCTGAAAGCGCTTTCTACTATAAGTCTCATTCACCCAGTGACACACACATTCATACAGTGCTACAGTACATTCACGCAAACATCAGGGGCATCAGGGTTCAGTATCTTTCCCAAGCTTACTTGGGAATATAAAATATATTAATATAGATACATAATATGCTGGACAGCCGGGGTAGAAATTGGTAGAAAGCCTGAGACAGCCGGAAACTGAACTATATGGAACTAAATGTAAAAACAAATACATAAAGAAGGTTGAACCAAAAGTGTGGAATAAGAAACTATAAATGCAGAGAATAAACAAAACTTTTTTAGACCTTTGGTTTTCAACAACTCATTTTTTTGTTTCAGAAAAGTCTTACTCTAACATTATTGTCAGTCAATACCCAAAGAACTCAAATTACCTACTAAAATATGCAGAAACTGTGCAATTCACACATAAAACAATATGATGATAGTTATAGTATAGACAATTTCAATATTATGTCACTTAGTGGTTTTGTGGAGTCCACTGAGGCTATTTCACTGCCAAAATAATGACAGTGACTTGAGCTTAGCATATGTCATGGTCCCAGGCTCCCTTACCGCTCAAAATTACGTGTTCCTTACTCACCAAAACGTTTGCGGGTCCACCAGTGTGGCTCTTTGAAAGTTGTGAACTTCACGTCCGGGTGCAGCTTTAGTCTATCATACAGGTCTGTTGTGCCGCACTTTGGCTGACCAATGATATAGAAATAAGGAAGGCATCGCATGCGGTAGAGTTTCCTGTTGTGATGAAGCAAATGTTCGTGGAAAGTGTTCCTCAAGTGCTGGAAAACTGTTCTGAAGCGCCGCGAATAGCGTCCATATAAGTTTGTCCTGTATGGGTCGGAAGTGATATTCCCAGTGTATTCCTCATACCAGCAGGGGTTCTTGACACCAGGCAGAAATTTGCGAGGGATAACAGAAAACATCTGTAAATGCAGAGAAAGCAGGTTGCATCAGTCTGTTAGGCCATTTAGACATTTCACGCAAAACTTTTTGTAAACTCTCAATTATCATCGCACGGTAGAAGATGAATATGTTTGGGGTTTTTTTGTATAGCCTACAGACCATTATTTTGGTAGGACTAGGCAAGCACTGTGTGCGTTCATGACAAGTTTGTGCAGCTAGAATGTGGTCTCTGGCAAATCAGACTTATAATAAATTAGAAACACAAGCAAGTGGCTTTATGCTAAATTTGTTGAGCAATGTTCCAATAAACACCAGCACACTCTATCATATCTGTACTGCTGATGCTCAGCCACATAGTCCAGCCATTCATACCTTTTTCCTTGTTCTGGAGGCTTTTTTGCATTCAGTCTGGTCTTGAATAGTTAAAACGAACATTAGCTGAATTGTGTTTGAGGGACTGATTTGGCCAGAAGGGAACATTGCAATTTGTGGCGATGAAAACAATCTAACTCAGATCCATTATCCACCCTCACACTCACAAAAAGAGCTTCAAATTCATTGTTGAGTAAGTGTGGAGGTGCAAACTCACAAAATGTTAACTTTCATTCTGGTAATTTTGTAACCAGATTAACCTCTAATCTCATCTCACACTTTCTGGTAGCACTACACATGAGCATGCATGCATTCATTCACATTGTTAAGATGTTATTTTTTTCTTTTTGTTGATGAAAGGCAGCAAATAATCACGTCACTATGACTTGCTTGCACTTTGTAAGACGTGGCTACTTTAAGGACAATTAATGCCGGACCCATCCACAGATGCAGTATTGATTGTCCTGCAGCCACTCTCTCCAATTCATTAGGCTGTTCAATAAGAAATTAGTTATATTGCAAATAGCCCAAGCACAAGCCATTATCATTACGATTAGCAATTAATTGAACTAAGCTTTGAGGTGAGACGAACAGTAAGAAAGCCTCAAGGCCAACATGCTGAAGGACCTCGAGATGGCTTTGAGCTTAAGGGGACCTATGTAATTATCTGGTTTGGCATAAAGAGTTATAGAAGGATTTCAGTGCAGGTTTATCTCTTTATGAATTAAATTAGACACTGTAGCCAATGGGGAATTACACCAGAGTAGCCGTATTCAGCCCTGGGTAGACAGCATGTAGGCAGGAATGCTGATTTCAATCACCTTTTCAACACATTTAATTATAGCACAAGGCTCTTTGGGCTGATTAAAGGAGTAATATAAATAGTTATATAGTACTGAAGTATGAATTTAATCAGTTTTAAATAAATCAATTTTGTGATAGCATTTGATATCCAAAGCCAAAGTCCATGCGTTAAATTGGAAAAAGAATATATAGAATAATTTGGATACTCACATGTGGCTCACTCTTAACCAGTGCTTTAAGCTCCGGAAGCTGTCTACTGCTCTGAAACTCCACCTTAGATGCAATGGATTTGACCACCATTTTAATATGTATGTAATCCTTGACCGAGGAGAGATTAAAGGTTAAAGGTCCTGGGCTGACCAGGCTGCTGAAGTGATAGGGAGAAGGGGTGAGGAGAAGGCCCTTTTTGTCCCCAGTCAGAATGTATGAAGCCGTGATGAGGAACATGACAGCCAGGCCAAACAGGAAGCTGTAGACACGGATCTTTCGGAACCACCCCAGGTTGCTCCATCGTCTTGGTAGATCCCGTTTTACCTCCAGAACTGCAAACAGGTTCATAGGTGTTTCATCCACCTGCAGGAGTAGCGGTCTCTTGCGGTAGTCCTCCACCGTGGAGCCCAGCAGGCTGTACTTGTAGTCCATCTGTGTCATGATGTCCACAGCCTGTGAGTCCCGGGCGTCCCAGCTCAAACACAGGGAGGTGTTATGGAGCAGGAGCCTTTCAGACAGGATGTTTTGAGATGGGTAAATAGCCAGTAGTTGATATCCATAATGGGTTATGGAGAACAGCCCACCTCATCCACTGACTTCTGCTAACTAAATGGAGAGAGACAGAGAAAGAAAGAAAACTAAGTGCGATGACTAGGAGTCAGCATTATCTCACTGTTTTCATTATCTGGCTGAAATATTGTAAAAGAGCAGAATTATTATAAAAAAACTGATTTAAACCTCTCTGATTGTGTGAAATTGTGACGTTGCTATATTGTAATTACCTGCTGTGAATACGAAGAAAATATAAAATTGCAGCAGCTCACAAAATGTCAACATTTCTACCTCAACAAAGCGGTATAATCATGAGAAAAATGTAACTAATTGGAATGACTTCTTAAACTTCCTGTTTCAATCAGACATTACAGCAGCGCTCTACTCATTGTCCATCCTCCCATCCTTCCTGTGCATTGGAATCACAATATGGAAGAAACGATAAGGATGAGAGAGACATTCAGCCCAGAAACTATGAGGCTCTCACGGGGAGGGACATAGATATAAGAGATACGCAGGAGGGATTATATTATCAGAAAATAGTATTCCTCACTGTGAAGTCACTTGGATCAACACTCACCTGCAGATAAAAAAGAACGCCAATGTCTAAAGGGTGAAAGAAATGTTGATCTTTAAAGATAATGCTCTCGCAGTACTACCTTCTGGTTTTATCCTTGAGGTTTTCTTTGTGTCTAAAGGTAAGCCATAATGATTTGCTCTGAACAAAATACAGCAGGATGACAAAAAGGATACTTTTTAAAAGGGTGAGCAGAATGATTTTATAGCTGAAGGCTTTGGAAATGTTTCCCATCTTCACACTTGGAGCTGCATATATATATATATATATATATTATACCCATGCAGTTGAAGCTGATGTATGCCATTCCTGCTCTTGCTCGCATACATCATAAGATAAGGGCACCGTGGAAGTGAGTCATTGCTCGTCCTCGCAGCTGCTGATATTGTCTACCCCCAGCTACCCATTGCAGCTCTGTATTCCAGCAGCTTGCAGGCAGAGCTGATAAGAAGACGGAGTGACTGCCTCCCTGCTCAAGCAATGTCATTTACCCCCCGCTGGGCCATCAGGTTCACCCCACAGCAACAGTCTTTCTAGGAAACAGGTGTCGAAATAACAAGCTCTGCTCTGAAAAGGCTCCTTTCCAACCTACAAGAAGTTCACCTGACAGTACCTTCAGTTTGAAAAAGAAAGACGCAGATGTAAAATATGTTTTTGCTTTACGCCAGCAGAATAATGGATCTTAATCGATAGCTTCTTCAATTAAAGGATTGTACACTGTAATCACAGCACTAAAGTTAGGATGACATTTACAGAATTAGACCTAACAAGCCCACTGATTATTGTTGATGAGCATATCACTCTTCTGTATCACTCTTCTGTATCACTCTTCTGTTTTCTTCCTTTATCAGTCAGTGGGGAGTCATGGCAAAGACTACAAGGATGAAGGCAAAGAAAAATGGTGCATGAGGGTTACATATGAAGAGAGATCGAGACAGGTAAAACAGATGGATGGAAAATGCAAAGGCAAATAAGGGACGGTGTCATTGACACAACAATGTCACTCTCAAGGGAAGTTGCATCTCAATCAATCAGTCAGCTAGCTGTAGCAGTGGGTGACTGGCAGCTTGACAGATCTGCTATACTCATAAAGCAAATATGTTGCTCCTGTCCATCAAGTATGATGAAATAGCTTAACTGGAACTGAAATATGTGTAGAGGGCAGTGGACAAAGAGAACACAAAGTTGCATCATCTACCTTTTTCAGCTGATAAACCTTTAAATCTGTAATAATTAAAGCGTGGATTTGAAGACTATCTGCACTGAAGGCCACCCGTCACATTCATTTTTCCACCTTTAGCATCCTTAATGCCTCTGAACACTGCCTGTAAGAAAGTAGCTGAAAAGTTTTTTTGCAACTAAGTTTTAAAGCATTAGTAATAATTCTTTCAATAATGTGTAATTAATCTATATTTAAGCATTAAAAAGGCAAATATTTTAAAAGAAAAAATCTCAAACTATTATCTGGCCACTAGCTATTCAGTTCAATTCTTCCTATTAAATTCAGTGTACTGATACTGTGTTGCACCAACAACAAAAGTCAACCAAACAAATTTAAAGAGGAAACACAAAAATCTAGGTATAAATTTACTGCTGATATCTATCTGTACTGACATCTATAAATAAGAGAAACACCCTTCAATCATCAATATTATTATGGGTGTTGACTTTGCATAGTTTGTTCACCAGCTTCCCTTGGCAGCACACATGTTTGAAATGCCACAGACACAACAACCAGCTGAGCAGAATCGCGTGAAGCATAAAAAAAAAAAATACAAATAAATATTATGGAAATCTGTTTATGTTTCATGTCTTTAAAAGAAGAAGAAAAATGGCATAAGAAATATTGGATTTTTTTTTTTTTTTAATTGACAAATATTGGTACAGTATCTGTCCTAAGAGTCCTATTGATCGGGCTCCAATGCCCTGCAGCTTGTGAGTAGTGAGACTAAACCTCTTTTGAAGAAAGAAATCTCATCTGTAAATATGTAAATTATGTATTTAGCCTTTACTCAAATGTAATGCAAATGACTGTATGTGTGTTTTTTAAAGATAAAACTTGATATCAGACTAGGCTGAGATGTTTTAGTTATGAATAAAAAAAATTGTGTGCATCTATCTGAATAGAACAGATTTGAGTGCAATATAGTATAAAACCATTTGCGTGCGTGCTCTAGTATAAAACCTGTTGAAAAGCTTTTTGTGCGTGCATCAGTACTTCATTTTCAGGTCTTTTTCAAACCACAGAATAATAAGACTGGATAAATTTGATAATATGATTTCTTGCTTTGTAAAATTAATAATGATCACTAAATATTTAATAAATTATTAATACAATTTAGTGATCACTAAATATTTTATTATTAATACAATCAATATCACCAGTAGTTTCAGATTTTATTTGAAATTGGCACTGAGAAATGAAATATCACTCATGTAGGGAGACCGCAGGTCAGGAAACTGGTTTGGCTGGAGAGATCAAACACATAACCACACAGATAACTCAAATTCATAATAACTGTAATTAACTTTGAATACATAAGCCTCAGTAGTAGTGGTGTACGTGCTGCGCTGACGGCTCCTTCCCTGTGTGGTACAAATGGAATTGGCCACAGTCTTAATAACTCATGAAAGCGAGGCCTCTCCATACTATCTACCCTGTCAATTAGGGACATATCAGCACAGCCAATCAGGCTGATTTGTTTAAAGTCTGCTGTCTGCTTTCCTCCAAGCTTCCCATCCCGGCTCTGGAAAAAAACAGCCCTCCTCACACCAGCAGTTAATTGCTATTCTCTTTTGTACTTTCCCTTCTTTCACAAACAATTATTTTCTTTGTGTTTATTTCTGTCAATACAAAAATGTTTCTTTGTGTGAAAAGCCGCTGTGTGTAACTCCTTTTTTGGCCAATCTGAATCTATTGTTGGCGATCACTATCACGCTATTGGCTGTAGCAAATCAAATTTAAACAGGCTATGCTACAGCTTTTCTAATGTTCTGAAGATGAAAATTTGCTTTCTTTGGCATTGATTTTGCACACACAAAAAAAATGGAAAAGTGGTGACACAAAAGCAACATGTCCATGCGTTTTGGTCTCATTCTTAGAGAAAGCGAATGACAAAAACACTCAACAGCCCTTTAACCATTCATTGCTCAAACCACAGCAAGGAATTATTGTTATACCTGGCTGGAGAAACAGTCTGTGTAGCAGAGAGTGCACTGTCCTACTTCCTCAGCTCTCTGATATTTCAAATGGTGGAAATTAATTGCTGGCCTGCTGATGGGCCGTCTTTGTTTTGATTCAAAGCAAACCAGTAGTGCTTTCTCAGGCTACGGAGAACTCACAGGAAACGTTTAAAATACCATCGCTGTCTTCATTTTTGACTCATGGAGAAGATTAAAAGGCCTTGTTTCTACTGGGTTTAGCACTAACCCATTTTCAGAGGAAATGCTTTCTCTTTGAAACATTGTGCAAGAAACTCTTGAAGATGTTCTGCAAGATAAGTTGGCCGAGTATATGTTTGTGTCCTCTTGTGTCTCCGGGCGTTCTTAAAATGTCAGACTATCTTTTAATATTCAGTGCTGTTTACACTGCACGATAGCTAAAACTTCACTTATCTGGAGAAGCAACAGGCAGATTAGAAGTTGCACTCGTGGCTGGGATGCAGTGAAGCGAAATGCTATATGAGGTTTTGCACAGGGTCAGTTGATAAGCTCAGGCGAGCCCGATTCATATCACCAGAAAGACTCAATGAAAAATGGTTGAATCCTCAAGCATTTATTAGTCACCGGAAACCCAATCCATAATCAAGTGTTCAATCAGAAATGTGGGTGATGAAGGAATAAATCAAGATAGAAGGAAGAAAGCAAACATTTATATTCTCTTGTAGTGTTGGTCCTTATATAATCTCCCTATATAGTACCGCCTCTGCCAACAAGTCAAGTTGCACTTTACAGCCATGTAAATCCAAACATACATGTAAAGATGCCTTCAAAGACATGTAATACGTGGGCACCGAATATTAGTTTCACAAATTCAAAATGATGAAAAATCTAGACATTTCTTCCACTTCTGTTCTGAGGCTATGGTGAATAATGGCCAACAGTATGATGATGCACTAAAGTTGACCTTTGAATATAGCTCCAGGGCTCGGTTGTGGGACACAAGCCACTGTACTCCTACTGCCGGTCCCAAGTCTGGATACGTTGGGAGCCTAGTGTCAGGCAGGTCATCTCCTGTGGCGACCTCTAAACAGAGCAGCCAAAATAAAGAAGAGGAAGTAATGTTCACCTTTGAATCTGTGGCTTATAAAGTATTATCAATCATGATTGAATCACATAGATTTTCCAGTGAATATGGCATAAATGAGTTGTCTTTTGTCCTGTCTTCTTCCTGTTAAAAGGGAGTTTTTCCTTCCCACTGTCACCAAATGCTTCCTCATAGAGGCTCATTTGACTGTTGGGGTTTGTTCTGTATTATTCTAGGGTCTTTACTTTATCATATAAAGTGCCTTCAGGTGACTTGTTGTGATTCGGTGCTTTATAAACAAAAACTAAATTGAACACAATCACACCAAGTGTAACATGTGTCTATTTTATGAGGCTTTTTTGGGGTTACTATGTGCACCAAAATCTAATCAGTTCAGTCCAAGTGAAAGGTTGTTGCAGATGTAAAGAACATTTAGAAGCTATCAACAATATCTCAAATTTATTAGAATGGATGGACTAATGAATGGATGGCAGAGTAATGTACAGTCTCGAAACAATCCCAAAGACATAATGCCTCTAGCCATGGCCATCGACAGCATGGAGGTATAAAAACAGATGAACATAAGTGGAATATGACAATACCATAAAAATGAAATCTACTGCCAGCTTTCCTCTGCGGCGACAGAGCCAGAGAGCTCAATACCATTGCATTGCTCAAGGTGCAGAGAAAAATAAAACATGAAAACAGTATGACAGAGTGGACTGCAAACCCTGCAGTGGAGTCACTTGAGAGACCTTGAGAACAGAACAGCACATTCTGTCCAGAGAGTCCTTCTGGGCAGCTACCCAGAAGTGCTCTCGACAGGCTGATTCCAACTATCCATTGTTATAGTGAAGAAACGGTTTATCATTCAGGGACGATCCTGTCCACACACCATTATAAAGTCATTTCCCTTTTAGGACCACTTACAAACCGTCCAAAGAAAATAAGCAAAAAAACAGAAGAACAGAGGAGACAGCTAATGAGCCTACTTGCCTGCAGACTCCAGGCAACTTCCTGTTGTGGTGTTTTGTACAAAAACAGCTGATAAGTTGACTATAAAAGCCAATAGAAGCTGAAAACGTGAATTTACTGTACGTTCACATCTGTGAAACCATCTGGTTCTTCTTACTGCCTCACCTCTCTTAACATTTCCAAGAGACAGGAAGTTGAATTTGGTTGAAGTCCACCAAAAACACAGGAAGTACTGGCAGGGGAAGAATGTGATAGAAGTAGTAAGATGGAAGAAGAAAGGAATTGTAGTTGCTGTGTCAGCTGAAAAAAAAAACGTTTTTCAACCAGGCCACTCACAATAATTAAAGTTCAGCATGAGGCCACTGCCAGGGTGGTACAGCCATTAAATGCTCTCTGATATGTGACACTGCGGCAAATGCTTGATTGGTCATATTGGAATTGTGATAAATAGCTGCTGGTGACAATGACACTGCCTCCTTCTGTGCTGGGGCTTTTTTATTCTGCCAGGGTGATATAAAGGGACAGAAGCTCTCTTATAATAAATTATGCATGTGTCTCATATTTAAATATTAATTTTCCATTAACATGTTGTCTATAAATCTACAGATGAGTGTTTAAAAAAATAGCAAGGCTTCAAACCTGAAAATGTTGTGTAACATTTTGTTTTCCTGGTTTAACAACCTGCTTCTGCTAAATTGTGTGAGACTGTGGGTTACTGGAAGTAGGACAGTGTGGGTTTTTTCAAACTATACTAATATCCATTAAACCACTGATCTCATTCTCAGAAGCAGTGACATAATTTTCTTAATAAGAACATGATGTTTCTTACTAATTTTTCTTAATACGGTATTACACAAAATGTACTGACTCGAGCAGCTACAAACATTTCTCTTGCAATAACTATCTCTTATAACAACATCTTTAAGTTATATTAGGTTTCCATAAACTTTGCTTTCCTATAATTCATCCAAACATATAAGTTGTATATAGAGTTGTTTACATAGGTATTTTTTATAATGCCTGTGAAATGCATAATCTAGTACTTACTTACTGCGTGACTTACTTACTTAGTAACTTACACTACTTAGTGATATTTATATATTAGCATCCTTAGGGTAACGTTGGAATATTTTTAGTGATTTCTGTTATTGTAACGTGATGTATGCTAATGTATGTTAGGAGTAATACAGTATATGTATTTGGTGTATATTATCTGATGTTTCTTGTATGTATGTACAGAAATATCCCTCTTTGACTCGATTTTAACAATTTTCTATTGATTTACATGATCAAAACCTTTGGAGGCATTGATGAAACACATGAATATTGATGAATTCTTTCCTCAGACAACTTTGGCTTTAAAGCCAAAGTGATTTCATTTAATTGCTCCTTTATTCAAGAGGTGTCACATGTTTTTAACACCAGATCCCGTTCCGGATACAACACTCCAGGGATTTGTGCCACTTCTTGGGATCTTTTACTTGTTAGGAAAATTTGTAAACCACTACACTATGGAACTACCTAATATGCACATTTATGTATATTAAAAATTGGATTTATAATAGTATACATAAAATTAACACAAATAATTCTTTTTTCTGTTTAGTTCTCCCTTCCAATTTTTTTTACTTGCAGTTACTAACCTGAGGCCATTAACTTACTAATACTTATCAGACATCTGTATGCACAAACACATGATAAAGATGAGAAGGAAAAATAAATGACATTACTTTCTGGTTTGTTGAGTATCCCTATGGCATTAGATGAAAGGAACGCCATCTCCAACACGTGAAAAATTTACTCGCTTGATGTTATTATGTATTAAACTCCTTATCAGATGTAATTACTCATTATTGAAGATACGTGGGTGTGCAGCCCCATGGACAAGGGGGGCTTGATCAGTGAAGTCTAAAAACAGAAATCAACAAGAAGCACTCGGAGAGCTCAAACGTCCCCCAAGGCGGCTCACTCTCTGGATAGTATTTATGGTCAAGGGAATAGTATTATATTTTGTATGCAAATATTTTGATTTCTTTGTTATTTTTTAAATGTACTTTAAGATGTTTGCATTGCAGTAAACATGGGACATTATCAATGGATAAGCTTATCCAGGGAAAAGTCTAGGGGTTCCCAGGCCAGCTGATGCAGTTAGGTTCATACATATTTAGACACTGACACAAGTTTTGTTTTGTTACCTGTTTACTAAAACATATTCCAATTATAATTAGATAATGGACATGGGCATAATATGTAGCCTTTCAGCTTTCATTTGAGGGTATCAACATTCAAATTGGATAAAGGGTTTAGGAGTTTCAGCTCCTTAACCCTCTCAAGGCAGGCGTTGCAGATTTGCAACAGTTAAAAGCTAACAACCTGATTACCCCACATACATATTTTATGAGGTTTTTTTTACTCAGAAGTACCACTGCAGGTATTCTTTTGTGCATTAGCAACAAAAACTTAATTTGAGCCTGAGAGGGTTAACATGTGTCGCCCTTAGCTGTCTCCTTTCAATGTGGAGGAGCAGCGACTATACTCAGAGTTCTCTTGGGAGAAATTTACTTTGGATAAGTGAGGGAAGCAACTCATTTAAGGTACCCCACAATTGCACCTATTACCATTTAGTAATTTGACTGATAATGGCACTAGAGACATTTTTAACCTACTTAGCTTAACAGTTTTGCGCCCTATAGCTTTTGGATTTGACCTCACCATGGCTATGTCCACATATTTTCTATACAATCTGAGTAAACAACAGTAGAGCTAATATGCTGTTGAGTGTTAGAATCTGTAAAAACAGACGGTGAACCTTTTTACCCATATTAATATATTTTTCTAAAAACAACAATGTAAATGTAATAAATGCTCATAACGTGGCAAAAAGAGAATTATTAGCTTTAACTTTGATGTGTTTATTTGAAAGCAACTGAAAAAGGCTGGTGAGTGCAAATAAAGTGAGAACCAAAGCTATCTACTGAACCATGAAATTACTCCTTAGTATAGTTTGGGATTACAAGACAACACTTGGAAAAGTATGGAATCAGAACGATGCCACCTTGAAACGAAACCGAAAAATGGTTTGAAACCGAAAAAAAAAAAATTGTAAGTGAAAACAAAAAAATTACAGTTTCAATTAATTGTTTTTCACTATCAATTTTTTTTCGGTTTCAATACAAGATTTTTCAGTACATTTATTTCAGTTACAATATTTTTTTTCGGTTTCAATCCATTTTTCGGTTTCGTTTCAAGGTGGCATCGTTCTGATTCCATAGAAAAGGGGATTGTATTATATTGCATGTCTACAGTGTGCCACAAAGATGTCTGATAATAGAGTGAGCACCCTGACCTGTCAGATATGTCACTCCTTCTCCAGCACCCCCAAAGGTCTGTGGCCCAGTTCAATCATGTAAATCACAAGCACACATAAGAAAAACAAGGAGAAGATCTGTATTCACTGTGGCTTGGAGTGGATTCATTTGTCATATTACCCAAGGAGAAGTCATCCATCACATTCATCCGGATCACACACTCTGTGGCCCAAAAGATCAGAATCTAATCCCCAGGAAGTCAATCTGACCTCAGCCCGACCAATGAGTACACAGGGTCAAATTAACAAACACAACCATCAGCCGCTCTCACCCCCGAGGAGGGTGGTGAGAAACGTGGCCTCTGCCCTGCATTCATAACTGCTTCTCAGCTGGGATCTCAGACGGCTGGAGTCCCAGTTCAGCACTTTCCACCATCTTATCTTTTATTCATTATTTTAATTTCAGTGGCAGCACCTTCTGAGGTGAATAAGTGCTTATGATGGCGTCATTAAAAAGCAGAGAAAAACAATGGCTCCTATTTAAATTATTGATTGTGGTAATGGATATGCTGTGAAGTGCTGTTCTGGGCTCCAAACAGAACACAAATAATGAGGATAAACTATGCCTGAAAATGATAGCAGGGAAAGTGGCAGGTCATGTGTCTTATGATGGGAGTATACTTTACATCAAACCCAGAACAAGGGATGATGGTTTTATTTGAAGAGCTCTGTCTTTAACACAATAAACAATTAAGGTGTATGTGTGTGGATAAAATGGTGTTTCAAACTTGAGGGGCATATGCAAAACAGTGCAGCGTTAGCACAGCAGTTTCAAATGAATAATTTATCAGGATGAACTTCGATGTGATGTGTCTGTAACTTATTATCTAACTTTAGAAAATTTATACCCATGTGAGTAAAAATAATTCTGAAGAGATCCTTGTGTGCATTTCAGCATTTTCCCTGCTACTGTTCTTTTTCCCCTTTGTTTTAAGCTTTCTAATACTAATCTTCCAGTCAATTAAATTCAGTTTCTCTGTTCTCTTTTATCAAGTGTTTTATGTCTGTCTATGTTCCTTTATGTTGATTATTCTTCTTATTTTTGTGAAATATTAATCCGTCTTGCTGACAGATTTTGCGATAAAAGAGATCCAGAGATCTTGAATACAGCACTAACTTGTCAGTAAGTTGCATGGAATGGGGAAGAAGATGTCATGAAATACTAGTTTAATTCACAGTGACTGGTTTTTCTGTTTGTGGTGGTAGAGATGAGTTCAAAAGAGTACAAACCCACATAAACTATATTACTTATCCAATTCAATTTAACTCGATTTTAATTATATAGCACCAAATCCGCTTTATATTGTAAGGTAAAGACCCTGCAATAATCGAATTACCCCCCTTGAGCAAGCACTTGGTGACAGTGGGAAGTAAAAACTCCCTTTTAACTAGAAGAAAACTCCATCAAAAACATGCTCAGGGAGGGGCAGCCATCTGCCATGACTTCTAAAGTACAGAAGACCATTTTATACCACATGAGGTGCTCTTCTGTATCTTTTAATAGCAAAGAATTTGGGGACAAATAGCACATTTGAATCACCTGTGAGTCACTCATTTTGCAGATGGACACCAAATTTACCTGATAATTATCCTTCTGCTCTGTAGCCTTGGTGATCTCAGCATAGCAACAATTAATGAGGTAGATCTCAACAGAGATGCTGTCAGAACCCATATTTGTGATACCTTAAAGTACCGTAATTCTGACCACAAAATATTTTCTGTCTATCATAGGTACTGTAAGCAGAATGGGGTAGTATATGGCTACAAGTAGTCTGTTGTATCTTTACATGCTGAAGGATGACCACAGGCACAGGGAAAGTTCATAGTATAAAAGATGGACATAGCTACTGTGACGTCAGCCACTGGTTTACAAAGTCTCATTTCGAGGTCTTGAGAGGCTAAAGCTGTCTGCCAGTACAAATATAGTAACTTGAACCTGAACTCCGATGCATAGATAACCAAGGCATTAAGGTGCAGGGGGATAACTTATTTCCTAAAGGCAGTATGCAAACAATGCTATCATGCTTTTCAGATCAGGGGAGGAAATACTTCCAATTTAGGAAAGCACCAGAAAGTCCAGCATCCAAATCTGTTTGGATTTAAATGGTAAAAACAAATAATTAAAAAGGTGAATGTGCTTCAATTCAACAACTTCATCCAATATTAGTCTGAATGTGTTATCTTTTGAGACAGCTGACATTGCTGTTACAAAATCCCCCACGTTCCATAGGCTTAAATGTTTGCAGTGGTTAATGCTATGCAGTGCACATTTAAGTAGGCAGGATAGTCATTTTCTTTTGCTATCAAACTGGGTGTCAAGTTGGGTATCGTGACATCCCTTCGTCCCACGTTGTTTAAAATGAAGGCAAAAGGAATGTGCAGTGTTGTTTTTAGATTATAAGGTGGATGTTACACCTGGGTGGACTGCTCAAGTGAACTCTGTGTGCCTGTTTGAATAACACTGAGTGTAATGAGAGTAGCTGTTAGTGGAGGCTTATGTCTGGAATTTATAATTGCCAGCAATGCATGTTGAATATGCAACCCATTAACATGTATAGGATATTGTGCACCATCAAAATCTGAGCAAACCACCTGTTTTCTTGGAAGGTAGAGTTTAAACATAAACAGATAATTGTCGAAATTAGCTAGTTTCGGTTATTTATAATTTTCAGCCATTGTAGCAGCTGTAAATGTACCTATCTGTTATTTGATCCCAATATCAAAGTCATTGTCCCCAGTGAGTGAATCCCACCGTCTTTGGTGACACAACAGCACATTGCCATTGCAATTTTAAAGTTTTTGTGCTGATATTATTGTCAATTTTTATGTGTATTATACTGTCTGGTAAGGTGTAGATGATTAAAATAGCAATAATGCAAGTTGAAAATTCAAGCCACAAACCTCTATAACATATCGGACAACATCAGAATCCCAACAACGCACCTGTTTTCTTATAAGTTAGGTTTAAAAAAAGACTACTCACAAACAATGCAAGATAAACATAGAAAGTTTCAAACTTGCAATAACACTTTTGTAAAAACTTCAAAGATCTGCACAAGAGACAACACTACAAGCAACTACAAGATGCTAGAACTTGTCCCTTTTACCTAATCTGACCTCTTCTTTCAGACATCCAACTTTTCATTTGTTCAACAATCCACCAACACCTGGTCCTACTCGCCTCCTCGCGCTTTATGAGACCTGACAGGCAAACTCTCTACATGTGGACCAAAGTTCATTCCACTGTTAACCTCCATTCTGACAAGAAACAGACAGAACAGAGGAAAAGGAGTTGTTAATTAATCCAATGGGAATGTTTACCATTTCCAGTGGAATGCCTCTCAACCCACAGAGCGGCATAAAAGATTTTGATCCCTACAGGCTTGCAGAAAAATTCAGGGGAAACTATATTCAGTCAATAACACTTGTATTAAAAAAGAAAACATATGCTGTGGTTAAGACTGTCAAGACTAAATTTAGATGTAAAACAATACTGCAGTTGTATTTTTCCATGCTCAGTGTCTTGCCCAGTGACCCTCTTAACAAACACATCTGTAAATGCTATTTTATACTTTGGAATCACGCTACACTTCAAAAGGGTGAACCACTACTAAAATACGATTTTATGGCGCAGCTGTGCATGCATAAATATATTTAAGGTTTGATTTACACTCAGTGGAATTTGGTGAGAGTCCAGGTTGAGAAATTAAAGGACCTATGCGAAAATTTTCATCATGTTTTCTTCCCCAAAACAAGGCATGAGCATTGAATGTTTTTAGAGAGCAATTCCAAACTATTGTAGTCTTTGACTGGAGCTGAAACGAATAAAGTGTTGGACAGATAATTATCTAAATTAGATTCGATCTCATTCAAAGTGTATTTTGTTGTTTGTTTATGCAGTAGTGTCACTTGAGCACCACGGGGAATGGGTTTTACATTGCCCTATGTAGGAAACGCATTGAGAGCACAGGTGGAGAGAATTAGAGCCAGGAGGAAGCCACACAGATCTTTCAACCGTGTGGTTTTTGGTTCTGATGGTAGTGTCGTGTTTTTATTTGTTTTTGCACTGTGAATTTGACTTTCAGTCATTCTCTCAGATTTGTCTGTTTTTATGTTTGTTTGTTTTTTAAGAATTAGATGATAAAGTGTTAAAGGTATTGGCCATGGTGGACGTTAGTTTTTTTCACCACAGCAGCTTGGAAATTACTTCAAATTGAGTCAAGTGGCCTTTTGGTGCTTGGATCATCACTACATATACAATGACATGGAAACCAATACAAATATTTATGGTAACCCAAGTTTAAGGATCAGAAAATGTTTCCTAACACTCTGATGAAAGCATTGGGAGCAACTTGGCATTCAGTATCTTGGTCAAGGATACTTGACATGCCGAGGTCAAACCATTAATAGATGACCTGCTGTGCTGAACCTCCTGAGCCACAGCCACCCCAATATAAATATATTTAACTAGCAAAAGATTAAATAATAGCATGAGTTCAATGAGTTCCCCTTTTTCCCCAGCTCGATTAAGCAAAGAGGTTTGCATGACTGCCACATGAATGGGAAATATACCTGAAATATTCTTTATTATATATAAATGCATTGTTATATATTTGCATCAGTTTTACATAACATAAATATTGTATCTGCTTAACCTAAGCTTTTAAGCATATGAGTGCAGCCTTGCCCAGACTCCTTAGAGTGAATCAATGTGTTTTCATCTCACCATGCACATCTGAGACTGGACTATCAATCAATATATCAACTGACATGAACAGATATAGTATATACAGAGTTATTTTATATACACTGTGTATTTTGAGAATGAAAAATGATAAAGTCATTGCTTATTCAGCTTTCAGGGACATAATTTTCCATCTTACCACCTTAAGTGAAAACATTTAACTCTTCATTGCTATCACTATTATCTGAGCTGCTTTGCTGAACAAGATATTCAGTGACATTTAGAAATTACCCACCATTTCTAGCATTATGTACTAAAAACAACTTTAACATCCCAGGGAAGGAAAAAATATACCTATGAATTAAGTATTCTTACCGTTCCTATTCATTGAATCAGCCCTTTTTTGCAGATCTTTTGATAAGAAAATACTTATTTGGTGATCAGAAAAAAATGTTTTGGTAGTTAACAGATTTATGAGTTTATCTAATTGTTTTTCTTAATGTATTTGAGCACATGATGAAATTAAAACTATCAAACATGCTGTACAAACTGTTAACTTATTTTTTGCTTAAAATTGCAGCTCCCGGTTCAATTCAATTATCTTAATTCTAATGTAATGTTCGATGACTCTTTTGTAATATGTATGATGGTATTTGTCTTAATTTGTAACTGCTGAATAAAAGAAAACTTGTATTTGCCTAAAGGATATATATAAGTATAGTGATGATATGCTGAACTCATTCAAACTCAAGTAACTACGTACTGAATAGTTAAGAAATTAAGATATAATCTAAATAAAACTGAAACTGATATGTTAAGTCAAATTAGTCTTAATAGAAATTTTACATCCAGCTGAGCTCATTCTCCACTCCACTCCAGTTTCCTGCAAATAAACTTGTTTACTTGTGAGACTCTGACTAAAGCTGGAGGAAATAAAATAAAATCCTGCTGTTTTGAGGATTCCAGAAGCAACTTGACATAATCAGAGAAATGCAGCCTCTCTCTGCAAATACAACTTGGACGCTCTTGATACCCAGCAAGGCGCCATCTCCACTTAGTAAACTGGAGTCAGACAAGTTTTCATCTGCTACTATCTTATGATGAGGAGAAGCACCAAAGGCCATGACGTGTTTAGAGCAGCTTCCTGTTTTATCTGTAATTCACTGATTTCTGAGCAGAATCTCTAGTAGACATATATGGTAAGCCTATGCAATAGTGTTTCACACCTAGTTAGCAGTCAGAGCTTGTCTTGCCAGCTATGAGCATGGTTTGAGTCTTAGCCTATGACTGCCAAGTAAACGTGTGAATTAACAAAATGTAAGCTATTACTAAGTCAGTTGGCTCCCTCACTAGGGAGCAGGTCTGATGTAAACAGTTTTAAGAAGGCTACTCAAGGGCATCCCACCGGATCTATAATAATAAATTGGCCTGTAGGTTTTCAGCTTATAAGGTGCTGTGGTTTATTTTCTCCCTGCTACATTATACAAATGACTCAACAGTAACGAAGGCTTGGACAGGCTTAACAGACAGCCAGGCAGGTTAATTTTCCAAATTAAAGGTGAGCATTAAGAGGTCTCCTTTTTAATAGCTAGGATTAATTCCATGGTATATTTTAATTTATAAGGCTGTCACTATGTTTCACCTCTAGCAGAAGGATTACTTACACTGTAATTTGAGTGTCAGGTAAATCACGGTAATACATCTGTCCTGTTCCTCCTAGAAGTAGATTATATATACACAATTCTACCTGCTTGGCCATATCCTGATGAATTGCAGCAGGCTGAGGGATGCTCTAACTACAACAGCACATCCGTCTTGCAAAGTGTAACAATTTCTCTGCTACACCAAAGGTTCATATTGGCAGCAGCTGCCGGCACAGATATAAAACTCCAGCTCCAAATTAACTTGGCAGGGATAATCCCACGAAATGATAGCTAAAGCGATGGAAATAACATTTGTACAAATTCCTTGTGACCCAAGCCACATCTGTGTCCTCACTGCCAAAAATTCACAAAAAAGTAAACAGCCTTACAGGTATGTCTAACACTTTAGCTGAACATTTCGGACCTGTCTGGTAAACGGAACTCGGTGTTGGCCTTTCAGCTAAACCAGACGTGCTGCCAAGTTGCATGTGCATGCTAAGATGCATCCTCTTCTTTGGGTTAAATAAGCCCCCGAGCTGTTGCTGTTGGTACTTCTAATTGCAGCTTTAACCTTGTGTTAAGGTACATTGCAAGTAACACAGAGTAACACACAACCAAAAGCAAAAGCTTTCAGCATAGTGCGGTTATTTAAAAAAAATCTCATCTCACAGGTGAGAAATGACTGGGACACTGAAAGGTTTCCCAGTTGCTCATCAAAAAAAAGAGTAGCCAGGGGTAATTGGGAAATCAACACATCTATCTGTGGTGCTCTATTTTGTTGAGGTGCCCACAGGTCTGTGCTGAGGCCCATTAGAGTGACATCTGGAAGAAAGATACTGGAGTCACACACAGAGAACCACTAATTCTGTCTTTCTACTGCCCTGCAACCCCAAGAAATTCCATGGCAACATACACACACACATCTATCTATATATAGATATATAGCTATATCTATAAATAGAGATAGAGATAGATATATAGAGAGATAGTGTGATGGTATGCTGGACTCATCCAAACTCAAGTAATTGCGTACTGAATAGTTAAGAAAGTAAGATATGATCTAATATGTTAAGTCACATTAGTCTTAATAGAAATTGTGGTATATATTCGTCTGTTCTTTAAATTTATATTAATTAAATATTTCACAAACATGAAAAATTTCACAAATATGAAAAAATGAATAATTGATGAGAAGTAGTAGGTTTCACAGTAGTTCTCATTTTTTTCATGAAATGTTTGGATTGCTTGTCACAAAATGAAAGGTCACACTGGACAAGTTTTTCAGCACTAAATAATAGAATGACAAATGTTGAAGATAACAGTTTGACAGGCCTCAAATTGTATTTTTGAAAAAAGGAAGATGATTCCAAACAGCTATTACAGGAAATCGTGAATTATCTTTGGTGTGCAGCCAATCCTTAAGAAAATTTGTAAATTTGCCAAGTGGAGAACAAAAAAATTACAAAAACTATTCTTTTTACAGCAGATGAACGTATAAGTCATGTCCTTAAGAAATAGGAAAAAAGATCAGACACAGTATCTGAGAGATAAATCTCACCTTTCAGCTGATCCGCTTTACTTTTGGCTAAAGCCTCAGCAGAAATGATTGATCATGAAGCCCGGAGAACCAGGCTTCATGATCTTCCTGAGAGCTTCCTGAAGACTGTTGAAAGAAAACTTGCCAAAAAAGAGTTGCTTTTAGGAATAAAGGTGGTCATCCAATAATATTGTGAATATAAATAGTTTAAAATATTTCATATACACATGATTCTTGTGCTTCAATCCTGCTTTGCCCAGCCACTGGTAGGATTTCTTGATATCAGCCATTTTTTCTCTCTGCTTTACTAAGATTCTTTATCACTACTTATTTTAATATCATACTACACATCTAGACCTAGTGGTTTCACAAACCTATGTTGTTCAATTATTTCTCAATTATCTAAATTAAATTTTCTTCCTTTTCCAACCCTTTTCAGTTTTTATGTTCTCCTGAGAGATATAAATGTCTCTGCTTTTACTAAACAAAAACAGTTGAAATCACTGAACTTCTTTTTGAATATTTAGTGGAAAACACAATATTAAACCTTGCATTAAATAAATAAGATGTATATCGTGAATGTGGATATTTGCATAATTGCAAATAGTTTTCTCTGCACACATTATCCCTTTGTGCCACAGTCCCATAAATCATACCACTGGCTGCTAAGGGGGGTTGTTCAGCTCGCCAAAATCCATCTACATGGCACAACTGGATACAGATGGTGTGGGAAATAAAAGCCAGTTCAGCTCCCCATGCATCATTAATACAAGCAATGACCCCCAGCTTGGCAGTGTCACGCAACCGTGAGTTGCCAGACATACTCAGCACCTCAAAGTCCCAGTGAGATGTCTCAGTAGCACAAGGTTTGTTGCGTTATTGAAGAAATTTGAAATTGTTTCTCACAACAGTCATTTCTGCACATTAAAACTCGCATGCTGCTTGAAAACAGGTTGTTTTTCATGTGATTTTTTTTCCTTACCTTTAATTTTTCCCACTTATCAGTACATGTAGTAGCTTATAATTTTTTTTTATTCATTGCTTTAAATTTGCAAGGAACCAGAGACAAACCACTGTTTGACTAGCAAACCTTTGTGACTTATGGGATTACACCAAAAAGAAGATGAAGCATGTGACTTGCCATTAAACTTCCCATTGTTTACTGGAGCCAAATGAATTTTGCATGCAAGTCATTCACTTGATAAAGCAGATGAATGTCTGTCAGCATGGTAGCTTAATCACTGGATGCTCAGCACAATGACAAACAGCCTCAGTCCACCACTTCACACAGACAACATCTTCTGGAGTGGTTGCTCCTCCACCGCCACATAAATCCTCTCCTCTGATTCACTACTCTCATCAGGAATACATAACATGACTTCATTGGAGGATCCATCTATCACCGGGCACCCTGCATGCACCGTTAGTTTCAAAGTCCAACTCCCACACTAAAACACAGCCAGAATGTAGCCGGATACTGTTTCTAGTACAGATCATTCAGTCATACACCGAAGCCCGCTGTCACTTAGACGCAAGCTTACAAACCCGCCAGTCTGTTTATGAAAATTTACAAAGGCAACAAAGGATTTCCTGTGACAGGCGAGAAGCTGAAGACGACATCTTTAAGAGCTGACGTCTCTTTTGATAGACTGCTTGAATGGCCTAAGACTTTTAAATAGACATAGAGAACAACACAGCTTCTGACAGCCGGTTTGTTTACGGTGACGCAAAGAGCTCTTTTGCATACTAATGAGATACATGTATGTTTCCACTAAAGTCTGCAAGATGTGCAGTCTTCACAGGACATAGAATTAGTTGAATAATAAACCTCTGACAAATAAATAAAGTCTTCAAATTACTTGTTTTGCTCAAACATTGAAAACACAAAAAAATATTCAGTTTTAAATTAGAGAAAATCTTTGAATACAGAAAATAAAAAGAAGGTGGACGTTTTTTGTTTTGTTGACAATATTCTGTTGACATATAGGGAGGGTAAACACTTTACAGATTTTGAGGGTTTCAACTAGAGATGGACCGATCCGATATTATGTATCGGTATTGGTCCGATACTGATGTAAATTACGGATATCGGAGAGAAATAAAAAATGTAATCTGATCCATTAAATATCAAAAAAGCACCTCACAGAACGCGTCATGTGATAGAGTGGCTGTGTGTATTTGTAGCCTTGCTACCAATCTGGCATTTCATCTCCGAGGAAGTTATCCCAGAGAGAAGTAAAGCAAGTGTGTAAGTTCATCTCTTAATGTTTGTAAAGCATTCCTGTAAGCTTTACAACTGATATATGGAGCGACTGCCTCTCATTCTCTCTCCCTCCCTCTCCTGCTGCTACTTCAATCATGAAACTGATCAATGATCAGCTGATTGGCTTTTCTGTCAAGAGTCCGTCTCTCTTGCTTGTCTATCGCCCACTTCACACCAGAAAGAGGAAAGCAGCGGCTGAACAACAGCAGCACGTTTAAGCTTGATAAGCTGTTAGAATTTATTTACTTTCTACACCAGGATCCTTTTCTACGTAGCTGACGGCTGGTAACTGTGCAGGGGCGGATCTAGCAAAGTTTAGCCAGGGGGGCCGATAGGGCATGAACAGGGAAAAGGGGGCACAAAGACATACTTTTCTTTCTTATTCTCATTTAAAATGTCTAGCTTTTAATAAATAATTATCCAAATCTTACACCCAAAGTTTTAATCTGATGTAAAATGTATAGACGTCCATTACTGTATATAGTAACTATTAAGTCTAATATACCCTAGTAAGCTATAGTACTTTTTCTTTGGGAAGGCACGATCTGTGCAGTCTGCAATTCTGTTGAAGAAAGATGTTGATTCTATTTAATTATTCTTGAAAAATAATTGATTTCTGTGCATTTTCTTTCACACTGCATCAAATTAAAGTTGATTACGTCAATTAAGCATCATGAGGTGGAGGGTGGGGTGTTCCCTTTTTTTTTTTTGCTGGGAGTTTTAGAGCCCTATTAGTTAGGTTGCTTACTCTTTAAAATACCAGAATAGGAAGGATGGAGTAGGTTTAAGTTTATTAGATTGATCAGTATTGCTGAACTATGAAATATTTTGGGTGCAGTGTATTTTTTGCATACAGGTATAACAGAATAGCTTTAGTGTTTTTTTTTAAACTTGAGTATGAACTTATACAAAAAGGAGCAAGATATTTAAAAAAACTGTTTTATTGATTAAAAAACACACTATATCGGATTCATATCGGTATCGGCAGATATCCAAATTTATGATATCGGTATCGGACATGAGAAAGTGGTATTGTGCCATCTCTAGTTTCAACACTGACCAGAAATCTCTTAGCCAAGTGGGTGTCTAACCCACAAAGATTAGTTTTCAAAACAAAACTGCTCTGCGGCCGTGGGCACAGTTTATGAATGCACATTGCAGGAAGACAGGTATTATAGGGTTTTTCCACTGTGGTGGATTTAGTCACACCAAAATATGCCATGAGCGACTGCGAGCAACTGAGTCGCCCTGGCTCTGTGCAACTTTTCACCTTGATGTGTTGTGGTGTGACAGTGGAAAACAACAGCGAGGACCAAGACACGTGCCGACCTTTTCATCTCGCTATGGCTGCTTCTTTTCATACGATTCTCCCATGCAAAACTCCGTAACTGGCCAAACAGTACAGAATCTGTACAACGCTGCATTTCTAATAATGCCTTCACAGCAACCTTTTAAAGGAAAACATGGATGTGTCAGTATGCGTCAACAGTAGCACAACGGGGCTCCAATGACACTGAAAATCTCTAATAGGAAAAATGACACAGATATCTAAAATTGAAAAAGCAGAACTGAAACTATTTAAGCAAGAGGTGAATACTAAATATGGACATTTTCAAAAATGTAAGTTTCTCTCTAATCCTCAGAGCAGACTCATAGACCCTGAGGACACAGCTTAACTGAAAAGACGTCATGTTGTGGGAGTGGGAGGGGTTTGTATTGCTGAGGGTTGATTACATACTGATTCTACAGCATGCAACATGCAGCCAGTGCTGAAGAAAACAAAGGTTTCGTAAAAAGCCTGAAAGGAAGGTGAAAACTTGACAGATTTTTTTTTCATATTTCAATATGTCTAATGATCGGTGCACCAGTGAAAACTTGATATAAAGCATCCTGCAGCAGTGGTTGAATTTTTATTTAAACGAAACAAGACACAGGTCAGATGCTTCACTTGTGAAACACAGTTGTGCTACAGGATGGAAAAAGGCCATGTATGAGAACAAAATGGGTGCCTGTTATCAGAGCAGGGCTGGAATGCATGAGTCACTGAGAAAAAGAAAGCTATATCAAAAGCACTGATCTGTGGTGTGGTGTGAGGTACAATTTTGAGGAAGCCAAGTGAGACAGTAACCCTAAACCACACGATTGCATTTTACACAAAACATGCAGATACAGGATGTGCAGAGAGTATGCAACATACCCGATGCTGACGTTTACCGACATGCAGTGTGCTCTCTTTCCCAGTGCAATCAGGGCACCTTTGCTTACAAACCCTGTTTTACTTGCCTGATGTACAATGATACTGTCCATGCTTCCTTATCATTTAAAGCTAGATCAAATGTTCAGGGCCCAGCATAACAGACTGAGAACACAAACAAGCCTGCACAAGCTGTAAACAGCCACAATCTCTCCAGCATTCAGAAGTATAGTGCTTCAGTGCATTTTACAGACGAGTCCTCAGTGATGAGTGAGAAAGATAACAGGAGGGGAGAAGAATTACTGAAACTGTTGGACAGATTGTTTTTTTCTTTAAATAACTACTAAAATCTGAACAGAAGGGGGGGTAGTTGGCTTTCCTTGACCACCAGGGAAAAAATGCTACAGGGTCTGATCAGAGGCTTTTGGGATGAGACAGAGCTGCTCTGGGACACACTGTTGCCCCATCTGGTGCAAAATGTCCCAAACGAGTTCTCACTGAAAACAAAGAAATGTGGGGCAAAAGGAAGCTGGCAGGAAGACAGACCATGCACCAGTGTTCATTAATACTTCCGCTTTTTAGTTCATTTTGATAAATCATGACACCGCCGGGGCCTCAGCAGAATATGAAAACGTTTCGAGATTTATGGGCTGGATTATCCCGGTGAAAATTACACCTAAATTAAAACTGCATGAATAAACAAACGCACCGGCGTGGCAAATGCATGTGACACTAAATGCACAATGGCACGATTCACATGAAAGTCTTCACTTTTCTCTGCTAATAAAAGCTGCCCCACTGCACAAAACACTTGGGTTCATCTTGTGCACTTGCACTAATCCGGTGTGTAATTCATCCTTCGTCCAAACATTGGGATACGTTTCATCACTGTCAGTGTCTAATGACTTTAAATCCATGACTCTGAAAAGACCACAGCCCTTTGCATATTTTCTTTTAAATTCTCTATGGTAATTGTAATGGTAAAGGTCACTTAAATTGAATTCCTATAGAATGCATCTGCTGTTGCTGTGTCTATTGCATCCCCTTCTCCTGAGAAAATTCCAACAAAGATAGGTTAGCATTTCTTCTTTATCAAACTCACAATATATAACAGCCTATAGCTTGGGTGTAGTTTATAAAACTACATCCTTGGAAATATACTTAAAGTTAGCATTTGTCATTTGCTCAACAGAATGCTTGATTTTGAATACATAAGAAAATGCATTAGGAAAAACAAACCCTGCTTAAACAGCTTTAGCTTGTTATTTACATTCCTGTGATCTATACAAATCTCATATCAACTTAAATGAACTCGGGCCCTTTTGAAAGATTCTTGGTGAAAGTAGAGGCACTTGGAGCCAGGCAATTATTCATGGACTAAACGGTGGGTTGAAAAACAAAGGAAAACGCACAACTCACCACTGCAATGAACAAAGATAGGTCTAAAAAAGAGAGCTGCAAAGTTCAGTACAAGCAGCTTCCACTTCATAACCAGCAGAAAAATCATTTACATCAAGTCTGAGCCATCGATTTTGTAAATGAGATATAGACACGTAACGGTTTGGAGATGACAAATTTTAAGCCTTAAGTTTGTTTTTTTTTATCATAAGTTCTGCATTTTGGCCATTGACATCGCTTCCACTCCTTGCTCAGATGTCATGGGCGGGAAGTGGAAGTGAATCTTTACCCATTACGAGGAGTCACTTGTCAGTCATTTATTGGGTAACAACTTGTCATAGTCATTTTCTGCTTATCATGTGTTTTACGTCAATTTAAACCTTTTCTTGGAAAATAATTATAGTGCGGCAATAACCCTTAGGGAGTGAGAACGTGTTGGCAATAAATATGGCTTGAAACTTGTAAATAAGGCCAAAAATAAAGAAATGTATACAAAAGAAAAGTATACTGAGGTCATAAATCGGGAGAGAAGTAGGGTTATTTTCTCTTGAAGTTCTCTCTTCCTGGCTTCTGCTGATCTGCTCATGCATTCCCCATCGTTTTTCAGAAACCGAGGAATCTTTTACATACAGACTGTGATCTGCTTAGCAATAAGATGATCGCCACGTCATATTTATATGCATTTTTCTGCCGACGTGATGTTTCACATCAAAACTGATCTTATCCTTTCTGTGAAAGAAGCGTGATCATCTTCAGGACCGGAGAAAAACCAGTGTTTGAAGCTGTTAATCCCGCTGTGCTCACATTTACACGTAATCAAAGCCTCATTGAAAAAAATCTTTCTCCTCACACTTGACAGAAATATTATTCATTCATAGCTCTGCTTCTTCAAGATGCGAAATGAATGCCTCATCAGCCCAGTATGAAGAGAGACGTTGACGCTACACCAGTCAGAAGTTTAATATGATAGATCAACTTGGGCTGGCCAGAGTAATTCATCAAAGTGCTTCAGTCACTCCAGAAATCTGTTGTGGGTAGAAATCTTTAAAAAAGAGCTCAAACAAAAACAGTGAGGCTGCTAGAGGCCACGCACGCTACCCTCAGTCGAGGCATTTAAATCATTTTAATCATCCATCCCACTCACTGTATAATAATATACTGCAGTGAGAAAGAGAATCCCCACCACACTTACGCCTACGACTCGGCTTCCCACATAGACTGTGTCAACTTACAAACAGCTACACATTGTCACAGACACACACACACACTGTATATATCCTGCCGCGCCAATGTAAACAACATGACATGATATATAAGCTTTAAAAATAAGTGTTCTTTATGGATGATAGCAATTATTAATTTCATCACTGGTTGTTCTTTAATTTATTTTTTGAATGAGTGCTTAGTAGTTCATGATATGTATTTTAAAAAAAGATGACGTCTTCTCATTGCTTGCACAGTTAACTGCCCTTAAATCCCACAAATATGAGATGTATGGTGACACAAATCATTTAAGTTGATGGTCGCTATAGGATGCGTGGCATTTCTGCTTGATAAATGTCTCAGCTCTTTAAACACTTCATTAATTCCCTGGCATTCATCTAATCAATGAACTGCTCCAGCCAGCACTAGTGCTCTTGACAGATTTCCCATCACCTCTGCATTGTCCTGCTACTTAAGTGCTCTTTCGCCGATTAAGTTCTCTCAGCGTTTGAGACCACTGCAGCCACTTTGCTACCTGTGCTCAATTAAAAGCTCAATTACAGTAATTAAAATCCCTTGTAGTAGCTACTGTGCACATTAACTTAACCAAGCCGAAAGTTAAGGGGGAAGGAGGTTAAAGTGAGGTGATTCACACCGAGGGCCATGTGTCAGCCACTAACCAAGCACATCACATGACTCCATAAAGCACCAGCATATTCTAATTTAAATGTCTACCTCCTGCAAATTCTTTCAGGCAGTTAAAAATAAATGTGCAGGTGTTTTCAGATCCTGCTTGACTGTGAGGTGCGCCTTTACGCGCAATCGCAAAAAGATGCCGTCTCACTCCCAAACACCCCCCGGTCAGGCTGGCTTCGCGGCAGGCATCAGTGGTCGGTCTGGTGTTGTTGGACAAAGAGAGGACCGCTCCGTCCCTCCAGAGGCTTCCCCTGCTCTCATTGGTCAGCAGGAAACCTTTTGTTTGGTCTCTCACGGTTGAAAATCCTGCATCTCATGAATGGAAGCCACATTTTCTCGCAGGAAATGTAACCAAAGACCTCGCTGTGGTTACTTTAGAATAAAAGCGACCGCTTCAATGATTGCGACTCGAATAAGATTTCCTCGATAGTTTTGCGAATGATCTCCACGATGTTCGCCCACGATTGGCGCTCTTGTCGGTAACTCTCAGGAGCGGCGGCTCACTCCGCCGCTTTAAAATGAGTCAAATCTGGGGTTTGATTAGAATACATAGTGACCTATTCATTCCCTTTAGGGAGAGCGGGCGCCTCTGCGCTGAAAGGAGTCCGTTATACTTATGATGTCTCCGTAGCTATACACTGTGCGCGCACAGTCAAATCAGCCATAAACTTTTCCATTTCTGCACCCGCTCCCTTCAGACACACAGCCAGAGAAGCGAGTGCATAAACTATTTTGAACTGGCGCAGACAACAGGTTTCACAGCAGAAAACTGATGTTAAAAAGGTTAAACAGCCGTGAAAATACAGCAGGCTGCTGTGTGAAATAAAACCTACCATGAGTTTCTTTATTTGTGCCGGCAGCGCTCGCACGTCCGGTCGGATCAAACAACTTCTCATAGCCGGCTCATATTCCCTGGTCAGTGGTCACGAGATTTAAAGGCATTTGTAAATCCATACAATTGTTCTGTTTTCTTCTTCTGCTTCTTTCCTTCACGTGCGGTTACATGAGAACAAGTTAAAGCATGCGAGCCAGGCTGTGTGACAGTCTTTCTTTCGCTTCTGCCTCTCGCTCAGGCTCCCGACGCGAACAGTGGGAGTCAGTCTCTCTCTCTCTCTCTCTCTCTCTCTCTCTCTCTCTCTCTCTCTCTCTCTCTCTCTCTCCCTCAGTCTCTCTCTGGTGTTGTGTGATGCTTGGGTGAGAGGTCAAACGGATGACACGCGGGTTTCCTAAGAAGAAATGTAGAAATCAGTTCTAACTGTAGAGTCTGGGACCTTAAGCAAAAATTCACAGAAAAGGAGCGATGACCCTGCAAAGAGTCATCACTATTGTGTTATAAATAAGCTGACACCAACAAAATAAATTTGAAATAGAAACTGTTTAGATTTCCAAAGTTACTTACTATAATTTTCAATGTAACATGAAATGTACAAATAATAACATAAAAGACGATTTAAAGAAGAATTCAAAACACAATTATTTAAATAACTTAACTCTAGAAATGGCAGAGGTGGTTCTGCCGGGATCTTCTTTGTCTTTACATGCCAAAAATCCGTGATGCATTTGCTGTGGTGACACTTGGGAAATAAGAGCGCATTTGAAATGACCTTCTAGACTGGAGAGGACATGTTTATTTCCAAAACAATGCCCTACACCACGCAGACTGGTTATAAAGTATTGACATAAATAGTAGCTTTTCAGCTCTGCTGCTCGTGTCCTAAATCCAACGAACTAAGTTAACAAATGTCAGACATCAAAGTAAACAAAGGAAACGATGCAATGCTAGACAAAGTTATCCTATTCAAGTGCCTCTTCCCCAAGGCGGGTTCTCTAACTAGGTTCATTATGAGTGATTTACATCAGCAAGTGTAAGCATGTTTAGATTACTATGAATTTAAAAAAATAATCAGTGTTTTTTAATCCAACTGAAATATATAAATATGTATAAATAAAATATATCCTAAGAATAAAAAGAAAAATAATTAAATGGCTTACTCTAGAAATGGCAAGAGTGGCATTTCCCTTTTAGACCTAAATCCCTGGTTTGATTCTGGGAGGAGACACAAGCATCCAGTGTAAAATATGTGACAGGTGGATCAATCTGTGGTGACCCTTGGGAAATAACCCAGAATCTGAAATTGCCTTCTTCACTAGAAACAGCCAACACCAACACTAAGACCACGCTCACTGTTTATGAAGTGATAATACTGTAAAAATTGTCTGATCGTACTAGGCTGCTCATCCAGCTAATTTAACTAGCTAAGCTTTCCATGATGCACTGAGCGTTTCTCCTTCATTTATCTGTTTTCAAACTCTGTCTGTTTATACACCACTAATTATTTCTAATGATTAAATAAAGCAAACTCTGTCCTACAGTTTCCCTTTTGTCCTGTTTCTCTCTGCTCTCTTCTCTTTCCCTTCATCCCCCAAACCGTCACAACAGATGGCCACCCCTCCCCGAGCCTGGTTCTGCCTGTTAAAAGAGAGTTTTTCCTTCCCACTGTTGCCAAGTGTTTGCTTATAGGGGATCATGTGATTGTGGATGGTTCTTTTGAATTATGTAGGGTTTTTTCTACCTTGCAATATAAACCACCTCAAAGCAGTTATTGGAGTCAGATGGGAGGTAAATTGTCTGGTACTTATAAAGCATCTTTCATTCACCCAACCACACTCATTCATTTATCTGACATGATGCTAACTAACATGATAACAAATGCATCAGGGACAACTCAGGGTTTAGTATCGTGCCCGAGGACTGGAGGAGGTCGGGATCGACCCATCCACCTTCCGATTGTTAGATAATCGATTGCATGAGCCATGACTGCCCCTAGGTCAAGGTTCTGCTATTGATAGCTGTAGTTTAAAGTTTGTCCGTCCTAATTATTGGCTAGAATAAACACTATAAAACGTAAAATAACTATTTATCCTGGTAAATGTGTTTACATAGTCAGCAAATGCCAAAAGATTAAAAACTACAACAAGATGTGGTCGCCATAAATTCTATAGTCACATAGAGCAGAGTGTACATTGAAAGGGTTTTTTTCAGTATCATGATAGTTCTGTTTTGTTTTGTTTTTTAAAAAGTGGATTTGCTATGAAGTGTTATAAAGCAGATTTACACGGAAAACCATTTTGCTATTGCTGCTGAATAATAAAGACTGTATAAATGAACCAAAAAAATAATTAAGAAATGCAGTTGCTGAAATGTCCACTTGAGGCAAGATCACAAAAGCAAATCTGTCCCCACAGCGTCTCATGAAAAAAAAGGCCCAAATTTGTCTTATCCAGCTTCCTTATTCATTAATTTATATGAATAAGGAAGCTGGATAAATATTACCTGATGATTTATGGGGTTAAATATGTGTGCAGTGCACTTCTTCCTACTCCTTTTCGATATGTAAACCAAATCAGAATAGGTGGAGCAATTTTGGAGTGTATGTAATGGGAACATGTGAAATAACCAATTCTAGGTTATGTAGGTTACTCGTGCCAGCTCTGCATCTTAAGAAAAGGGCAAAAAGTTTATGTTTTCCATATTTCTGAGTCTATAAAACACAATGGAAGTACATGGAATTACTTGGAGGTTTAGACATTGCACTGATGAAAAATTTCAGGCTTGTTCTGATGGGTTTTTCCCATTTATTTTCCTATAACCTAAGAAATAAAAACGGGTTTTAAGAAAATGTGAAAGCACATATTTTTTAACATGTTTAAATATTGCATTGGCATAGACCAACAGGGACAAAAAGCAGCGAGAAACTGATTGTGCAAAAATGTTTTGATCTTTTGATGAGATTTTTATGACATATTATTGTAGTAAATAACATAGAAGTGGAATAGTAATCATAGTAGTGAAAATAATGTGTTATAAAGCATCATAAACCTGCTACTGTTCAATTCATCACTGGACTGCTGTGAGGCTTTTTTCTTCAGAGACGGGAGTGACCGTGTGTAAAATGGGATGCCTTTAAACAACAGCATTCTGTTTGCCCCAAAGAAAAATGAATATAGCATGATACACTTACTTAAAAAAAGAAAAAGACACAAAGACCACAAGTGACACATTCATGTTCTTGGGCTTATTTATTTAGTTATTTTTAATCTTGGTGTTTCAAGAACAAGCGTGCATTCTTATATGATGAAGACCAACAGGGAGATGCAATCTCAGCCAGAGATGTGGGAGATGATTCATCGTGACGCATCTGGAGGATTTAAAGCTAAACGGGTAATAGCTTGACTGTGGTGACCGTACAGCACATGGACACACTTCTATCTGCAAGCAGCTGGGTGGTGGTGGTGGGGGTCCAGTTAAGAGAGCTCTCAGCTGGAAAATGTGTTGTCTCATATCGTGTTTCACTGATGCTGCCGTAATTCTGTAACTGCTGTCACTGAGTCAGCAATCACATCATCATCGCAATCATTGCACTGGATACCATTAAGCCTTCAGACGCTGTCTTCCACATGCTGGTTTCATAAGCTTCCAACGTCCATTACTGCTAATAGACAAGATACCCAATAGGTGTTATAGATTTTCAAGAATTTCATCTTCTCGCAATATGAATTTTTCCTGACTGCTGGCTGCATTTCGCTCATGGATAATATTAATGCAATCCACTTTGTTTATGCCTGGTCGAAATCAGAGAAAAAAGGAAACAGATGCAAAACAAACAAAAAAAAACCAGCTGGTTTTTGTTTGTTTTATCTTTCTGTGTTGTTTTTTTTATTTTGTGTATTAGGTCACATGTAACTCTGAGGACAGGGCAAAATATGTGCGTTCATTTGCAAGCAGCTTTTTCTTTGAGCTAGTTCAAGTACTGAATGGCAAGGTATTCGTACCACAACCTGATGTAATTCAGTTTGTCAGTGGTATTCGATTTATTATTTCATCACACACATCCTAGGATTGCTTTTTTAAAATATTGCTTTGCCAAAGATCAAAGTTCTAATTTTTGGCAGCGTTGCTAGAAATGACTAGCTCCTTTATAAGCATTAACATGTCACTGCAATATTCAATTAACAGTGGGGCAGTGGAAAGCAGTATCTTTAAACCTTCAAATTTGATCAAAGGACTACAAAATATTCCATGAATTCAAGTTCTCTTCACATATTTTCAAAATTGGAGCCAAGGTAGATCAAATTGAAAAGCTTCTTTTTTGCAGTTTAGTCAAATATAACTTTGTTGCACTTTCTGCTTCAGGTGTGCAGTAGTTCAGTAGCTGTCACACTTGGATTGAGATGAGAACATTTCTTCTATCCCAATTTAACTAAATTCAACAAAGAGTCTCTGAACAGAGCGAGACGCTTCATGGTTTGTCTGTTAAATATCTACCGTTGAGTCATTCTATGACCCGCAGCACTACCAAATCTTAACATGGTCTCTTTTGTATTCTGCATAATAGGAAGGGTTTAATTTGTTGCAAAGAACTCAGCAGGACAGTCAGATGAGATTTGAAGCAGAGGCTTTTGCGCAAGCCTGTTGGTGAGAGGGGGTGGAAATGATGTCTGATAAAATCATGAGTCATGATAATTGAAGGATAAATGCTGAGCTCATGCATAAATGATTGGGTTTCCATTGAATACAGTCTGTTTCCAGTATTGGTCATGAAAGGGGGGGTAAACTGTGTTTATTTCGTGCTCTGTGAAGATGTGTTTGTTGCTAAGTCTGGTTTAAACTCCAATGGGGTCAGGCAACTTCTGCCATGCCGTTCTTTCCAGCCTGCGCATTACTCATCTCTTTCATTTCACGTTGTGTGAGTGAAGGCTGAGCAGTGATTACAGCCTGACCCTGGCGATATGTGTGCGCTGTTCAGCACTAATATGAGGACTAAACAAAGACCCTGGGATGCAATTTCAAAGATTGAATAATGATTTTATTATTTCTCGGTGACAGTCGTGCCCTCAGGCATTATGTTTTTGAGTTGGTAGTCCCATTCACAAAAAGGCAGTATTTCTTTATTCAACACAAACATTCATTTGGACTCAAGGATGAACTGATTAGAGTTTGATTTGGTAAAAGGTCTAACTCGGGAATTCGTTTTAAAAATGTTTCATACAAATGCCTCATAGCTAGAATGATAAAAGGTCAAACCTCAACCTCACACTGACACACACTGAATCTTCAGCAAATTTCTCATTACCCTAATCTTTGGTGGCCACCTATTAAGGTCCTCCCTATTAAAAGCTTCACAAGCCACTTTGTTAGGTACACCTGTTCAGTTACTACACAGGCATCTAATCAGCCGATCACATGGCAGCAACTTGCATGGTCAAGATGATGTGCTGAAGTTCAAACAAGTATCAGAATGGAGAAGAAATGTGATTTAAGTGCAAGATAGGGTGGTCTGAGTATTTCAAAAACTGTTGATCTACTGTACTGGGATTTTCCCACACAACCAACTTGAAAAAGAAAAAAGAGAAAATATTCAGTGAGCAGCAGCTTCCTGGGTGAAAATGTTGTGTTGATGCTAGATGTCAGGGGGGAAAGGCCAGACTGCTTCAAGCTGATTGGAAGCAGAAGAGCATCTCTGAACGCTGAACTGAAGCTACAATTTACATTATTTCAGCAAAAATGGACAGTAGAAGATTGGAAGAATGTGGCCAAGTTATGCAGCAGAGCATCTCTGAATGCACAACACGTCAAACCTTGAAGTAGATGTGCTACAGCAGCAGAAGACCACATCAGATGTAAGCTGAGAACAAGAAGCTGGACCTACAGTTTGATTAGGCTCACCAAAACTGTGCAGGAGAAGACTGGAAAAACATTAGCTGTCTCCATTTCTGTGGCAACATTCAATTGGTAGGGCCAAAACTTGGTGTAAACAACACAAAGGCATGGATCCATCCCGCCTTATATTAATGGATCAGGCTGCTGCTGCTGGTGTAATAGAATGGTTGATATTTTACACACCACGACCTAGCTGAGTATTGTTGCTGTCCATGTCCATCCCTTTATGAGCACAGTGGAATCATCTTCTGCTGGCTGCTTCCAGCACAATAACGCACCATGTCACAAAGCGCAAGTCATCTCAAACAGTTCCTTGAACATTAAAATGAGCACACTGTATTTAATATGCCTCCACAGTCACCAAACCTCTATCCAAGCACCTTTTGGATGTGGAACAGGCAAATCGCCTGTATGTTTTAAGCACAATGTTGAATCTATGTTACCAAGAATGAGGGCAGTTTTGAAGGCAGAACGATGTTCAATTTGGCTACTAGCAAAGTGTAGCTAATAAAGTGAATTATATGTCATACACTGCAATAAAATTTGTAGTGCTGTCACCGTTAATCTCATTAAAATTATGTTAACGCCATAACCGCATTAACATGGCAAATCTTGGTTAGCGAGTTAGCGCAGATCACCCCGTGCCCCGCACGGCGCTAACGTGTTAACAAGCTAACCGTGCTAACGCGTTGACGCCATGCAACCCAACTCACGGGCCGATCCACGCTAACTCGCTAACGGAGATTTGCCGCGTTAATGCAGTTATGGCCTTAACGTCATTTTAACAAGATTAACGCTGACAGCTTTAAAAATTTGTCATTTTGCTGAAAACCCACAGTCATTAGGGTTAATCAGTATTGGACTTTAGACTAGTATGTCCAAAATCCAATATATATATAAAGTATTACCCCAGAATATGTTTGTTTATAATTATTTGTTAACAATAAGACAGATGATGAGCAACAGTAGCCAAAGTAAATTAGATGGCACCTATCTTCTTTGAATTTATTGTAATTTTCCGTTCTAAGCATGTAACACCCCTAACTATTCAACCACTTACATCTTTTCAAAATATTTTTGATGTAATGTAAATAAAATTAATGAAATCAATTTGCTAATCTTTTCCCAATACCTTCTGCCTTCCCTACTTTTCCTGTGGCCACAGCTCTATCCCTTACTGCTCAAAAGATTCCCCAAACATTGCTAATCTTTAAAAATAGGTCAGAAATATATAGTTTCCATTTTTTAAAGAAATCTTTTCCTAATCTTAACCTCACAGTGGGCCTTAGTGTCTCTTTATCTCCACCATACACCCTGGCAATCTCCCTAAAACTTGCATGTGGCACAAAATGGAGCATATTCTTAATTTAGAAAATGTTCCTGCTTTCCTGAACACAGTCCAACAGCTGAGATTACATTGCCCTCTAACTCTGTTTGGTTAAAAAAAACACGACTTGATTTGATTTGGTGGAAGTCAGTGTTGTACACTCGTATAAGGCTTTCCAGAAGATGATGTTTGTGTCAAGTTGGCTCACTGATGTGTTTTAGCAGTTTTTGAACAATAATTATGGTCTATGGCAGAGAGGAATATAACCGTAGGATTTTCCTGATGTTTTTCACGTCTTACGGCAAGTTATCAAAGTCACAGTCTGCAAGTGATCACTTTTCTCAGACATGTTAAAGATAAAAGAGAATTTATCATTTTTGTAAGTGTGGGTTTTCATGTTTGGGTTTTTCTTGTAGACTTTTAAACGACCTCTTCAGTGATGTATACTGGAAAGTGCTTTGGATCAAGACCATGTGAATAAATCACAGAAAATCCCCTAATGGCTTTGCACAGAATGGGGGAACAGTTGATGATTTTCTCAGGAAGCAGGGTTTTTTCTGTGGTCAGATGACTAAAGCTGATGTGGACCCATAGCCCAGATCAAAAGAACAAATATTACAGCATGTTTTAATCTGCTTTATGCTTGCTAAATCATTTGATTCAGCAATCGCAGGGAGACATCTGTACCTGACACTGCAGTGAACATTGCTGCCTCAGCACTTCACTAAACCAGGACTTTGGGCCAAAGCTGCCACAGTGCATTGTCTTCCTCATACGTCTCTGTGCATTAGGAGGCTGCTCCTTTTGAATCATCAAATGAATGAAAAAATGTAATATTTCTGTTGCAGTACTCAATAAATTGCATCATGTGTTAACTGAGCTGAGCAAAAAGAGTCACTGCAGGGAAAACAGACAGATTTTCTTAAAATACATGTTTGATTTATGAGCGCCTGTTTGTTTGTCTAGTAGAAAGACCATTTTTTCGAGAGGAGGACATTTCTCTGGAGAGGGCCAATAGAGAAAATCCTGCAGTGCTGAACAGGATCCCATACATCAGTTTAGCAGGCAGGGTCATCACCCATTGTTTTTTTATAACAATACAACACACTTCCCAGAAATACATACACAGAAATGAATTCCACATGTGCCAGGATAACCTCATGCAGGCTGAAGAGGGGTTTTTTTTTTTTTTTGACATTATGACTGCAGTTATCACTTGGAAAAGATAATTAAATGGCATTTGTTTAATTAATTAATGCTTATTATTTTTTATGCTTCTGCTTTCACCTTTAGGAAGAGGGGACAAGGTCCTTGTTCAGATTCTGCACTGCAGTGCTGTGAGTTGTTGAGTTGACTCATTTTTAATGTTGTTTTTAATGTTATGGAGTCTTGAGCATTTAACTGGACAAAATAAGGAAAATTAAGACAACATATGAAGAAAAAGTGTAAAACATTACAATCAATCAATCAATCAATCAATCAATCAATCAATCAATCAATCAAAAGAAGCTTTAAAAAAGAACCACTGCACCTCACTTTAAAAGTGTTTTGCTTCAAAATAAAGTGATAGCACAAAAACCGTGGTAGTCACATATCACAAAGACACACTGATTCATTTAAAAGGTTTCAGCAAGGTGAATAGAAACGGTCTGATTGTCTCCATCTTAACCTTGAGCCCATTCTCTTTCAAGACTGACTGTATGTTTGCTGAAAGCACTGAAATAATACACCCGAGGTTGGAACGTACAAACAGTGCAGATAGCACTCAGTCTGAAAGTCTGTAGAAGGAAATATAACGTCCCTTTTCTCTTCCATTTATCATTCATACATCATGAGATGTATTTGCATGCATGTACACTCAATGACCGCTTTATTAGCTATATTTAATTAGTACCGTATTCAACCCCTTCGAAAACTCTCCCTATCCCACCACATCCCTAAGGTGGCTTGTTGGATTGACATAAGGTGACCGTGGAGGCAGTTTTAGTGCAGTGGGCTCATATGGGGTGGCTGTGGCTCAGGTGGTAGAGCAGATCAGCTGCTGATCGGAAGGTTGGTGATTCAATCCTTGGCTTCCCCAGTCTGCATGCCAAATATCCTTGGGCAAGATACTTACCCCAAGTTGCCCTCCGATGCATTCATCGGAGTATGAATGTGTGTGAATGTAGTTTAGTTTGCACTTGTGTTTAGAAGTGAATGGGTGAATGAGGCATGTTGTATACAGCACTTTGTATACTGTATATTTCATGTTGTTTATAATAAATTCTGATCCTGCCATCTGAATGATCTGGACTCATCAGACCAGGCAATGTTTTTGCAGTCTTCTGTTGTTCAATTCTGTTGAGCCTGCAAGCTGTAGCTCCAGCTTCCTGTTCGTAGGAGTGGAAGCCAGTGTGGTCTCCTGCATAACTTGGTTCTAAACCCATGACTGTACAAAAGACAAGTGGTTAGTTGAGTTACTGTTGCCTTCCAGAAGCATTTTGGCTATTCTCCTCTGACCTCTGGCATCAACAAACTATTTTTTGCCCAGAAAACTTCCGCTCGCTGGATATTTTTTCTTTTGGATCCTTCTCTATAATCCCTAGAAATCCCAACAGAACTGCATTTTCTGAAATAGTCAGACTAGCCCATCTGGTACCAACCCGGCCACGTTCAAAGTCACCCTAATCACTTTTGTCCTCCTCTCTGATGATCAGTTTGAACTTCAGCAGGTCGTTTTGAGCAGCTGAACAAGCGTGTCTAATAAAGTTGGAAATCAGTTTATAAAAGATCATTTTTCATAATAACTGTGAACAGGAACCTTTTAATAAAATGTCAATGTTATTGGCGGTATCAGTTGTTCAGGTTATTGCTGGGACTCTGCATTTCCACATGTTGTAATAGAAGATTAACTCTATTTTTGTGGGCAGGAAATTCTTTCACTATCACCCTTGTGTCTTCCAAAATTTAAACATGCCAGATGATGTGAAACAAACATCACTGGTTTGGCACTGAAGATTTTAATGAGCCAACAAAGGAATTCAAATAGCAACTCAGACAAAAACATGAACTGGAAAATGGCTGGAGGACAATGAGGTACATATAAGTTTTTTTCCTCATTTGCATCTTCTGGGTATTTAATGAGGTTTAGAAAGGCACCATCATGTAAATAAACTGTAGACACTAAGACGGCAATGATGAAGTAATTATTACAAAGTAATGGAAACACGTCAATCAGATCCGCATTATTTTCAGGCACTGGCTAAGCATCTTTCTTCACTTGTCTGACAGTCAATGGCAACCCCATTGTTGCCGGTTCGGTAACCAAAGACACGGCTTGAGCAGCATACTTCTGTAGTGTTTATGTCTGAAATGAGTGGGACCACAGAGCTCTTTTGAAGTATTATGAATTCTGCACTGCGTCGCGGTGTGCCAGAGCATGGATGCACATGTTATTTTTCATTCCGCTCACTTCAACTCTTTTCCTCAGTGTTTCAGATGCACAATGAGGGGTGTGCGTGTGTGTGTGTTCTTTTTCATATGAAGCAGTTTGGTTGCGTGTCTTCACCTTTGCATACTTTTGTCCTTATGTAGGAATTCATGCTGAGGACCTGCAGTCTCAAAACCACATTTTTGTCTTGTCATTGTTGTCAGTGGCACTGCAGTTGTGCGGCTGTTTCTGCCAATCAATATCAATTTTCATCCAAATAAGTGTGATTAGAGCTGATTAGACAAGCACAAGGCTTTACTGATGTTCTGGTTATAGACCAAACACAAATAATTAGTTTAACCCAAAAGATTTGAACTCTGCATTACAGGATAGGATGAATGTAACATATTACAACAGTGTGATCACATTTGTCTTCGCATATGACAACACGGGGGTTTTGGTGGGTTAACAAAGCAGAGAGCACACAGAGATGCTCGAGCCGTGGCCAAAGGCAGCTATTTCATATATCAACGGCTGCTCGTGGAAGCTAAATTGGATTCCGCAGCTCTGTAATCATCAGAACTTTTCAAAGAGCACAAGGTCATAAAGCCTGTAAATTTGTCAAGGAAAATGTAATGCACAGATTGAGCAGGAAGACAACTTCCATTAAGGAGGTTTTTGTATAGTTAGGAAGCACAGCCATGAATAAAACTGGACAACCTCAGGGAAACAAAACAGCCAATAAGATTGTTTATTCACTGATGATCTTTTTTTTTGAAACAATTGAACTTCTGATACAAGAGCCAGTATAATTGTCTACAGCTTGAAAGTGAATGTTTGGTATGGCAACCTTTATTCTTCAACACAGGGCGAATTCTCTTGGCTAAGCCTTTTTGTCATTTCTTTAACTAGTCTTGAAGAATAGTTCTCGAGGCTTCCTGAAAGATATTCAAAGCTTTTCTATGAA
The DNA here is from genome assembly GCF_018398535.1 of Haplochromis burtoni. Classification (NCBI taxonomy): domain Eukaryota; kingdom Metazoa; phylum Chordata; class Actinopteri; order Cichliformes; family Cichlidae; genus Haplochromis; species Haplochromis burtoni. Next base: position 2,107,087 of record NW_024582398.1, read on the forward strand.
TGCTGGCTGCCTGTTATTCCTTTCTCTGACAAAATGATCCCATGTTGCTTTAATAATAGTGTTATTGAATGGATAGTGTTCCTTTATGTTTATTTCTATCCAGCTATGCTTTTCCTGCTTTGCCAGTGTTTATGGATCACTGTGACGCTGAAAAACGAAGCCTTTGCAATCAGATGATTTCCACATGGCATAGTGGATAAAAATCTGATAGTACTTTGCTCTGTTCATCATTCCATCAATTTTGAAAGATTCTTACACTACTGACTAAAATGTAGACCTAAACCAGGGCAGATCCACCACAGGGTTTTACAGACGACTCACAGTTTTACCTCTCATATCTCCTCTGTACATATTGATGACTTCAACCAAAAATGTCAAATTTGCATTCCTCACTCTATAAGACCAAGTTGCCACTGATTTCCAGGCTCTTTTTAATTTGGCATTTCTCAACCTTTTGTCCTGTGTAACTTTCTTAATAATGGTTTCTTGACAGTCACCCTTCCAGTGAGACCATTTCTGATGAGGCTTCATAGATGAATCAACTGAAAGTCCAGCTGCATCTCTAAGTTGCTGTGTCAGATCTTTGCTGGATTGGATGTGGCTTTTGGATTCTGTTCACCAGCTGCAGATAGTTTTTTAGGCCTGCCATGTCTTGTTTCCTCCTCCATTTGTGTAGTTTTACTCACACCGTGACCAGGTATTCCTAGTTTTGGTTTATTAATCTTTAGGAATCACCTTGTTGGTGCATAAATACCACTTCATACCTGTAAAACTGTGTTATCTTTGACATTTTTGTACATTCAACTGAAAAAATGGGAACAAATTAAATGTTTTTGCAGCCGTCAGGCAAGTGCATATGGTAATAAAATTACAAGACTCCTTGGAAAAACAAGAAATAAATCAGGAGTTGCCCCATACTGTACAAATATTTAAAACATACATTTGTCTTAACTTAATGTGAAACATCAATTGAGCATTTTGAAATTGATTTTGTTGTATTTAGGGCATCAAATTTAGTAGTTAAAACTGCTGCTGTTTCGGGTATAAACACAAGATTTCCTTCATAGCGAATCCCTTATTGCTAGAAGAAAATAAGACCACAATTAATTATATTCTTACCCAAACCACGATCACTTCCTAAACCTCACCAAGTACTTTTGGTACCTATCCCTAAAAAAGGAAGGAAAAAAAGACTTAAAAATTGGTACTAGTACACTTCTCCATTCCCCCATTCCATACTTTCACTCTCCAAGATTGTGTTAAACAGTCTGGTTAAAAAATCGACTGCCCACTCTCTCAGACATCTCCATATCTCTACTGGTATGTCATCTGAATCCACTGCATTTCCACTTCTAATCATTGTCATAGCTGCCTCACTTCTGCCTTGCAAATACGCTACACTTCCTGATTCACTAACTGTTCTCCATCTGCATTCCTTTTAATCAGCCAATGAAATTAATCTGTATTTATTCCAGACTCATAGTCCATAGTCTTTTCTCTTATTTTCCTCATTCATGAACTCCTTAAAGTACTCCTTCAACTTTCTCAGTACTCTCTGTTCATTCCTTAGCACAGGGGTCGGCAACCTGCGGCTCCGGAGCCGCATGCGGCTCTTTAGTCCTTATAGTGCGGCTCCGCGTGGTTTGGGAAAATAAATTAGAAGTATTTAGATGAAGTGTATTTTATTTATGTTAGTTCTTTTTTAACTTCTAAATTGGAAGGTTATTGTGATATTGAAATATAAAAATAAAATTATATTCTATTATTTTTTCATCGCTCAAAATAAGCGTCACACTCGCGGAAGCCGGTGTACCCGCCTAAACGCCGTGCATTTATCGAGACTTTCAACCCCAGGTAGGCCAATTTTGGCTCTTCGGATCCACATTATGTCAGCAGCTATTCTTCACCTTGAACTCTGTTGAAAACAAACACCGCTCACGCCTCACAGATGACAGCTTACAGTAAAGATGAAAGCCCCGATTTGCAGACGCTGTGCGCAGAGGTTCAGGAGCAGAAGTCCCATTGTAAACATATCACGGCAGACCCGACGATGTTTCCATGAACACGCTTTTCAGCATCTCTTTATTGACCACTTTTCACACACGGTTGCTGTACGCATACAGCCGGCTGTAGCTTTTCAGCTCACAGCCCGACACACACCAACACAACAGCATAGAAGCACAGACGTTAAGGCGGCGAGGCGTGATTGCGGGTGCCGCTCAGGTGCGTCCGCCTCCCCTGCAGCGGCGCTGCAGACCACGCCCCGCCACACACATTAACCAGGTAAAATACATATTTAGGCAGAATTTTGCAAATATCTATTTTTCATTTTTTAGCAGCATAGTGCTTTTTTTCCAATTATTTTTTAAAAGTCAGGTCAAGGCTCCAAAAGCCCAAAGGCGATATAACAGTTTTTGTTTGCTACATGGATCATTTTAGTTCAGCTGGGTGTCTTTCCTTTTGTTATATTTCTTTAAGAGTTCAAAATGTGTTAATTACATAAATAAAATGTAATTTTCTCTGTAGCACTTCATGGATTTCATAAGCAACACACCTTAGTTGTTCACACAAAGCATAAAGGTAAAAAACAATATATACAGTGTTATCTTCATTTTAGATGTCAAAAAGTATTTGCGGCTCCCAGTGTTTTCTTTTGCGTGGAAACCGGGTCCAAATGGCTCTTTGGGTGTTAAAGGTTGCTGACCTCCTACCTCTAAACTACAATATATAAAACTTTCATCATTTAATTATTGCCTCTACCTTCACTTGCTCCCTGTTCTTGATTTTCATACTTATCCCAACAGACAGTCACCTTATGCTGCCGAGCCACCTTCACCCCTAACACCACCTTGCAGTCTCCTGTCTCCTTCAGATTGCCCCTTCGCCATACAATATTCTTGAAATCTGTGTTGACCACAGCCTTTTCAATGCTTTATGCAAAATCCACTACCACCTATTATTCAATATTCCTCTCCTTAACACCATACCTATCCAACACCTTCTCATCACCCCTCTAATAGCTACAGATCCATTGAAGTCAGCTCCAATCACCACTCTCACCCTGGGGACACTCTAGCACTTCATCCAACTTACTCCAGAATTCCTCTTTCGCTTTTAACTCACAACCTGTGGGGCACAGACACTGACAACATTCAACATCACCTCTAGTATTTCTAACTTCAAACTCATGATCCTGTCTGACACTCTCTTCATCTCCTCAGTGCCCTTTATGTACTCTTCCTCCAAGATTACCCCTACTCAATTTCAGCAGCTTGAATCTACTTCCAGTGCTCCTGGCCTTGCTTCCCTTCCACCTGGTATTTTGTACAGACAATATATCTACCTTCATTCTCTTCTTCATATCAGCGGAGACCATCCTATGAATGACCCAAAAACTATTCAAGAAATATCTGTCTACTAACCCACTATGATTCGTTTTTGCTCTCTGAAACATTTACCATTTCAGTATTTGAATTAAACATGGTAAAAACAAATGAAAGGTGATATGGGTCATCAAAATGACAGACTGTGGGTTTTCATGGAGACATATACTGCAACTTTAGACTACGAGGTTAATGTTTTGAGAAAATGTACCTATTCATTCAAGAACCAAAGTAAACCTCTGTGGAAAAGATTAGTTGGTTTGTATTACTGGAAATACATCCTGCTGGACTTGCCTTGTGGGATCTGTCAAATGTTATTCTGTTAGAGAGATATAGAGGTCTGTGTATCCATTTCTGCTGTCAAATCATTTGGATGTGACTGTGTTTATCCCAGGTTGGAGAAATGGAAAAGGAGGATATCGTCTAGCTGGCTCCACTCCTCTGGTCTGAAGTGGGAACACAGGTGAGTAAATCTCCATCAGAGTACTAGTGGCTGAGTCATAATGGCCATGAGACTGATGGTGGTGGGATTAAATTGAATGGCTGGTATCCAGTTTACTGTCTGTCTGGCCGTGTTTCACAAACTGCAATCCGTCAGTGACACACAGCGAGACAAATGCTCCATCCAGGTGCTAGCCTGTGTTCTTCTGCCAGTGGAGTGACTTCACATTCTCCATTAACAGTGAATCCCTTTCATTCACCACTGGAAGAATGTAGAAGGAGGGGAGGATAAAGTGGACATAGAGTACCCATCACATGAATTTGGCAAAATTGAGTATTATGCTCACATATAAACTGGAAAACTGAACAAATTTCACCGTATTGGGTTTATGAGGATTAAGAGGATTCTGGCTGCAGGAAATGATTGTTTTCATTAAAGGTCCTCTGCGTAATATCCAGGAAGCCATTAGGGCTCAAGCTGCTTGAAGCGTGTATTTGCATCCCTTGAGCATAACATAACCGCTTGGCTGGATAGTTTTAACTACGTTTCTTTTTTCTTAGCTTACTTGAAAATGAACACAAATTCCTAGCTACCCAGCCCAAAAGCTAGCTGGCTAACATCGGTCGGTTGTTTGAGGACATTAATGGTCAAGTGCTCCATTCTGTAAGCTGACCTTACCTAGTGTTACCTCACCGCTGGAAAGCAAAAGTGAGACATTAATGCAAAGTGCCCGGGAGGAAATAGAAAAATGTCACTGAAAAGAACACGTGAAAAGCACAAGCAGACTCTTTAATGGTCCATCTGTTCACAATTTAGACATAAACTGATTAATCACTTGGTCTTTTTCCTATGACACATCTTCAAATTGCTTTTTCAGCTAGCTAGATCTGAAAGATGTTGAACATCTTTATAGCTTCTCTCCTCTCATCATTTCAGTAAAGCTTAAAAATTTGTCTAGGTTAAAAATACAGAATTAATTCCGAGACAGGATTTTCTCAGACAGATCTTATTCCCTGCTGGGGATCACATTTAAATAGAGCACAAATTAAAAAACCACCACAGGGGTTTGTTTCTTATCGCCACAAATGACTTGTTTCATTTTGACATTGTGCTCTTATTTTGAGACAGAATGAGTAATGCAAAGATAAGAATTCATGAACGCTGCACGGAGAGCTGTCTGTAATCTTCATATCAATGATTCCTCTCTCCTACAAATTCCCCCGCACACCCACCTCCTCTCAGCCGAACATTATTGTGATGGCTTGCTGTTTCACGCTCATTCAGGTGTCGTAGCAGCCACACTCACAGCAGCAGTACACAGTCTGCTGAGTGAAACAGACGTGGGCACGCATCCAAGGTCATTATTTGCCTCCAAGTTGCTGTTTCCTAAATACAGGTTTCTGCACCAAGTTAAACTTATTGCCACCATCACTCTTTGTTAATTAATGGGTGCTTTAGCTCACAGCTTGGTAAGATACACAGTTGATCACATCTATTATGATTTCTAGAAATTAAACTGGAATGAAAACAACATTTAAGTTAACAGAAACTAAAATAAAATTCCAACTGAAGACTGGACATTACCAAAAATGGCTTTGCTTATATGGTGCAGAGTGCTTTAGCTTCACCTTGAAGTGTCTAGTTCTCCACTTTTTGCTTTTATTTCTTCTACCTTTATGACATAAAGTCATTAAATTGTCACGATTTTCATTTGGCTTAATTCATGTCCTCAATTTGTGTCTGTTGTCAGTGGCCATTGATTTCTTATGTCACGCCACAGCTAAAATATTGACCATTTTAATGTTAAGTACGTGGAAACACCCAAATTTAAAGCAGTAGAATCATAACGCAGATCTCTGGATATTGGCTCCTTTTTCACTCATTTTCAGTCCAGTCCTTGTACCTGTCTAGCCTGTCAAAATAACCACATAACCTGTTCCCTTTGAAATGGAATCAGAAAAAAATACCAAAAATGAGAAAGTTTAACAGTCATAAAATAGCATTTTGTACCAACAAAGTACCAAAATCAAGGTTTCTAAAGAGATATCAGATTAAAATTCAAATAATTTGAATAAACTGGACAATTTGAGGACAAGAGAAGATGTGGCAGGCCAAAAAACATACTGCAGGTGAACAAAATTATAATTGAAAGTCATGTCCTTAAGAAATAGGAAAACGTCAGGCAACGACCTGACACACGATTCATGCCGTTAGCCGAGCCATCTACTGTTCACCGAAGCCTCATCAAAAATGGTTTCAACTGAAAAGCAGCTGTCAAGAAATATGTATGGAGGATATCAGGAAAAGGGTACAACAGTGAGTGTCTGCAGCCATCTGAAATACGGTAAAGCCTCTGCCATGGTTGTGCGCTGCATTTCAGCCAGTGGTGTTGACATCTTATCAAAATATATCACGGCAACAATTTCCCATTTTCCTGACAAAATATAAAGAAACGTCCACAGTTCTGTGCATCACTTATTTTCCTTTTTTTGTGCTGCAGATTTCATGCAGTCTTGTTCTCAGAGATTTTATTCAGTTCAGTGTATCTATTTAATTGCATGCAACCATCAGCTTCTGCCTTTCACTTCCAAGGGCAGCGATATTCTATAAAACTCAAGGTCATTTTTATTTTATTTCTTTTTGCATTTAAAATGGCACAAAATGACCTCATGCACTTATGGCTTTTTGCTGTATTTCTTTCATTTTATCCCCACAGAGTTTGCACACAGCTGCAGTAATGTAACCATAACGTCCACTCCAGATTGGTCTATTGAGAAAAGTCTTTTTTTTTGCTTCCTCCCCAAAGGTTTGACAAGGTCAGAATAACTTTTTACATATTTAATGTGTAACCCATACACAAAGGGTGCTTTGTTCTTCATTTTTGCCATATAATACAAACAAACAATCTTCCTCCCTTTGAATGCTACCTCGATTTACGCTGGAACGGGCTGTTTTTCTGGTGATGACAGCTTCATACATGCAGATATTAAATTAACAGACGAGCAAATAGCAGCTCAAATATAAAGCAAATATTCCTTCAATCTTTTCAATATTTGTATTGTGACATGTCATTACACCCTTCTCATTATTCTTTCTTTTGAATTCCTTCACCCCTGTGTGTTCCCTTTGTCATTTTTCAGACTGCTGTTTGTATAGGCAAAGCCAATTGGATTCTGTCGCTCATTTTCTTTTCATGGCCTTGAGCTGCCAGAGTCCTTTCAGCCAATTAGCTCAGACAGCAACAGTCTCCAACATGAGCTGAGAGGAGGGCATGTAAAAAAAGATTTACAGCTTTAAGAGCCAAATCCACCCTCGCGTCTTATCTCATCCCCCAGGGCTTTGGCCACCATACAGCAGAGCTAAAGGCTTTATTGCTGGATAATGGTTGGTCCGAGCCGATTTCATAGGGAAACACTGGGATGATGCCTGCTGTGTCTGACTATGAGAAACTGGGGCATAAAGTTCAAAGTAGGCTCAGCTCTGTGTCCCACGACGCAGACACTATGGGCTTAACCTCCCCGTAACTGCCTCACATTTTCCGAGCAAAAGTGACTCATTTTACATTAAATCTGTTTGTCGTTGCTTCAGTAGTTGTGGGTTAGTTACTATCCTCCTCAGATTGCTTGGATTTAATCGGATGAGTTATGCTTAGTTACTTGTCCCACCCCTGCGCTGTTCCTCCGTTTATTTTCTGCTGTTTATCACCAAGCGTCGGCTCAGATTTAATTTACGCCACTTAGCAGGTGATGTGTCTGAGATGTTTATATTGGAATCTTAACTGCTGCTGGGGAAAAAATCTTTTCTTTTCGGTTGTTTACAATTAGACTAGAAACACAGTAAATAAGCCTACAACCAAAACTGCAGTCTCAAAGGATGAGCAGACACAGCCGTAGTCACTGTATAGACAGCTGTAGTTTTTCATTGCATTTTGCACAGATGCAGACAAATTGCAGAGAGCCTGTGCAGCATCCAGAATCCTACTGTATCTTGTGAAACTCAGAAAAGTACATTTAAAATGGCTTTTTAAAAATCTGGATTATGACAATAAGTCAGCCTGAAAAAAGATGCTTTCTTATTCATCACAACAGACTAGAGGTTGCAAAGACTGTAGCAGAAAACTCAGATATAGGAAGGGTTATAAAAATGTTTTAAGATTTTTTTTTTTATTATTTTCTCTTTACTTATTTATTTTTTGAGAATGCAGGGAAGTAATAACATAAATTCCTGATTCTGATTTGGCTCAGAGGAGGAAACACACTCTCGAGTTTGTGCCGTGTGATCTTTTACACTCGGTTTCTGTCAAGCCACGCAACAAAATTTTGGTATTTTTGGAAACATGCAACTGGACTTAATTGATTGGTTATCACAGTTTAGCCTTTTTAAATCAAGATCCAAAGTAGCAAGAAGATGAAAAGCATAGATACCAAAATTTGTAGTAGTATACTGATTCAAAGCTAAAAATTAAAACCAGTATTTATGGCAAGAGAGCAAAAAAAGAACAGAAAAAACAGGCATATTATCTTGAGACACCCGTAACTTAAAAAACATATATACATATATATATATATTTTTTTTTTTTTCCTTCCAAGGAGTCAGACTTCATTTTCTGAAGTGTTCTTGACAAAATAGTTCTCCAAGCTCTCTCAAGGTCTTTCAGAGTTTTTATTTGAACATTGGCTTTTTCACTGATTTCCAGTCCTTGGAAATCAGTGAAAACTGATATTTTTGTTTGTTAAGCTATTTAACACTTACCTATAAATCAATCAAGCATAAAGAGAGCACCTGACTCAAGGGATGAATCAGTTTTGTGTCATAACAGAGTAAAAGAAACTATTGTAATCGAGTATCTTTAGGCTCTTTGTTACAAGCAACCTGTTGTTAAAGCTCATAATTTGGCACAAAATAGTATTTTTATGGTTTAACAAAGCGTTAAGAAATCCAGATGGCTTGATTTTCAAGTCAGGTAAATCTATGGGCTGCCTTTGTTTTAAACAGCTAGAGATATACTGCATTGTAAGGCTCACTAGTACACTGCACAGCATGCACAGTGCACTAGACTTTGTTGGTGAAGCTGCAGCTACTAAGAGGGAAAATCGTGACTACCTGCTCTGGACAACATGCAGGACTAATAAAATAGAAGAATGCATATGACGTTTTTTTGGAGCATTCCATATCGTACTCTCAATGACATGACAGCTAACATGTTACCACATGTACATTCATCTTGAAGCCACTATCGTCCTCTCTATTCTGCCCATGATGTGTCCGTAAGCTGCAGCACCAAGTTGCATCGATCAAGCAGTAGGAGTTTTGCGCAAGAAGGGTGCTTATCGTGGCATATCACTGTTCCTGATATCCTCGGTATATAATAAGACACAGATCAGACAACCATATGTATCATAGTAATATATCCAGCCTGTATAATGCATATTATCTTACCACAGAAGTGACAGCGGAGCTGCATACTTGCAGCTCTCTAAATGGAAATTGAAATTAAAGTACGAGATAAATGAGAATTACAGACAGGTCAATAAATATTTGAGAGATGACTCATTTTTGTAGATTTGGCTCTGAACACCACCACAGTGTACATATCAAACAATAAAGATGTGATTGAAGTGCGCAATTTCAGGTTTAATTCAGTGGGTTTCACAAAAGCATTGCATTAATTGTTTAGTAATTACAGTCATTTTATACACAGTCTCCTCTTTTCAGAATCTCTGAAGTAATTGGATAACAATCACATAATTATTTTCATTGCCTGGTGAGGCGCGTTCTTTTGTTATTTCATGACAAATTAAGCAGATAAACGATCTGGAGTTGATTCCAATTGTTGTACTCACATTTGGTGATTCTCAAACAGTTTTAAGTCAAAAACTTGGCATATCTCAGCACAGTGTGCAGCGTGGCCTTAACAAATGTGACTAAACTGGACAAGTGGAGGACAAGAGAAGAAGAAGCAGGCCTAGGAAATTATCTACAGAAGATGAGCAGTTCCTGAAAGTCATTTCTTTAAAGAATAGGACGTGCAAAGACGTGTTTCCTAAAGACTCATCAGAAAGGTGGAAGGCCAGCTGGCAGCAACCCGTTGTTAAGGAAAACAAGGGGAAAAAGACCAAATTACACAAGAACTGGACTTAAAATTTATTAAGTAATGAATCAAAATTTGAAACCTTTGGTTCAAACATTGGTTAATATAAAGATCAGGAAAGAGGTATAAGACCGAGAGTCTACAGACATCTGTAAAATACAGTGGAGACTATGTCATGATTTGGGGATGCATTTCAGCCAGTCCTATTGGGGATCCTGTCAAAACTGACAGAAAAGATTTTGATCCTCCCATCTGGAATGTTTGATTGTCAACGCATTCATTTTTCAGGATGACAATGATCCCAATACAGTAAAAGCATGCAAAAACATGCAATCACACTATTATCATGGATTGGCCTCCCCAGAACCCTGACCTCAGCATTATTGAGTGTGGGAACATCTTGACAGAGAACTGAACAGCCAACATTGAAAGAAGAGCTTGGAATGTCCTTCAAGAAGCCTGGAGAATTATTCCTGACAACTAATTAAAGAAATTCCAAGAAAGCTTGCCAAAGAGAGTTCAGGCTGTGCTGAAGAAGGTAGTCATTCCAATTACTGACTTTAACGTGTGTTAAAATTATACAAACTTGTGTTTTTCGCTTATATACTGTATTTACATTTATGCTTGCACCTGTTTCCTATTTTCTTAGAAAAATATAAACGATCTTTGCATAGTGCTGTATGTATGAATTAGGGCTGGGCGATATGACCAAAAACGTCTTTTTCAGGATAACACAGAAGTATAGTACAGTGGTAGAAATTCACTTTTCAGATCACAGACCCAGTAAGATTGCAGGTCCTTTAAAGCACTGAATAATCTTCTGTGAGCAC
>NW_024582398.1:2117857-2124652 GCF_018398535.1 Haplochromis burtoni
ACAATTTTGCTCTTGTTCTATAAGCCTGTCTTTTTTTATAGACATGTATAGATGTAAGGATTGCCACTATTTGCAATTACTTATAGTATGATATACATCGCAGATCTTCTCCTTTCATAGAGGACAGCACTGGTATTTTATGGTGTATTAATGGAAATTTCATCTGACCGCATGGGCCCACATATAAACCTGTGAGGGGCTTTCTTGTCTGTCATTGCAATTTTTTTCTTCAAAGAGACACGCTCTTGAAAATTCTCGGTGCTCATGTTTCTTAAATGTGGAAATTATGAAGGCCACATACCACTGGAAACTTCTTTCTGGTCAGCGCTGATGTCCTCATAGGTCGCCAAATTTTTTTGAGCAGCCAGTAGAGAGTGTCTCAGAACAGCCACACAGAGTTTCCTCCTCATTTATCTTAGAAAAGGTCAGTGTTGTGTGCTGCAGCTGGAAATGCAGCTGCACATTTATGCACTTTCAAAAACAAAGTTGTTAAATGTGACAAAGGAAGCAGTTAGAGGAGATAAATTGCAGGTTCAACAGCCTCACTTATTTATAGATGAAGTTGGCGTGATTGTCTCCTTCTGTTCATCTTGCCTCTAGAAAACAGCTGCAGAGTGTTTGATATGTTTTATTTGGGGTTGTTTTTGTTTTTTGGTGGTTTTTTTTTTGCTTTTTGGCACAATCTGAGTGACACTGTGGGGAGGGAACATGCTTAGTTAAACTGTCACACACAGGATGTCAGAGCAAGATTACACGGAGGCAGATATTAATCTCTTCCTGCAGGGTTTAGGCAGTATCAGTTTTTTTCATACCTACATATGATCTTTGTTGCAGGTGAAAAAAGAAAGCAGACATTTTTGTACTTTTGCCTCTGTACACCACCACAATGGATTTACAAACAAACTACCAAGATGTGAGTGAAGTGCCGACTTGCAGCTTTAAATCAAGGAGATTAACAACAACTTTGCATAAACTGTTTAGTGATTACAACTTTTTATCCACATTCCCCCGATTTTCATAGGCTCAAAATTAATTAACAGGAAAAACTAACATAATATTAAATATAAGTATTATTGTTAATGACTGGATGAAAATCTTTTGGAGTCAATGACTCCCTGAACTTTAAACCCCATGGACATCACCAGATGCTGTATTTCCTCTCTTGTGATGCTCTGCTAGGTATTCATTGATGCTGCCTTCAGTTGCTGCTTGTTTGTGGATCTCTCTGCTTTCAGCTTTATATTTAATAACTGAAAAGCATGCTCTGCTTGGTTGAAATCAGGTGATTGACTTGGTCACTGAAGAGTATCCCATTTCTTTTGCCTTGAGAAACTCTTCGGTTGCTTTTGCAGTTTGCTTTGAGTCAGTATCCATTTGTGCTGTGACGCACGATCTGATCAGTTTGAAGCACTTGGCTGAATCTGAGCAGAGAGTACAGTCCTTTACACTTCAGAATTCATCCTGCTGCTTCTATCAGCAGTCACATCATCAATAAACACTAGTGACCTGGTTCCACTGGCAGCCCAACATGTCCATGCCATAACACTGCCTCCACAGGGTTTGACAGCTGCCTTGGGTCATGAGCTATTCCTTTTCTTCTCCATAATTTTCTCTTCCCATCAATCTGGTATAAGTTAATCACTCTAGACGGAGTGAGTCCCCTCGTCCTCAAGACCTGTGCCCCCCAGCTGTGTCGAGTCTTTCATAAACTGTTTATGCTGAGTCTGAGTCTGCAGAGGGTCCCAGTGATGTGGAAGACATCATGCCTCGTCCCTGTACCAAAGACGCCACGTCCCAGTGGCCCCCAGGATTACAGGCCCGTGGCACTGACCTCCCACATCATGAAGACCCTGGAAAGGCTCATCCTGGACCAGCTGCGACCCATTGTAAGACCACATCTGGATCCCCTTCAGTTCGCTTATCAGCCTCGTCTCGGAACTGAGGACGCCATCATCTACCTGCTCAATCGTGTCTACACCCATCTGGACCAGCCGGCGAGCACTGTGAGGGTCATGTTTTTTGACTTTTCCAGTGCTTTCAACACCATCAGGCCGACCCTCCTGGGTGATAAGTTAGCAGCGATGCAGGTGGATGCTTCTCTGGTGTCCTGGATTGTTGATTACCTGACAGGAAGACCACAATATGTACGTCTCCCACAGTGTGTGTCTGACAAGGTGATCAGCAACACAGGGGCACCACAGGGGACTGTCCTCTCCCCCTTCCTCTTCACCCTCTACACCACAGACTTCAGCCACTGCACAGAGACCTGCCATCTTCAGAAGTTTTCTGATGACTCTGCGGTGGTTGGATGCATCAGCAGGGATGATGAGACAGAGTACCGGGCTGTGGTCGACTCCTTTGTCACGTGGTGTGAGCAGAATCATCTGCAGCTCAACGTGGCAAAGACCAAGGAACTGATCGTGGACTTCAGGAAGACCAGGAAACACTTGACCCCTGTTTCAATCCAGGGGGTCAGTGTTGACATCGTGGAGGACTATAAATACCTTGGAGTACACATTGACAATAAACTGGACTGGGCTAAAAACACCACAGCACTTTACAGGAAGGGCCAGAGTCGTCTCTATTTTTTGAGGCGACTGAGGTCCTTCAACATATGCCAGAAAATGCTGAGGATTTTCTATGAGTCTGTTGTGGCCAGTGCGATCCTCTATGCTGTTGCATGCTGGGGGAGCAGGCTGAGGGTCGCAGATGCCAACAGACTTAATAAACTAATCCGTAAGGCCAGCAATGTTGTGGGGATGGAGCTGGACTCCCTCAAGGTGGTGTCGGAGAGGCGGATGCTGTCCAAGATAAAGACAATGTTGGATAACACCTCCCACCCACTCCATGACATGCTGGTCAGTCACAGGAGCACGTTCAGTGAGAGACTGAGATTACCGAAAAGCACCACTGAACGACACAGGAAATCTTTCCTGCCTGTGGCCATCTCCCTGTACAACGCATCCACTTAACACACTGTTTGCTGCTACAACTACACATGTTTCTTTTCCAGCTATTTATTTATGAGTGACTTATGTATGTATGTATGTATATATATGTATATATTGTATCTCTCAGAAGTATAGTACAGTGGTAGAAATTCACTTTTCAGATCACAGACCCAGTAAGATTGCAGGTCCTTTAAAGCACTGAATAATCTTCTGTGAGCACACAATTTTGCTCTTGTTCTATAAGCCTGTCTTTTTTTATAGACATGTATAGATGTAAGGATTGCCACTATTTGCAATTACTTATAGTATGATATACATCGCAGATCTTCTCCTTTCATAGAGGACAGCACTGGTATTTTATGGTGTATTAATGGAAATTTCATCTGACCGCATGGGCCCACATATAAACCTGTGAGGGGCTTTCTTGTCTGTCATTGCAATTTTTTTCTTCAAAGAGACACGCTCTTGAAAATTCTCGGTGCTCATGTTTCTTAAATGTGGAAATTATGAAGGCCACATACCACTGGAAACTTCTTTCTGGTCAGCGCTGATGTCCTCATAGGTCGCCAAATTTTTTTGAGCAGCCAGTAGAGAGTGTCTCAGAACAGCCACACAGAGTTTCCTCCTCATTTATCTTAGAAAAGGTCAGTGTTGTGTGCTGCAGCTGGAAATGCAGCTGCACATTTATGCACTTTCAAAAACAAAGTTGTTAAATGTGACAAAGGAAGCAGTTAGAGGAGATAAATTGCAGGTTCAACAGCCTCACTTATTTATAGATGAAGTTGGCGTGATTGTCTCCTTCTGTTCATCTTGCCTCTAGAAAACAGCTGCAGAGTGTTTGATATGTTTTATTTGGGGTTGTTTTTGTTTTTTGGTGGTTTTTTTTTTTGCTTTTTGGCACAATCTGAGTGACACTGTGGGGAGGGAACATGCTTAGTTAAACTGTCACACACAGGATGTCAGAGCAAGATTACACGGAGGCAGATATTAATCTCTTCCTGCAGGGTTTAGGCAGTATCAGTTTTTTTCATACCTACATATGATCTTTGTTGCAGGTGAAAAAAGAAAGCAGACATTTTTGTACTTTTGCCTCTGTACACCACCACAATGGATTTACAAACAAACTACCAAGATGTGAGTGAAGTGCCGACTTGCAGCTTTAAATCAAGGAGATTAACAACAACTTTGCATAAACTGTTTAGTGATTACAACTTTTTATCCACATTCCCCCGATTTTCATAGGCTCAAAATTAATTAACAGGAAAAACTAACATAATATTAAATATAAGTATTATTGTTAATGACTGGATGAAAATCTTTTGGAGTCAATGACTCCCTGAACTTTAAACCCCATGGACATCACCAGATGCTGTATTTCCTCTCTTGTGATGCTCTGCTAGGTATTCATTGATGCTGCCTTCAGTTGCTGCTTGTTTGTGGATCTCTCTGCTTTCAGCTTTATATTTAATAACTGAAAAGCATGCTCTGCTTGGTTGAAATCAGGTGATTGACTTGGTCACTGAAGAGTATCCCATTTCTTTTGCCTTGAGAAACTCTTCGGTTGCTTTTGCAGTTTGCTTTGAGTCAGTATCCATTTGTGCTGTGACGCACGATCTGATCAGTTTGAAGCACTTGGCTGAATCTGAGCAGAGAGTACAGTCCTTTACACTTCAGAATTCATCCTGCTGCTTCTATCAGCAGTCACATCATCAATAAACACTAGTGACCTGGTTCCACTGGCAGCCCAACATGTCCATGCCATAACACTGCCTCCACAGGGTTTGACAGCTGCCTTGGGTCATGAGCTATTCCTTTTCTTCTCCATAATTTTCTCTTCCCATCAATCTGGTATAAGTTAATCACTCTAGACGGAGTGAGTCCCCTCGTCCTCAAGACCTGTGCCCCCCAGCTGTGTCGAGTCTTTAAGAGAGAGCTTTGGATAACACCTCCCACCCACTCCATGACATGCTGGTCAGTCACAGGAGCACGTTCAGTGAGAGACTGAGATTACCGAAAAGCACCACTGAACGACACAGGAAATCTTTCCTGCCTGTGGCCATCTCCCTGTACAACGCATCCACTTCACCTGTTGCTACAACTAGAACAGTCTTTCCATATATATATTATATACTATTATTATATATTAGGGGTGCAACGATATTCGTATCGATATTGAACCGTTCGATACAGTGCTTTCGGTTCGGTACGCATATGTATCGAACAATACAACATTTGTAATTTATTTTATCAATTTTCCTTCTGACGATGCTGTCTGTGTTGAGCGCTCAGTGAATCTGTGTTCGACTACTCCGCCTAGGCTGCACTGTCGAGCGCAGATCCACTGAGCGCTCAACACAGACAGCATAGTCAGAAGGAAGAGCGCAGGGCAAGCTAGGAGACAGAAGTTAAGCTCTCTTGCAACAGGCAAATTGAACCTCATTCAGATCTGGCGTTTGGAATTATTTTGGTTTTCATGTGACGTATGACCCTGAAGGTAAGCGAGTCATGGACTAAAGTAAAACAGTATGTTGGATGTGCCATGCAATGCTCAATTACATTGGTGTGAACTAGTGTGTTAGCGCAGTTAGCTCGTTAACGTGTTGGCCGTCTAGCCCCATGCACGGAGGCGATCCGCGGTAGCTCGTTAACGGAGATTTGCCGTGTTGTGGCGTTAAGGTCATTTCAACGAGATTAACCTGAAAGCACTAGTGGGAACACAACGAATATGACTGCACATTTACGCCGACATCATCCTAGTGCAAAGACAAAAACAACAAGCATGCTACTAACTTTAGCCGAGTCATTTAGACAGCTGTTAGCACATGATTCTCCTTATGCTGCTGAGAATATAGCCCAGAAGAAGCGGATAGTATAGCTTTTATTTTGGAAAGAGACATTTCTCTGTAATAAACTCTCTTTTCCAAA
Organism: Haplochromis burtoni; assembly: GCF_018398535.1. Lineage (NCBI taxonomy): Eukaryota > Metazoa > Chordata > Actinopteri > Cichliformes > Cichlidae > Haplochromis > Haplochromis burtoni. Next base: position 2,123,734 of record NW_024582398.1, read on the forward strand.
GATGAGTGATTCCTCAATCAGATACAGGGCTTGCAATATCGCTAGCCCGACGTCCGGAGCTAGCGATTTTTTCAGTCGGGCTACCAAAATCTATCTCTTCCCTGCCCGTCGGGCTATTGTACGGAAGGAAAAATATATGTCAATGCTTTTGCATTCTTTCAGAAATGTAGCTGGGTAATTATGTCATTGGCATCGGTGAGCCACTGTCAATATGTGACATATTGAAATCGCGTTTGAATTTGCGCTTGTTTTTTTGCTTTCATGCGCGAACTGTGTATAGAGAGCGACAGCACTGATCTGTGAGTGATGATAATTTGTGCACCAATTCCTCTGACATCGTCTTATTAATCGTTAGCTTACTATGCAAACATGACAAGTGAAATCTCCGCAGCAAGCTTAAACATGTGAGAGGTTGATCGCGCAGAGAATCGCTGAGCTTATGTGAGTGCGTCGTGTAAAAGCATTTCAGTTCTGCTGAGCCAAATAAGACAGGTCAGGGTGAAGAAGTGACAGCCAAAGAAAAGCTTACCACAAAACGGAGAAGTTATGACAAATCAGACTATAAGGCAAAAAGAAAGTGCAGCTTTATGGTTTCATGGACAAAAGAATTTCTGTGGCTGCAATATGATGAGCTAAATAACCAGGGCTGCACATAAGTGGTCCTGCAGGTGCGCATTCGCTGTCAAAATAAAAAAACGCACAAGGGTTAGGGTTAAATTTAAAAACTGTACTTTTGAGTTAAAATATATATTTATAATTTTAATAAATGACAAATTAAAAATGCATGAACATTTTTTGTATCGAAAAAATATCGAACCGTGACACCAAAGTATCGAACCGAACCGAACCGTGAATTTTGTGTATCGTTGCACCCCTAGTATCTATGTATATATTGTACTATTCTTAGTTAGTGTATTGT
>NW_024582398.1:2132589-2143307 GCF_018398535.1 Haplochromis burtoni
CTGTCTTGTCTTAATGTTGGTTTATAATGGAGCACTGTAACAAAAAATAATTTCCCCCAGGGATTAATAAAGTATTCTGATTCTGATTCTGATTGTTTAATCCTGGCTCATCTATCCTTTATGTTCCTGAGTGTAATCAGTTGTTTACATCTTTTCCTAAAACCTCTGTATTTGCATTGTTATTGCTGTCTCTTGATTGTAAATGTTGACAATAGTGTGTCCACCTCCTCAAAAGTATTCCTGGTTTTCTTAACCATGGAAATAATTCTGTGATCATGTGCTTTAGTTGTCATCTGTGGTCTTTCGGGCCTTTTGGTGTTTACTGAGCTGGCCCATATTTTCATTCTTTTTAAGAATAATCCAGAGTGTTCCCTTGGCCACTCCTAAAGATTTTTTCTATCTGTCTGATAGGTTTATTTTGTTTTGGGCTTGGTTGGTTGGTTGGTTGGTTGGTCGGTCGGTCGGTCGGTCGGTCGGTTGGTTGTTTGGTTGGTTTTAACCTAACAGTGACATCTTTCACTTGCATTGACCACTCTTTTGACCTCATATTGAGAGCTCCAGTGAACAGCTACTAAATGCAAGTAGAAAACTTGGAAATAATAGGGATAAATATCAGGCCTCACCTGGCCGTGAAAATACTTGTAAGTCAGTAATCCAATGACTTCTGAGATTCTGTAAAAAATGGCTGTAATTTCTAAACAGTTAATGCAGTTACTTTTGTTAAACTCTTTGAATTAAAGCTAATACTCAAAGGATTTGATATATGTGGTTACCTTCTCTGAAAATATATTATTGTAAAACTGAGGTTGGGCATAGCAGGAACCATAATAGCACCTTTCTTCCACAAACCCATACTGCTTGACTGATGACACTTGGTGCTGCAGCTTACTGACCCATCATAGGCATAACAGCTAACTGATCATCTGCAGAGGAATGGCTTATTTGAAGAGTTTCAGTCAGGTTTCAGAGCTCATCACAGCACAGAAACAGCTTTAGTGAAGGTTACAAATGATCTTCTTATGGCCTCTGACAGTGGACTCATCTCGTGCTTGTCCTGCTAGACCTTAGTGCAGCATTCGATACTGTTGACCATAATATTCTATCCGGTCGTTAAGTCTGACGTCACTAGCTGTGTCTGGGCCTAAACTCCGCTGCAGGTCCATATATCAAACGATCACTATGGCATTACTGAGAGTTGAAAAACTGTCTAAAGTCTTTCATCTTTAATAAAATGATCAGCGTTCTGCTCTACCAGGTGTAACAATTGAGTTTAACATCCAGGCATCCATGAAAACGAGAATTTATGACATTTAACGGAGTTAGAAGTTAGCAGGAGTTAGCTCGCTAGCTTCTATCTAAATACAATATAGCATGTCCTGACTGCGGGGTTTTGGAAACAAATTAAAACGTACAGCTCTGTTATCACTTCCAACATAAATGAAGACAGAAAACTAAACAGCAGTGATTTGTAGGGTTACTGAGGAGGATCTTACTGGTCAGTACACACAAACAAAACAGTGAAGAAGGCGCAGCAGCGCCTCTTCTTTCTCAGGAGACTGAAAAGATTCGGCATGAGCCCCCGCATCCTCAGGACCTTCTATCACTGTGCCATTGAGAGCATCCTCACTGGATGCATCACCACCTGGTATGGCAACAGCACCGCCTACAACTGCAAAGCTCTCCAGCGAGTAGTGCGGTGCTCTGAACGGATAATTGGAGGTGAGCTTCCCTCCCTCCAAGACATCTACAGGAAGCGGTGCCTGAGGAAAGCGGGGAGGATCATCAAGGACTCCAGTCACCCCAGCCATAAACTGTTCAGACTACTTCCATCAGGAAGGAGGTTCTGCAGCATCCGGTCCCGTACCAGCAGACTGAGAGACAGCTTCTTCCATCAGGCCATCAGACTGCTGAACACGTCATAGACACCTCAGCTTCACTACTGGAACTTTAACATTATGCACTCCATACTGTACAGTAATGCCACTGTTTTGCACATGTCTCAACTCTGTATATTTTTATATATTTTATTTATTGTTTACTCTATTTAATTTGTAAAATATGTGTACACACACACACACACACACACACACACACGTAGAAAAATATTTAGTATACACATCCAGAAATGCATATACTATTATATATTGTACATATATTTATTAGTTTCAGATGTAGCCATTCTTGTATTTTGCTTGTTTACATTATTGTATTTTGCACAACTCTGTTGCTTGTGAAGCTCGCACACAAGAATTTCACTCACATGTGCTGTACCAATGTACCTGCACATGTGATGTGACAATAAAAGTGATTTGATTTGATTTGATTTGATTTGATGATGTGCTACGTGACCGCTAGCGACACAGCTATGTTAGCATAATATAAACAAGCTAACTTTTTTCCACTCGATAAAAGTTAACGTGAGTGTTCTCGGTGGTCAGAAACAAATGTAATCGCATGGCAGGATGCTGTAAAAGGACCAAACTTCAGCCAGGAGAACAACTGAGATAATCCATCCACAATACGAGGTTAGTCATTCATATACTGCTGCATGGGCTGGGCTGTAGTTACATCCTAAGGTTTTAAAAACTGAGCTTAAATAAATGATTAGCGGTAATAAAAGCCGAGGGAGGTCAACAGTGATCACTGACTGTTTTAGGAGCTTTTTGAGATTAAATAGAAGAAAATACAAAACATTAAACATGTTAACAACACAAAAGCCATATTAAACGCAGACTACTTTAGGCCCGGAAGTAGGATTTGTCACGTCATCACTTAACGACCGGATTAGCACGATTAGAACATGCTGTAGGTATTACAGGTACTGCGCTGCAGTGGTTTGTATCATATCTATCTAATAGACTCCAGTTTGTGCATGTAAATGGAGAGTCCTCTTCACACACTGAGGTTAATTATGGAGTTCCACAGGGTTCAGTGCTAGGACCAATTCTGTTTACATTATACATGCTTCCCTTAGGCAGCATCATTAGAAGACATAGCATACATTTTCACTGCTATGCAGATGACACCCAGCTCTATCTGTCCATGAAGCCAGATAACACACACCAATTAGTTAAACTGCAGGAATGTCTTAAAGACATAAAGACCTGGATGGCCGCTAACTTTCTGCTTCTTAATTCAGATAAAACTGAGGTTATTGTACTCGGCCCTGAAAATCTTAGAAATATGGTATCTAACCAGATTCTTACTCTGGATGGCATTACCTTGGCCTCCAGTAACGCTGTGAGGAACCTTGGAGTCATTTTTGACCAGGACATGTCCTTCAACGCACATATTAAACAAATATGTAAGACTGCTTTCTTCCATTTGCGCAACATCTCTAAAATTAGAAATATCCTGTCTCAGAGTGACGCTGAAAAACTAGTTCATGCATTTATTACTTCCAGGCTGGACTACTGTAATTCATTATTATCAGGATGTCCAAAAAACTCGCTGAAAAGCCTTCAGCTAATCCAAAATGCTGCAGCAAGAGTACTGACAGGGACTAGAAAAAGAGAGCAGATTTCTCCTGTTTTGGCTTCCCTTCATTGGCTTCCTGTTAAATCCAGAATTGAATTCAAAATCCTGCTCCTCATATACAAGGTCTTAAATAATCAGGCCCCATCTTATCTTAATGACCTTGTAGTACCATATCACCATTTTCTCTGTATCTATGAAGCGCCTTGAGGCGACTTTTGTTGTGATTTGGCGCTATATAAATAAAATTGAATTGAATTGATAACAGAGAGGATCACAGTGGCTAATATAGTCATCTGTTTAATAGAAGACTGACTTGAAAACCATCTGGATTTTCTAAAATACTGTGGTATCAATGCTGTAATACAGCCCACGCTTACATCCTGTTAATACATGTTATATCTCACATACATATCTCACATTGGACTGATGCCTGAAGAGTTAAAGTTTCTAAAGTAGATTCAAGCTTCTTAACTTTACAAAAGTACATTATTTATATCACATAATCTGCCAACAGAATCTGCCTAAATAAAGTTTGACTAAAGATACTGTAAATTGACTACAGAGGATCAAAAGAGGCGTCTGATTTCCTAAATGGCCTCAGGTAAGTATCTGCACAGAGCTGATAATGAGGCACATTCAGTTACACTTGCAACGTCTTGTCGTGCATATTCATGAAGTTGCATCTCTAATTGTGGATAATCCCTTGTGTTTGTGTACTCCGTTTATAGCTAAATATCACACATGGGATTGCAGATCTCTGACCCTTTAAAAGCTGTCATCTATCAACTTAACACTCCCAACCTGATTTTTTTAATTACACCAATTTCTTTGATTAATGATGTAGCTTAAATTAACTTGTAGGCTCAGTCAATAACCCAGGCCCTTATTTCACATTCTTCAGATGTTACTGCTCACATTTAAACCTTTAATGAATACTTGAAGATGCTTCTCAGCACTCGGTAAGCCTGCCCTTCGTTTGGGCAGTTTCTGTATTGAATCTAAACAGTTAACCCCTGGAGAAATCTTTTATATTATGCTTACCGGACTAATGCCCAGCTCATACTAAAAAGTTTTCATTTGTATTCAGGACGTGGACAGCAAAGACTAAGACAGCATGCACTTCAGTCCTGAATGGGACTGAAGAAGAAAAAACAGTACATTTTCAATTATCTGTTATAATCTGCCTTCTTAGTTTGCATATTAAAAAATAAATCTTGGACGCAAACATTCATGTTTGGCTGAGGAGATAAAAATGTTGTATCCAAAAATTACTTGTTTGAATGTGCCTTGATATATAGTGTTTTGCTTCTTCTGCTGTAGACTATAACAAGGATATGGGTACAGATAACAGAGACACATCAGGTTATTTGCCACCTGATGAATGGAGTCCAATAGAAACTTTTTTTTAGCTCTGCTTTGGTCTTCACTGCTTCTGGTGGGAAATATTTGCCTTTTAAGTTACTTTCTTTATCAGCTAGTCACTGAGATTGACGTCTTTTTTTGTTTCTTTGTTTCATTGTAGGTGACATATAGTTTTCTTTAGTTTTATGTTGCTGTAGATTTCATTTTTGTTGTTGTTTTTGTTATTGCTTTTTTTTTTTTTAGCTAATGTAGCCAAAGGACTGATGAGCTCATGGCATGGCAAACACCGATGTCATAGATCTTTCTATCCCTCCACAAATCATGGGAATCACTACTTCTCACATAGAATTGGTCAGGTTTTCGTGAAACTGCACACAGGGATTGCTGAACTGTTCTTCATCCAAATTGTGCTCATGTTTGAGGTCACGTTTCTATTTTCATAGCACGATTTCACCAAATTCTCACTCCTGATGAACTGAACAGTGCTCAGTTCAAACCAATTATAAAAGTCATTAGAATAAGATTCTTCATGTTGATAAATTTTACATACAGTAAATTCTCCAGGTTCTCGACCCAGACCCAGTTTTCCTCCTGACTGCTTGAGGTTTTCGTTCAAAATCTCCATATGTCCTTCTTTCTTCATGATTCCTTAACGAGATTCCCAGTTCCAGATGCACTGAAGTATGCCCACAGCATAATACTGCCACCACCGTGTTCTTTTACACCTCCTCCTTCTTTTTCCAAACATAAGAAATGGCTCTGTGGCCAAAGACCTCCAGTTTTGTCTCATCTGACCAAAGGGCACACTTTGAAAATGCATAATCTTTCTCCAGGTTGTCCATAGCAGTTGACTTGAAGGTGTCTCTTCTGCAGAAGTGGAGTTTTTCTTGAAGTATGTGCAACCCTGCACCCCATTGCTGTGCGTTTTTATTGATTGTCTTCTTTGAAACTACTACTATATATAAATTTATACCTTGGAAACTTTCCCAAAGCAACACAACACTTTGGACTCTGTTCGAGTGCATGAGATTTTACAGAGCGAAAGCCCTGTGAAGCCATCCAACATACCTGTCATTCAAACATCTAGCAAAACGAGGCAGGTGCTGAATGACGGCAGACACTCATAGACCTCCAACTAAAATGCGATTGTTTTTCAGATTGGGAGGATGGACAGAGGCATTATGATCAGAAAAGAAATAGAGTTTTGCTTCCTAAAACTTTTTGTTTTTCCCCAAACAAGCCTAGAAAGAAATCAGTTGCTTTGTAGCCCCAAACTGCTTGACTCACCAAACAACTGGACTATTTAACTTAAGTTTTGACCTGTGGAGACAAAAACAAATCACTTTTCGAGAGTAACCGCATGCAAATCAGACATGCAATCAAACATGAACAAGCAATATTACAGGCTTGGACATTTAAAAGAAAGTCCTTTCAGTCATAGAGTATTTGCTTTCTTTGTTGATTCAACCGAATGCTACATGATTTGTCCCATAAATACACAAATGCATACCATGAGTCAGCCAAAGCTTAAAGTATTAAAGGACTTAAACAGGGATAAGTGCATGACAGACTGTTTTTTCTTTATACTAATGCACATATCAGCATTCAGTTGCTGTTTGGGATTTTGTGAGTTCATTATAGAAAGCTGGAAGAAAAAGCATTACAGTTTGCTGTCTTTTGCTGCAATAGATACTAAACAATTTAATGCACAAAATGAAAGGCTGTTATCCTGCAGGTAAACATTCAGGGGGAAAAAATTACAGACTATCAGTTGTGAATTTAAATGGTGCCGTTTGCCTTCTTGAGCGTTTTTTCCTCTATTTTCTCTTCTTGTGGTGATGTGGGAAATGTGAGAAGCTGCATCAGCTCAGTGCCAGCGAGGCTATTAACAGCACAAAGGGTCCCAGAGGTCGGAGTGCAGGTACAGAGCCGACACGAGGTCATCTATTTATTTCAGCTGAAATCAAACCACAAGCACTCAGTGAATGCTAAGCTGGAAAATGTTATGTGGGGTTGATGCTAATGTGCGAATATGAGATGTGGTTATGGTCAGCCAGTTTTTTAACACCATTAGAAAAAGCACTGTGGTGCAGAAAACTATTACTGCTTTTTAAATGCAGTGAAACATATAAAAAAAAAAAGACTTCATGGCCAAACAATAAGGGTAATAATTTAAGGACACTACATGGTTTAGTTCATCCAACATGCAATTTTAATAAAGAGAGAGAAAGAAAAACAATATGATTTGGTTACTCTATGGGAAAAGTAGGATCCAGTATTTTGAGATAACGACTCGTATTTGATTCTAAAATCAGAATAACTCATGGACACTTTATTAGGTACATCTGTTCAACTGCTTATCAGTCAACCACATCGGAGAAACTAAATGCATTTAAGCATGTAGACATTGTCATGACAACCTGCTGAAGTTCAAACTTGGCATCAGAATGGGGAAGAAAGTTTATTTACAGTAAGTGACTCTGGACGTGGCATGGTTTTTGATAACGGACAGGCAGGCAGAAAGATCTTTTGGGATTTTCCCAGACAACCATTTCTAGGGTTTACAGATAAAGGTCCAGTGAGCGGCAGTTCTCTCATCGGAAATGCCTTGTTGATGCCAGAGGTCAGAAGAGAATAGCCAGACTGCTTTGAGCTGATAGGAATGCAGCAGCAACTTAAATGCACAACATATCAAACCTTGAAGTAGACGGGCTACAGCAGCAGAAGACCACATCGGGTGTCCGCTGAGAACAGGAAACTAAGGCTACAGTTTGCACAGGCTCACCAAAACTGGTCAAAGGAAGTCTGGAAAAACATTTGCTGTCTCATGTCCCGCGGCATATTTCAGTTCAGAATTTAGAGTAAACAACATGAAAGCATGAAATCCATCCTGCCTTGAATCACTAGTTCTGCCTTCTTTTGGCATAATGGTGTGGAGAATATTTTCTTGGCACACTTTGGCCCCCTTAGTGCCTACTGCACCTAATTTAAACACCATATTCTATCTGGGAGTATTGTTGCAGATCATGTCTATTCCCTTATTACCATAAGCAAGATAACTGGCCAAAGCTCAGATCATCTAAGACTTGCTTGAACAATGAGTTCATTGACTTCATTGTACTCAAACGACTTTGGCAGTCGCCAGATCTCAATCCAACAGAGCACCTTTGGGATGTGGTAGGATGTAGGATCATCAATGTGCAGCCAACAAATCTGCAGCAACTGTGTGATGCTGTCATGTTACTATGAACTAAAATCTGTGATGAATGTTTCTAGCACCTTAATATTAAATGTCTATACTGCCATTTATTTGTCTGTATTGTGTGTGTAGACCTAGTTTTCTTCCTGATGCAATAAATAGTTTTAGACTTAATTTCCCTTTTGTTATTGCCTGAAACCAATAAAGAGCTTTTCACTGGCATATCCTCTTTGTATATTTATATTCATGATGTTTCCTGTGACAATTATGACTGCGCCCACCATCACGGCTGCTGGCATTGCCTCTTCAGACGTGTACTGTTGTGTGTGCCCCTGGGACACCAGCCGATGTGCTTCTCAACAATGTGCAAACATGAAAAGGCACATCAGAGTAATTGGTCCTCTCCCAGCACGCATTGCTCTGCATAATCAACGTCTCGGTGCTTCACTGGAATAGCTATTCAGGTCCAAAGAGCGGAGGGAGGGAGGCAATCAGGGCACTGGCTTTGCTGTCAACAGCACAGTGAACAAGCCAAAAACTCTCTGGGAACTTGTTCCAGCTTGCAAGATATTAGGTGCTGTCTGAAATGTCCTCTAACACCATCACACAGAAGGGTCACAAGACCAGACCACCAAGCCCACTCTGAGCCCCGAAAAAAAAAAGACCATTCCACCTTTCTGCTCCCAATATCTTTGCACACTGAATTTCACATCCTCGTAGTTCCTGCAGGTGGAAAAACAATTCACAGACAGAATTGTTTACTCGCTGCGGTTTTATGCACATTTTAAAATTATAGCTAAGCATCTGAAGAATTTGTTTTCTAACCCTGGGTTTCCTGTAAGGTTACGGGTGCCATCCTCAGACTGGGAGCGACTTTCTATTTAGGCTTGGATCAGTGGACTGGAGTGAATTTGAACTAAATAGCACATGCATGGATTGGCTTCATTTTTCTGTCCACTAGTGGAAAATTCAGCTGGGATATGTATCTGTAATATCAACAGAGAAGGCATAATCCAAACAGGCTCCATGAAATTCAGGCTTAATATAGTGGTGATATCCTGCTGTGTTTACAATAGAGGGAATGTCAGTTATTGACTCATACTGCTGGTTTAACTGAGGATGCCACAAAATCATATCAGCACTCTTCTGAGTCTGAGCTGCACTTTGTTGCTCCATCGCTTGCAAGTTCCAACATCTTTTGCATCAGGCCTACTTTGCACAGCATTGTACGTAACACTTCATTATCACTTAATCCCAGGCCATAAACATATTCATGGAATCACTCTGGAGCAGGGCGACAATACTATATTTCTGCCAACTTTCAAACAAAACTTTTCAGAGTTATGAGTCAGAGTTAAAAATACATCAGATACATATTTTGTCGAAGGTACAGCCCACATGTCTTTCATGATATTATAATTCCCTTTGAGCCTTCGATTGTGCAGGCTTTTCAAAGTCTCATGTAAAATGTAGAACGATAGCTGAAATCAATTGGAGCTGCGAGTCTCTGTATGTGTGCGATTGTGTGAGTGAGTGTGTGTGTGTGTTTAGTTGAACTCTATCAGAGCTGTGAATCTCTGTACTGCACATGTGAGATCATTCATGTATTTGTATCTGCACTTCAGGCTGGAGACTCTGGAGTTTTGATATTCCTCTGCTTGTGTCTCTGAAACTCTTGCATCAAACTGACAAGAGGTTAAACCTTTGATGTTGAAGACTGTCAGTCATTGTTTCCTGTAGGTATGGAGCTCTTCTGGTATCAGAATTTCTCTTGAAAACTGCAGGTTTCCCCCAGGATGGAGGTTGGAGGACTGAAACTGTCAGATAAGAAGACAGGGTCAAGGCTGCATTGGAAATCAACTGCATTTTAGCTTGAGTTTATCCCACAGCCACAGATTAACCGTGCAGGGAAAATTCTATTTGAAAGCCCTGACAGACTAAATGATTCATTGAGTTTTAAAGACTTTTCACTTAAGTTTTTGGATGCCTTCACTGTTGCCTCAGACAGAAAGGTAAACAATCACGTTCATGTTCAAGTGCCAAGAATCACAGCAAAATAAGAGCTGTGTTTGCAGAGTTTGATATTCCCGAGTGTGATAGACCCTTGTGGGGTAGCATTGTAGAAGTGTCTCCCTCCAAACTATTTTAGGCACTTTCCAACACCCCATAAAACCTGGCTAAATATAGGCTTGTCTGTTACTAAGGACTTGGCAGGAGCACCAAACAGTCAGAGCACTGTGCACCAACCCCTCAGGAATTTCTGATCTTGTAATATGAAAACGTTGGGGCCTCTCATAGATGTAAACTCTGGCTTGGCCTGTCACCAAGGTACAGGCAAGCTGAGTGGAACAAGAACGTTCTCACAGTTTTTACAGTGCTTGAGGAAAAATACAGGTAGAATCGTGGCACCTTCAGGGAGCTGGACAATCAGGACAGTACCCAGAGGCCACAGCTACACGCAGATCTTTCACAATGTGATGGTGGTTCTTTTATTAAGATGTCACGAATCTCCATTTACCATAGTAAAACCACTGAATGACACCTAAATGTAAAGTTACTGCTGGACAAACTGTGTATCATAGCATTTTATACTTGGTTTAAATCTGCGGATAACTTGTTTTACACTGCTGGAACTGGAACTGCTACAGCACAGATTTTATATATATATATATATATATAT